>NC_044274.1:44882246-45238496 GCF_003957555.1 Calypte anna | reverse complement strand
AAAACAGGAATATATTAGATAGTATTAGCAGGTTATAAAAGCAAGTTGCATTGTACCACAAGGGGCAAGGGCTACAATTGGCTTCACTGCCATTCTCAGAGTAGCATCTGAGTTCTTAGATGTTTGGTTATATAGGGAAAGACATATATTGAATATGCCTCTAATATTTAAAGGAAACTTTACAATACTGTACTTATGACATATTTTAGAAAATATTGGAAATTCTATTTAAATATATATATAAAGAGGATACACTGAGGGCTATCTCAAAAACAAACACTGTAGTTTAGGGTGGATTATGGCATTTACTGTTCTACAGCTACGTGATACACGTGTTCTGTTTCTTTTAGGTGCTGCTACGACTGATAAGACATTTCTGTGGAGGTGTGCGTGTGCGCCACTATAGGGATCTGGTGACTACACTGACTGTTAGTAAAATGCATGCCATGCATTTTAAGAATAATAATAGTAATCATATAATAATCATCATCATCATCATAATATTCTGAATATGGAAATTAGTGGGGGTGAAGTGCGCTTCAGAACTAAGCACTTACCAATAGATTCTGGAGATTTAAATACGGAGAGAAGAAAGACAGCATAAAAATATTATTATATTCCTTTTAATTTGGTACAAAGTTTTCAGTTAAAGCTTTATATACTAAATCATCTATGTCACATGTGAAAAATTAATTCTTAATTTACATTAACAGAAGGTTATTTTACACAGTTCTGCTGACAACAAGCAAAAAGTCAGTTAACAAGACGATTTAACATCACAGGACAGGTCAAAAGCTGAGAATTCTGGGAAGACACGTGATTAAACAACTTAGATTCTACAACGATATCTACAATTGCCAAAGAAAAGAGCTCATTATATCCCAATTACCTTAGTTAGGGATAAGTTTTATGCTTTATAAATTTAGAGGTCTTTTTTTAAAAAAAATCTAACGAGAGCAAAAGAATAAACTAGGGCAGGAGGAGAGTGAAAGAACTGCTAAGGAGGTGCAAGGGGCAAAGAGAGAGAGAGCAGCAAAAGCTGGATTCTACACCAAAAGCAGACTTCTGTAGATCCAGAAAATATAGGATTCATAAAGCTTTAGCGTGGGCGCACACTACTGTGGCTAAATGTGTTGGAAAAATGTTCAGCCAGCAAAAAAAACTTTATTACATAGATTACCCAAAGATTTCTTTTCCCTCTTTTTTTTCTTTTGTTTTTCTTTTGTTTTTTTTTTCCTTTTTTTTCTTTTTTAAATTTTCTTTTTAAACTATAATTGTGCATGGGAAAAAGTACTGTGTTTTATGTATTTGTGAGAGGAAAGATGTGTCCAAACTGGCTAATCTTCGGTGGACTCAAATGTGGAAAAGACAGTACAAAACACATTTTAGATTTTAATTGAAGTGTCTAATGCAGGTTTTGGTTTTGATGAATATAACCATTGGTACTCCTTGCAATTTCTGAATGAAGTCCAATGTTGAAATAAATTTGTTTAAAAATAACAAAAAGGAAAGAAGAAAGAAAGAGGAGAAAATGGATCCATCAAGTACTGCAAAAAGCAGTAAAGAAAAAAATTATCAAAAAGTACAGTCACAGCAGTGAGCAATGTGGAGTAAACAGAAGCTGCAAAACACACAGAGACAGACTCTAGAAAAGGCTATGACAACATCACAGACATGGACAACACACTCAGTAATACAGAAAAGAGAGGAAGAGGAGAAATTACCTATAAAAAATTACAAAAAAAAAAAAAAAAAAAAAAAGAACAAAAAAGAAAAAAAAGGAAAGAAAAATTAAATTAAATAAAATAATTAAAAAAAAAAAAAAAGATAGAAAGAAAAGAAAAGGTGAGAAAGAACAACTCTGGCCATCAGTAGAAACAGTAACAAGACCCTACCTGAGCGTAACTGCTTGATGCGGCCATTGTTGTTGCTTGTGTCAACAGGTAAGAAATCTTTGAACCAAGTTATTTCGGGATCAGGGTTGCCACTGGCTGCACACAGCATGGTAGCTGTACGAGTTCGTTCAACCACCTTCAGCTGTGGGCCCATATCAATGGTGGGGAAACCTCGGGGAATTTGATCCTCTGCAAATGAAATGAAGGAATTCACAAGGGTTACATAGCTACTCATGAAAGCCTCAATCACTGTGGTTTAGTTCAAGGGTCTCCCAAAACTATGCAAGGAACTGATGCAAAATCATATAATCAGGAGGTATTTTTTTGTAAATTACAATGATCAAGATGCTTACAGAAACTAGAAAGTTCACAAAAAAGCAGCTACAAACATCATACTGACTTGCTAAGTGGCACAGCTATTCTGTGTAGGGTATTAACAGCAGACTTTCACTATGGTACTTTAAAACACTGCTGTTTTTCTGCTTGTAAGAGTAATTTTTTTACATGAAATATTGAATCACCATGCCTACTGATGACAGAGAAAAACCCCTTTCCCTACGTGTGACAAATATATTCCAAAGTGTGGCCACTCAGTATAGCATTTGGCCATGGACTTAAAAGAACTAAGTTATGTTTTTTTCTTTAGGTAATCATTATTACCTAGGTACTATTAGTCTTAACATTTAATGAACCTGCGCATCAGTTACCCATCTATGGGTATGACAGTGCTTTACTGCTACAGAGAAGTGCTACGAGGATAAATAAATGTAAGATGGCAAAACCTGTGACACTCTAAACATTAGAGCTAGGCCAATATCAAAGATAAATGACATGACATTCAAAGTGATCTTGAATAGATTAATGAAAACACTCGGTGTTTTGGTCTAAAATCTTCACCCTTGTGCAGTCAATATTGAAATATTATGAAATAAAAAATAAGTACTGTGGGAGAACAAGTTGAAGTAGGTAAAATAATGTATTTGAATTAACAGTCCTGCTCTTCATTGCCATTAATATGGTAAATATATTTTTATTGCAAAATAATTGCTATTTTTCCGCTTCAAAAAGGAGAAGCAAAAAAATCAAGAAAGAAGATCAATACTAATATAAAACACATTCCTTATTAAATATCTTGATTGGAGGTTGCTGACATGCAATTGATTAAAGGATAAAATTAACTTATCAGAAATTGTTCAATGTCAACTCTCTTTCATGAAAAATATGTCTTATTTTCAAATAGCTTCAGGGAAAAACGTATAGCAAGCAAGTACATCCTATAAATCTTTGCAGTTCCTGAGGCCTGCTGCTACCCATGAACTACTTAATATTTTGCAACACAACTGCACCTGGATATTACTCTGGTAGAGTAAACACAGTTCTCCAGTAAGTCTGCATTACCCTTCAGAGGTAGTATTTCTACCAATAAGTGTTTAAGTGTCTGCAATATGGATACACTGAAAATATAAAAATTGTTTCTTGAATCATCAAAACACAGGCTCCACAGTTTCTGTTTACACTCTTTAATGTGTATCAAACTTATTTCCATCAGCAAAACCCCCTCCAAACCAGCACCACTTTTCCCTATTTACAATCTTTAAATGTATCAAGATCAATCTCATCAAAATGCTCATCAGAATGATTCCTGATAAGCCGCCAGACAGTAATGCAAACTGGTAGCAAACAAAAGAATTCCAGAAAACCAGAATACAAAGGGAAGACCTGCATTTACCAATTTTTAACGTCTGGGAATAATTGATGAGAAGAAGGAACATTTTACTCTAAAAATTCAGAGGAAAAAGCCAAAAATCAGAAGCAAATGGAAGCAAACAGAAGTGAACAGAGGCAAAGTGAAAAGAGGTGAAAAGGAGCAGAGCACCATAGAGACCACTGACTTCAAAGAGAGAGACAGCATCCCAGTGGTCAGGAGGCGATTTTCTTCAGATGGTGAAAAGAACACTAATTGTCCTCTTTCTTTTCTTAATAGCCCTTTCCCTGGGGTGATTAACTTGTTTAAAAACTTCATTTTCCCAGTTTCTACCATTACTAACTCCTTCCTAAGACTCCTTTCAATGTGGTGCCATTTTCCCTGAAATAAACCATTGTAATTAATTCAAACCATAAAGCTGGTTACATTTGCAATTTGTAGGATGTATATGTGCAGTGGCTAGTATTTCCTCACAAAAAAAATATGTAATATTAATGGTTACAGACTGTGACAGTATCAAACCGTTCATTAGCTATAGGCTTTTTCCAAAGAAAGGTATGTTTCATGTCTCCTTATAAACTAGAAGTCTTTGCTTTGGGAATAACTGAAAATATTAGACTTGTGACACAGAACAGGATTTTTATGACCTGACTTTTCCTTTCCTACTTGGCTCACACTGAAAACCCTAGAGTTTCTTTTGCAAATACGTAAGTGTACAACAAAGATAATCTATCCTGAATACTAATAGGATGGAGCAGTAAAGAGCTTTCCTTTCTTATTTTTAATAAGGGTAATTAAATTCCATCCATCCCCCTTATGCATAGAATCTCTTTGAATGAATGCTCTCCATGAAATTTTCATGAGAAACATCACAATGTAGCAGATTCAATAGCCAAAACTGTTATATTTTTGACAGTTGTGGCTTGTTTCCAATCTGGCTTTCAGGTATTTGGCAATAAAACCCAATATTCAACATAAAATGGACCAGGGAAATAATGGCATTTCTAATTGGAGTGCTTATCACAGTGGATTTAGTTTTTAAGTTGTTAATTGCTTTTTTCCTCTTTAAGTTTATTGGTGATTTGTACAAAACTGCCTCTACACTTTGATGATACCAAGTGTGACAGATCATCAAAAACACTGTGCAAAAGAGCTGAGCATCAAATCAGTGAATAACTGTCTCCCAGCCACAGTGGAAATAAGTATTAAAATTTTTGATAGATTGGTTGCTCTGCAATTTTACATGAGGTGAAAAGAAAAATATTTTTTGCTGCTCATTATTATGTTCATTAGGCTCTACACCATAGTATATACCACTGTTCTCCATTAATATTCAGTTCTAGTGAATTAGCTTCCAATTCATCAACAATTTAAATCAGACTTGACCTTCTCAAAGCCATTTGGTACTGTCATTTTTTAGGGGACATTAAAGGGCAGATTCCTCTGTGCTTGTGCTTAGTGACTCATACATGTAATACATATTTTGTTTAGGATGACAGATACAAGACATTTAGAAATAGAGCACATTCTTTGAATTTGTAAGGTGTCTTAACAGTGCTGCATTTCACCACTGGCATTAAGAGAATGACTTTAGAACTGTGTTACTATCATTACCAGTTACTTGAAGAGCTCTACAATACTTATTTTTCATAGATTCATAGAATGGTTTGGGTTGGAAGGGACCTTAAGGATAATCTAGCTCTAACTCCCCTGCCATGGGAATTCACCAAAATGTATGATCTTAACAACAGAGCAGCATCTACAAAGAGTGGTTACCACACAAACCCTTAAGACAGAATGATACAAAATGGCACACAGCTCAGCTAAACAAAGATAAAAACAGTGATCCACATCCAATGTTCGTGCCACACCTTCTTAATATATTTTGACTATTTTTCCTGTAAAAAGTACTTTCAGATCATATGCAGGCCCTGCTGGAAGCAGTAAGAGTGGCAGCTTTTAAAAACAGATTGGGTCTTAAAGTCAAATTCTTCATAGCTACCTTCATAAATAGCTTTGGCTTTTACGAAAAAATATAGAATAATGTTAATAATTTTCTCAGTTAAAATACTTTAGGATAGTATTAATCTGATAGGAATATGAAGTGCAAATGTGATGTACCCAAAGCAAATTCTGTTGTCATTGGTTGTGCGTTATAAAAGCAAGGCAATAGAAGCAGCGTCCAAGGCTGGACATTCTACACAGAAAATGGGTAACAGTCCTCTTAATTAATTCATTCCCTGGTAACTATTTGCACATTGAAACACCCACGTTCCAAAATATCCATATTAGCCTGGAGTTAAATCTGTGTGATCTGCCTAGCTAAAATACATGCTAGTAGTAGAACAAAGTAGTTCACTGTGTCTCTCAAAAAATATTGTCCTATGTGAACCAATTATTCTCATTGTGGAAATGGAGGCTGGTTCTTCATTCTACGCATGAAGAAAAAAAAAAAAATCTATTTCAAGATTCACTGATAGCTTTGCCACAGGCAAGTTTTAGTCATTCTTTAGCTCACAGAATAAAAAGGCACACATGGAATATTTCCAGAATACACTATAGATACTGAAGATAAACTGCTGCAATAAAGTTTATTATTTCAAAGAACAGTATAAATAAAGCTTTTATTTTCATTATTCCAGATGGTAGCAGCATATAATTTGTACTGTTTTGACATCATGACCATATTATTCAAAATCATTCTTCCTGCAACTGAACTGAACACAAGATTGAGAACAGTAAAATCAAAGAGATAGGGAAGGAAGGAAAATCAACATTTTGCAGCAACGCTGGTTAGTTGTACTATAATTGAAGAACTACACATGTGAATAAATTAAAAAATAAAACCAAAGCCATTTCTAATTATACATAAAAGACTAATTTGGATTTAAAAGATACAAAGCACCAGAAAACTGCCAGTTAATAAACAAGAGTCCTATTGAAGTATTTTACAAGGTAAATTTTGCAAAAAGTAATTGTGAACACACCGTAAGTTCTTTTCACAGTGTTCTTTTTCTAAAGCTGCTATATATAAATGGATACTTTTACTTAGTTTGCTGTAAATCAATACAGGAGGGTAATGGCTGCAGTGCAAGAATACATCAAGGTATGCATTGGTATTTCTCTTAAATTTCACTCAGTTATACCACACAAGGAAGAATTGGGAATTGATGAGATGATCAGAGACTCACTAGCTGTAAATATTCAACAAGAGAACAGCTGCCCATTCCATCCTATTAAAAATCATGCATTTAAAAACATTCTTAATATATTGAAGAGATGTGCAAAGCACTTTTGATGTAAAAGAAAACAAATTTGTTTAGTAGCGCTGTATGCAATTACCCTGCAAATTGCAAAGTAATGTCTATGTAACAGAACATTGTGCCACTTAGACTGAATTATCCTTTGTTTAAATGTTGAAGCTGCAATTTCACATTGCATCAAGTCAGTTAACAGTCGTTATTAGCATTTAGCCTTAAATAAGTTCTCTGTTTTAACAAATTAGTTCACTGAGCCTTTGAAACTAGGTATCTTCATAAGGACATGAAAAAGGAAAAGGAATTTACACATTTGGCAGTTCTCAAAATCTGCTACATTAAAGACTGCACATAGCAAGCCCTTTCCAAAGTGACCTGGCTTACTCTCACGAACAATGGAATACCTCTCACTTTCCTTTACAAATGACATTCCAAATGACAAAAATTAACATTTCGAAAGCCATCACTCATACGAAAACGAAAGTCTCAAAATAGCTTATTCTCACATTTGCACTCAGGCAATGTCACAGCTTGTAGCACAATATTTTTGAACATCATACACCTATCTTTCTTATGATTAAAATTTTGTATGTGTATTCTGCTTACTGGTAATGGATTGGGAATGACAAAGGGCTGTATACTAAAAAGGAAAAAAAAAAAGTGAATAAAATTTAAAAAAAAATTAAAAAGCAGGGAATTAAAAAATCCATGTGAAATGTCCCTGTAGCATAAGGAGAGGACTCAGACAGTAAAAGGCAGAGAACATGAAGTGGTCTTTTAAGTGCAGGGTATTATTTATCTAGGAGAAAAACCTCCAAACTTCTGAAGTAGACAAGATACTGCATCCCATCATATTTCCATATGCAAACATTAAAAATAAAACTATATATTTCGCACTGGTGAGCAGAAGACGAGGACATCAAGGGTCAGTGATACGAATTTCCATTATTACCATTTATAATTTGAAGCTTAATTTTCCGACAGGGTTAGGATTTAGATTACACTAAATTGGGGTTAAACTGGGGCTTGCCAAGAATCAGAATTAGCAAAATGCATAATTGCTCTACCTAGTCAACATTTTTAACATACTATTATTTGTGTTTTTACATTCTTCTTACTTTTACGGAAACATAAAGGGGGAATAGTAGCAGTGGTACAACGATGGCAGTCTTTGCTATAATCTTTTCTTTTTCACATTACAGATTTTTTGCAGTAAATGATGATATCAGCACCAGGTTCATACGTACATCAGAACTCATTTCTCATGTTAGTAGTCTGAATGCACAGATTGGTCCAGAACATGTTTTTCTTTTTCCTCCCCTCTTTTCTACACATTAATATTCTCTGCTAAAATAGTGAAACTAATAAATATGTATTTCACTTTTCGGAGCAATTACCTCATTAATTCTTAATTATAAAACAGTAACTCATCACAATAAAGTTGTAACAAACTCATTTGAACTGAGAATGAGGCAGAAGCATCTTGGTTTTGCTTCATCAAGGAGGACAAGACAGAAAAAGTTAGCAGTCTGGCAAAGGAGTAGTCAGACCATACAGTGCCTTTCTCTCTTGTTCCTTCCAACTCGCACTTCATGTCTAAACCTGTGCCTAAATGTAGAAGAGAGATAATACTGCCAAAGACAGTCAAATAAAGTCTGTCTGATCACAGCCATTTCTGTTACTGATGTTACAGAGCTCCCAATGAGCTGTTTCCTCTATGTCAGTGTCATACTGAATACTGCTTAATGCAGTGTACATACTTTGCAGCTCAAACTGACAACTATAAACTGTGCTTAAGTGCATTAATGTCACAGCTCCAAAATTTAAGGACCTGACAAAGGAACTGTAGTGGTAAAAGCATGAACTTTCTCTTTTCAAAGGAGAGTAATACTCTTTCTTTTTTTGCATTTCTAGTTCAGCATCAAACCATTTTAGAAAAAGGGGATGATTTTCACCTTGATAAGTGGACAGAGAGGTACCCCAGAAGGTCTAAGATGTGATCCCTTAGAAGAAAATAAGGAATAAGGGTGATGGAATAGTATTGCTCAGGTTTTGACAGAAAATGCTCGGGTCGGTCAGTATGTTAAAAGCACTTTTGGTGCAGTGACTTAAAGAGTAAGTTATTCAAGGTAAAGGCTATGTATTCCAAGAGCTTTTTATGTAGCTGGCACAACTCTGCACCCATAAAGATGTAGTAATTTGGATGTTTTTGCAGTATTTTGATAAATAGTAAACATAATGGTGAGTAACAAACAATAAAAGTGTTATTGCTGAAAGAAGTAAGAAAAAAGAGGTCTCATCAGATCAGAGATCAGACAGTGAACTCTGGAAAAATGTAGCTGAAGAGGCTATCTCTTGAAATCACTGAGCATTACACTAATGTTACTGATACAAAATATGCATTTATCTGTGCAGCACTCTACACTGGTCTGAAGAGCATGCTTGAAACATACAAAGTACTTCTATGACTACAGATAGATGACTGTAATAAATATTAGATAGAGAACCTTCCCGTTTTTGTGGTTTGCTTTTTTTTTTTTTTTTTTAACTTTGATCTTTCCACCACTATGTAAGCATGCCTCTGAACCTCTGTGAGTCTTTAACAGAAACAATAAATTATTTCCTTTGTGAATATATTGTGAAGTTCTTCACCGGTAGCTTGGCTATGGAGGAAATGGGTGTGCTCTAGACTTCTATTTTCATCTTCCTGAAGATGAGGGAGGAATCCCTTCATCTCTTGTGCTCACCTATGGTAACATTCCCTTTCTCACAGATACTGAGAAGATGAATCTCTTAGCAGGGAAGGGTAAGTGTAGGAGAGGAGAGAAGATATGTATAACTTCTTTTTCATTGGGGTGAACTTCATTACTTCAGTCAAAGTAGCTTGGAGGAAGTGTCCAGACAAAGAAGTTGAAGGGTATTTTCCTCTAGGAGAAACAGCTACCCATTTCAGTTCTGTAAGAATACAGAAGAGCTTTCTTTGTAGCAAAAGACACACGTTGCTTAAAACCCAGCTTTCTCATTGTTCTGTGCACAAGTTCAGTAATGACTGCTGTACACTAAATAACAGCATTTAAAGAGTATGAAGTTACACAGAACCTCGAATATGTGCATGAAGGTATATATGAAGAAACATAAAAATGTTGCTATTTCTAAAGCCTAAGGCAGCCAACACTTCAAGGCTGTCATTTGAGAAAGACTCATGATGTCACAAAGATAGTTTTGCTATGGATTTTCTGTCTCCTAGAAAAAATGTTAGAACCAGCTGTGGCTTGAGCCTTTGACTTCTATCTGTTTGCCTTAAACCGGTGTAAAAGGCACTAGTTTAGTATTTAACACTTCACAATATAACACAATGCGCTGTTTTCATAGATGCTAGATAACAACAGGACTCTGAGTTACTGCATGGAAGAAAACAGTGTCCCATCCTCTTTTCTGGCTTGGTGGAAGCCTGCCTTCAAAGCTGGCACAGAGAGCCTGATGCTCAAGGCAGCACTTATTCTAATCCTAATCTAATTGCTAGTTTGCAAGAGCTAGGAATTGCACACTTCCACAGCATTTTTCACAATAATAACCATATGGTCTAGGAAGAGCTGTTGTGAACTGTTGTGAACTGAACTGAACAAACTGAAGCAGGTTTCTGGAAGCCTGGAAGAGACAGATGTACTTTAAACATGACACTTTTACATTTATCTAGCAACGGCAGCTAGTATTTCTCATGGAACTGTTCATGAGGAATACAGCATGGGGATTCATTTCTAAGATGTTGAACACAAGACAAAAATGGATTTGCTCAGCTTTGCTATAACTCCTGATGCAATTTACAAAAATAATTGTACCATGAATTACATTGTCAGTAATTGTGGAATAGGATCTTGTCTTGGAAAAGGAGCACTGAATGTCAAAACACCTTTTTTTAAAAAATGTTCTACATGCTGAGCTCAAGGTTCACACTCATAGCCCATCATAATTATTTTCACTAAACATGCAATTCAGTACTACCTCTAAAAAAATATACCTAAATCAAAATCCACCATGGGCAGTGTAAAATGAAATTGAATACAGTCTGCGTTCAGAGTGAATATCTCCAAATTATAAATAAAAAAATTCAACAATGAGCATTTCTGTACTAAGTATTAAATTGGTTTTATATAAACTATAAGAAGCTTTTTGTTTACAGTTTCCTTTCAATAAAATTTCCTCAGCAACTGCCATCTAACTGATCAAAGATGATCCCAACAATTCAAGATATAGTTTCTAGAAAAAAGTTAAGATTTTTTGTCTCTGGTTTGGTTTGTGATTTTATAAAATAAATTTCTAAAAATAGAAATGAGAATTTGATAACATAGACACAGTGATGTTTCAGTTTCAGTACTAGCATGGACACAGGGAAGGAGCTGTAACACATTTTAAGTTGCATGAAGCAGGTAAAAATTAAGAAAAAAAAATGTCTGAAAATAAAAGATAGGAATCTGTCGTTCAGTGGTGACCTACCACCCAGCTTCGGCTATGCTGCAGAAGCAACACAGTTGACTGAGAGCACCAGAGCTGGGTTTTTTTTTCAGCAATGGAACTGTTTCTCCTTCGGTGTATTAGCAATAACATCCACTTTATAACTAAATACAAAGCTCATTTCTTCTAGAGAAAAGGGATCACACTATTTTTCCTGTAGGCAGGAGTGGTAGGCATGAGGATTATTAGATAAATCCTTTAGAAGCAACTGGTAGCAGGTCAGATGTTGCAGTAACCAGGAAACAATTTCTGTTGCTAAATGAATATAGTTATAAATCTTAGACTACAAAATTTCAACATTTTTGTACCTCAGAAGACTTAAAAATCACTCCTTGTATGCAAAGCATCTTTCTGCTTTTATTTTGTTTAGGAATACTTCTTTGAATAAATGCTACAATATAATTAGTTCTGAGTATTAACTCCAAGGATAAACAAAGTATTATAAAAAAAGGAGTTAGTTATTTTTGACTCTTCAGTACCTTTCAGCTCCTTTGCCATGTGACTTAAACAATCTGCTCATATATAGGTAGCTAGTTTTTTATGCTTGTAGTTTAAATACTGTGCTTCTGGAAAAGTTCTGTCTTACCTGTTTATCCTTTCTGAAAAAAACAATTATTAACCTTTAAAAGACCACATATAAGCCTTCATTTTATTACAGGATCTGTCACATGTCTGTGTGTCCATAAAAACTTTTAACTCCAAAGTCCTACTGTAACATTTTATTATCCACTAAAAATCCACCACCAACACACCCTGAAAGAGCACCTTTAAGAGAGTTGAGAAAAATGTTTTCTTTAATTTCTGCTTTACAAAACTATGCTTCTACAGCAACAAAAAACAAAAGCAAAAAACAAAAAGAACAACAAAAAAAACCCAAAAATAAAATAAAAAAAAAAAAAAAAAAAAAAAAAAGAGAGAGAGAGATATAAATCTAAAATATTAGGCCAAAATTTTCCAAGATAAATACTCAAGTTTGCTTTATTACATGACTTTCTAGTATTTAGTAATGGCGCTGCAGAAAAGTCAGTATCCTGGAGATCACAGCTACAGAAATACTTCCACAAAGTTCCTGCCTTAACACACTGGACACCTCCCTGTGCACCAAAATGTCTGAAAGGTCTTAGAAACTAAGAGCAAGTAGACAGCAAATTTCCACATTGCTATTGCTATGCCTGTGATCACCTTTACCAGCACATACAGCAAGTAGGATATGAATTTCCAATGCCAACTTGAGTCTTCAAAAGATAAAACAAAATAATAGCTTTACCACATGATCTCCTGCTGAAGTTTTGAGAAACTGAGAACAAGAATACTTGATGGCTTCATTAGTTTTAGATGAGATCACAGAAACCATCTTTCACACAACAAAAGCTTAAAAAAGTAAGCAATTCAATTAATTACTTCCATAGGTAGTGAAATTAATTTGTTTTGGCCATAAAGTCTTTAATGCCAGAAAAGCAGATAAAAATTCCTTAGGAAATATATCAGATTAGTCTTAGTGAAAAGCAAAAACTAATCCAATTATCTACTGTAAGTTACTGCTTCCTGTTTCAAAGTTAATGCTGGACATCAGAAAAAATCTGTTTTACATAATTCTGTAACATTGAATTACTTTAATAACTATGCAAAGAACCCAAACCAAAACAATAAAAAACAACAAACCACCCCGAAAACATATTGCTCAGTATTTTTTAAACTTAGTCTGTCTGTTCCAAGTAAGCACAGGCAGAAAATTTTTTCTTGATCAGCTGCAAGTGGCTTTAAAAGTTTTTCATTACATAATGTACCTAACACAAAGCAAATGAATAGTCTCATTGCGAAAACTGACTGTAATGGAACTATTTATATATTTAAGTATGTTGCTGAACCAACTGTCACATTTTCTAAATTCATTGCCATTTTATTTCATAGGCTACTTTGTATTAAGCTTTCTTCCTACTCCAAAAAGCAAATCAGATCATTTAAAAATTTTCCCACACACATGACAAAAATGCATCCTCTTTCTCTAGAAGTGAAAACAACTCGTATGCATATAATTTACCTGCCTGGAGATTCATAAAGTGCTGTTTATATTCTATGGTGAGCACCACAAAAATATATACATGCATCATCAAGACCACCATGGTGTTGGGCTAACTTTTATGCTAAGCAGATACAGCACTGCAGAGAAATAAATTATTACTTTCTAATATCATAGGAAGATCAAGGAAGCCATTACGGTAGGTTCATAATACTAATAATTGAGCTCCTCAGGGTATAAGCAGGTGTGGTGAACACCCACCAGTAAATAGATGAAAAACCAACCAAACAAAGCCAAACAAAAACCAAAGAAACAGACAAGCAAAAACACCAAACAAAAGCCAAACAACAAAAAAAACCCTAAAAACAATCTTGAATCAGTAAAATTGCCACTATGGGCAGACTATGAAATGGTGCCATTCTGCTATTTCACTGTTTGAGGAGCAGACCTGCTCTGCTTTTCATGTGATAAACAGCCACCTTTGAAATAGCAGTCAGATGAGATAAAATGCAAATGGTACAAGGTTGCCAGGCAGGTAATGCAAATGGTGAAAAACTGCTGGTGTTGAATACAACAGCTAAGGAATTCTTGAAACGCCTGAATATTGAATGGAAGGCCTGCAGTTTCAGATTGCAAAATCCCTGACAACGATTTGTGGAAAGTAGAAATTTTAGCTATAAAAAATGAACAAAACAAAACAAAAAACCCAACCAACCAACCAAACAAAACACCCCCAAACAACCCAGAAGAAAAAGGAAAAACAGGAATGACCACAGTGGCGAAAAAAAGGACAGAAAATTGCACAGGACTTACCATGAGGGACAGGATGGACAAGCGCAAATTCCACCCCCATCCTCAGCGCGCCTTGGAGGGTGAAATTACAGATCTCTGTTCCCTTTTCTATCCTTCTCTTAAAAGTAATCCCAGATATTTAATCTCTTAAAAGACTGATTTCCTGCATTGTTGGCATTGTTTACCTAATTATTTACCCCTTTTCCTGAAACCCAGTTCCCCAACTGAATGTTTTCCCCTAAATAAACCATTTCAATTCCTTAAATTCTTAAGTTGGTTACTTTTTCCAATTTGTGGCATATATATGTGCAGACGCCAATATTCCTCACAAACAAGCCATAAAATAATAATTACTAATTAATATTCAATAATAGTAATTGTGGCAACAGGTAACCATTTAATGCAAGAAAGTAGCTACTAAAAATAAAAATAAAGAACAAAAGGTAATTTTCTAGTGAAGTTTTGGCAGTGCAGGTGGACTTACATGCACAGAGGCAAACCCCGATTAAAAGTGATGCTGGGATTTTGTAACTGTTCATGGTTAATAATTTTTTTTTTCAATCTCAATAGAATGCCAAAAGAAATAGCTCTGAAATTTTAGCACTATGCCAAAGTATCTGCTGAGTATTAGCTAAAAGGCAAGATTGGCACTTACTTGCTTTAGCAGCTATATTTTAGTTGGACTACTTTCATTATTTAGTGCTTATGCGACTGAAAGTTCACAGCTGGAAATTGTATAGAAGTAGGCAAACAACTATGTTCTCAATCAGTACAAGATGTTAGTTTAATAATTATTACAATAAATCACATATGGTTTCTATTCTTAACTTGATGTATACATAATAAACATTAATAGGTGTTACAAAAGTGCATCAAAAGAATAGATGCTATAAAACTGTGTTCATTTCTAACACATGAAAAGTAAGAAACCCTCACACAAAATATTTTATAAATTCAGAATTTTATAAATTCAATAGCATTAATGCTATTCCTAGTGTCAAAATAGAAGCATTCATTTTATATTTATTTTATTTTATTAGGTCATGTAGTTCAACTCCTTCCCTGCATGGCCTTCCAGTATACCATGGTCCTCCATGCCCCATCCAACCTAGCCTTGAACACTTCCAGGGAGAGGTCATCCACAGTCTTCTTGGGCAACCCATTCCAGTGTCTCTGTGAATGAATTTATTTTCTTATAGTGAAGTTCTCCTTTACCTCCCTGTATTTTTCTCTACAGCAGTATAGAAAGCTGTCTTTATTATTTTAAGCCTTTGGAGACAGTTATCATGCTTTGGTGTTACTGTACTTTTATTCTGTAAATAAGTACCTTTTAGAAACTTTCTGCCAGTGTGTTGTGTGGAAGGGTTTGATGTTCACATGTCTACTGTCTGTGAAAATTGCCAGAGGAAAATAAGTCTTCGGAAAATTTTACTGAGGGTTCTAAAATTCTGGTGAGAATGGAGCAGTTTATCCCCAAGATAAGAGCTCTCCTAGTTTTGGTATTGCTTTAATGTGTTAGACAAACTGTCTACTTGAACCACTTAGTACTATTCCCGAGTAAGACAATTTACCATTTCTCAGCCTACAATTTATGATGAAGCTCCCACCTCTGAAGCTATTTAAGAAATAATTAAGTTGTAGTTATTTGTAAGAAGCATGTACCAGAAAATACTATGAAGTCTTGCACACCTTCTGCCATTTCTAAGATGTTCTTCATCTGCAAAGGTACAGCTGAGCTCATGCACAATTCGGTGGGGTTTAGATCACTGTGTGTGTAATCTTAGTACAATACAAAGGGTAAAAGACTGTGGGTAAAACTCCCAGAAGAATTATAAGCATGCAATTCTGAAAGAACTAGTAAGGATGCAAAATCTGCAATACGACTATCCATATGAAAAACTTGCACTCACAGTCAGACCAACCTAATGATCACATCTGCATGAAAACTCCAAAATGTAAATGTGATGAGGCTGCATGTGGTACTTGAAAACTGAAAAACAAGCCTCAGTTTGTTTCTCAGAAGTGAATGTAATAGTTACTCCACAGCTATTAAGTCATATCATGTTTTGAAAGTTAAACATATTGCAGGGTTCCCACCCTCCCCTTTTTTTTTTTTAATATATCTAACTAGTAATGCTAAAGCCAGTAAGAGCAAGATCTGGTTTCTATTTCTTTTTTTATACCAATGTAACTACTAAAGTCATGCAGTCACTCTTCATTTCAGTGATTCTTAATGTATAATTTGAAAACAATGACCAGATAGTCAAGAAATGAAAAAAATCTTTAACTCCTATTCCACTACTTCTAGAATTATTTCTTAGTTTATTTCACATTCAGTTTAGATTAGTTTCAAATCCTGAGGAAAATACAAAATATGACAGAAATTATAGGAAAGAACTGTTTGGATATGTCCAGGTGCAGATAGCTGCTTGCAAACTTGAAGCTCAGAAATTACAACAATAAAGAAATATATGTATATTTCTACGAAGTCCTGTGGATGACTAGTCCTAGTGAACACTTTTAAACAAAATGTTAGCCCCTTTTTATGGCTAATGGCTGATTCATTTTACTTATTTCTATCATTCCCACAGAGCAAAAAGTCATTCTGAAACAGTGTTACAGGTTTTTAGAAGACACAGAAAACAGAAAGCTTATCCTAGAAACACCTAACAACATTTCACACTGACTTCAGGGAGTCAGTGTGCCACTTTCATATTTTAATGAAGAAAATCAGGAAGTCTTGAAGATAATTACACTGTTTCTAGTGAACCTACATATTAGAAAAGCAGGGTTCCTTATGAGGGAAACAATCAGTACTCTCGAAACATGTTAGCTCCTAGACTGTAGTTGTGATTCAAATAAGGAGCAAGCCACTAAATGATACTAGTTTGGGGAAATAATATTCAGATTACAGAATATTATTTTAGCTTCCCAACAGCATGGAAGGTTTGAGACAAGGATGTCTGCTTCTGTATTTTCTACTAAGTAGAATTTCCACAGAGTTCTGTAGATTTCCACAGATGTGCAAATACTGTTTTAATAACCAAATGACTAATAGTGAATCAAGCATAAGTTTAAAAACAGTGCACACATTCCTTCAAATTAAAATCAGAATTTGAAGCACAAGACAGTTTGTGCACTACAAAATGCTCTTGGAACCTAACAAACAGCTCTGCAGTTAATTTTCACAGCCAGCTGGTCTATCTCAAAAAATTATTTCACCTTCTCTGTGCAATTATTACTCAAACATGAAATAAATGTATTCTATCCAGGGTTCTCACTCAAATCACCACTCAATACCTTTCAACAATGTTCTCCTTCACAATATCAATAGAATCATTGCTGAAGAATCTCATTTTACCCTAAGATATAGCAACCGACCTATCAAGGCATTGTCAATTGAAATGTAAGGACCCTTGAATTTCTTAGTCCTGCCCGTGAGCTACAAGAGTTCAAGTATTTTATCTGCTTTAAAACCCTCTAATGTTCTTGCCAATTAACTCGATTTGACACCACACTAAACCCCTGGAAATAAGTAACTAACCCATTCCCAGAGATTTTAGAAGACATGTTCCAGTAACTCGTATTGCCAAATTTACTGTAAACTTTCTGGCATAAAGATTTTAGAGGTAGCCCTACCTCTAGATCATCATAGATACGAGAATTTCACTTTGTTGATCCCAATATCTTGTGGCTCAACAGGGGTACATGTGCCTTTTGGTCTTTGTACACAGACCTCTGTTTTGTTTCTTGATAGGTGGAGGAAAGACCCACTGTCCAAAACTGGCTTTGGAAATTCCTTATACAGCTCTGTTTTTCAGTTTAAGTACAATGTGTCTCTATATTCTCCAGTAATAGCTCATTCGTGCTTTGGAAGTATTTAAGTAAACAAATTCTGAACTGGGCTATAAGCTTTTTTAAAAGTCAGATCTTAAGTTTTTACACTGAAGATCCTGTTTTGATGTCAATTTTTGCCAGTATTTTTTTTTTTTATTCTCTCTACACATATGAGTATGATAAACATGTTCCACCAAAATTTCTCTCCAGAACACTGTATGCTGCTTCTCCTCTCTCTTGACAACAAACAAAAGCTACCCAAATAATTTAAATTTTTATGAACCTGGAAAAAATAGAATGTTATTCAGCACTGTAATTCTAAGAGTAAGAAAGAAAGAAACCAGCATATTCAACAGATTTAAGAACAGGACAGTGTTAATTTTTTCCTTCCTTTTATATAATATGCCATGAAGATGCAAAATGAATGTGCTACAAGATTTTTATTTCAAAGATGCTGAAATTCACTACAACTTCTATTCAATGTCTAGGTCAGCACATTTAACCTATTTGACCATGTCTCTACTGGGAACTTCTTTTAGTCTAATTATTGGAATTATTCTTCTTTAGCAGGTGAATTCAATCAGAATCACTGCATTTACTTATACAATTATATTTAAACATATCCTGATGTTGTCTTCACTATCGGTCAAATTAAAAATTACCACTCACAATAGCTGATCCTGATTTTCAAGCTAAAAAAGTCTATGAAATCTAACTGCATACCATGTTTTACAATCAGATCTCTTAAGAAATCATGAGATAAACAAATTCAACTCCTCAGGCTCTCTGGCTACACTGATGCAGGGAGAAGGGTTGCTACAAACTGAAGACTTCTATACAATTAGAATGTCCTGTCAGTGACAATTAAAATAAAATATTTTGTTATTTACAGCCAAAATACTTTAAGGCACTTCACCTCTCCACAAGGGGACCATATACTTTGTTATACATTTGCATAAAGGGTTTTACAAATTGATTTTCATATGTGAGACTTTATTACTTGTCTGCATTTTTTACTGAGTAGGTAAAAGAGACTTTCTGTTCATAGCTTCTGAAAAGAAGATAGCAAAATGGAAGCTGCTCTGAAAACATGCAGAAGGAATACAGCAGGGTTCTTCCATAACCATGGGTGACCTGAAGAAAAGTTGTCAGGACTGATATGTTTGTCCACTTTTACTACAAGAGGCTATGTTACAATAACCACACAAAAATCTTTATGTGGATTATCATCTTCAAACATTCAGTTCCAATGACAGCAAGAAATTCAGATAGAAGTTTATAGCAGACCTGTTTAACAAAAGAAAAAGCCTAATGGATTTTTCAGCTAAATAGAAAATCATCAGGTCACAGAACATTTTTTTTTTCTGTATTGCTTGTGAAATATCAAATCTCATTTTTACTGCAACATACTGACACGTTAAATAGAGTTCAGGAAATGGCAACAAAATGAAGCACCTGAATGAAGTAATTCATTATGCAAGCTTGGGAGATTAATGTTAGAGCTCTCTCAGCAATAATTAAAATAAATAGCTGTTTCAGAGGCAGAGGATGAGCACAAAAGGAAGACAGGTATGGGATGAGAAAGTCTTTCAATCAGTCATAACCAGCATCAGAAAGTAGCTTAGCAAGAAGAAGTGGCTTCTTATAAAGTCTAATTTAATTAGGCAGCTAGTGTGTGTTTATAAAAAGAAAAAAGGCAAAAGCAGTAACAACAATATCAGTATTTACACAGCCACACCATATTCAAATATGGGTGATAAATGATAAATACTTCACCAAACTCAAGAACCCTGGCCAAATGTGCCGATGAGTTGATGAATGCAATTTATTTGCAAAAACAGGAGCTACATTTTCACTTGGATGTTTCAGTATACTGTGTGATTCTGAGTCAGATTATGCACATTCCTAATATCCCAGTTACTGACACTCACTTCAACCCGCAAATTTTCTTATAAATCACTCTTCAAAAGTGTGTTAGGAATTTATTTTTATTAGTCTGGGGATTTTCTTTCATTCTGTAATTAGTACCTGTAAAAATACATTGCAACATGAGCAACTTGTGACAGGGGCAAGTTTATTTCAATTCTGATGTCACAGAATGTTTTTTGGGCCATGGAACTAGATGTTTTTATGCAGTAAGTCTTTAATATCAGTAGATTAATAGCTGCATTTTCTCTAGTAGCTTATATCTATTCCATTGCAATGCTTTTGTGGAAAGAACAGTGTCACCGTATAGGCTTGCAGAGTGTCCAGCACAATGGTGCTTCAATTTTGCTTGGAAACATAGTAAGCTATTGTAATACAAATACAAGATTTGTTGATTGAAATATTAGATAAATACACGACAGCTGATAAGACCATGCTTTTATATACAGGGATTTGGAATTCACTGTTCTTTTCATAAAAATCTAAGTGCTTTTTATGACAATTGAACATTTCCATTCATTCCACAGTGGAGAAAATGTAAAATAATGACTTAATATATGATAAGAGTATGCCTAGTGAGAATAGCTCTATTTTGGTAAATAAATTACTTTGCGCTATCACATGCCCCTAAGTAAATGGACAGCTGCAACAGTATTCAGTAAGCTATTAGTGTGCAAAGATAAAATGATGTACTTTTGCATAGACAAAAGCTTGGTACTACAGCCAAAACAGCTGATTTGTTCAATTCAAGACATCACGCAGACTGCTAGGAAAACTGTTTAATGTTACCTTTCAAACAGAGAGATGAGAATCTGACACAATTTAAAAGGCTATTTCTGGGCTGTCAATCAGAACTGGCCTAGAGATGAACACTGTATTAACAAGTTATCAGGAACTTGCCAAATGTAGACACAGAAATTAGACTGCTGTGTTCCTCTATGAAATTTGGATTACAGAAACGCAAGGAAAAAAATACTAAAAGCAATTGGGAAAACATAAACATCATTGATCAAACATTGGGTCATTACTCAAAAATGGCTTCTAACATTTTTTCCCACTTATTTCCACTAATGAATTATTAAATAAACTACAATTTCCTATTGAACAATGGACTTCAAAACAAGAAAAGGAAATTCATCAACATCTGCCTTCACTTATCTATCAGGAACCTCGTGTCTTCTCTTAGAAAAACTATCATATACAATGTTAGTACTGTTCAACCAAGAAGTAATGCTTTTCAGCAGGGTGAGATACAGAATAATTATTGTTAAAAAAGAAAATTGCTATATCGCCATAGTATCTTGTCTATTTGCTTTATGAAATGTCCTTGGAGATCGGAGGATGGTATTTCAATCAGGTTAGACTTTTTGATGCTCTATAGACACAATCAAATGTAGTTCATTGTTAGCAGGATAGAAAATACTCTTCCATATGCAGATTTGAATATGTCCATGAAAAGACTGAATATGTCCTAAATGTATGCTAAAAAGCCTAAAAATGGAAAATTCCATCTATTTTAATAATCTCCTTTATTCAGGATTCTTCCATGATCCATTTTCAACTTATCTTTCCTTGTTACATTTACACTAGACTTTACCTACTTTATGCCCTCACACTATGATTCGCAGAATCACAGAATTTTCAGCATTGGAAGGGGCCTTTAAGATCATCCAGTTCCAACCTCCCACTAGATCAGGTTGCTCAGAGCCCTGTCCAGCCTGGCCTTAAAAACTTCCAGAGATGGGGCTTCCACCACCTGTCTGAGCAACCCATTTATACCTCTGTCTCACCACCCTCATGGTGAAGAACTTCTTCCTAACTTCCAATCTTAATCTTTCCTCCTCTAGTTTGTAGCCATTCCCCCTACTCCTGTCACTACCCAACATCCTAAAAAGTCCCTCACCAGCTTTCTTGTAGGCCCCTTCAGATACTGGAAGGCTACAATCAGGCCTCCTTGGAGCCTTCTCCTCTCCAGACTGAATAACCCCAAATCTCTCAGTCTGTCTTCATAGGAGAGGTGCTCCAGACCTCTGATCATCCTTACGGACCTTCTCTGGACATGCTCTAGCACATCCATGTCCCTTCTGTAAAAGGGGCTCCAGAAGTGGATGCAGTAGGATGGGGTCTCACAAAAGCAGAGCAGAGGGGGAGAATCACTTCCCTTGACCTGTTGGCCCTGCTTCTATTGATGCAGCCAAGGACCTGGTTGGCTTTCTGGGCTGCAAGTGTACAGTGATGTACACTGTACACCAGCACCAGCACTTCCAAGTCTGTTTCCTCAGGGCTGCTCTAAAGCCAGTCACTGCCCAGCCTATACTAGTGCTTGGGATTACCTTGACCCAGACCTCACATATTTCCTGTACTACACTGCCATTCTGGAGCTCAGTGTTATATATTCTCATCTATGACTGTTAACACTGACTCTATAAGCATCTTAAACTATAAGCTCAGTTCTGTTTTGGCTGATGCACTTTGTTGAACCTTCATAACCCTTACAACTGGGGAATGGTAAAAAGAAAGGTTACACAAGGAATGTTGCTGCATTTTCATAGTCTAATAATTCTATTAAGCAATCTATTGACTCTTTTCCTCCAATTTCATCTGCTTTCAAGTAATTAAATGCCACTATTTGTCTGTAGAATAATATCCTGGAGGGGCCAGTTAACCAAGGACTAATTCTACAATATTATGAACATATTACGATGAAAGGATGAACAATAAGATACATGTAGTACTAAACTACAATTAATGTCAGTTTAGAAAAATAAAAATTATCCAAAAAGAACTGGAGGAAAAATAATATTTTGAAGTCAGGTTAGTAAAATAACTCATCTGCCATAATAGCAGTAGATTTGCAAGTTATCATGGTCCTGTTTCATTCTCGAATAGTAAGTTCTTGGGTAAACTATGTACTTCTAATTCTTTTAGTTAAAAGCCTTTTAACATATAGTTCAATCTGACCTATGAGCTTCCCTTTGCCAGCAACAAGGATAAAATGCATTTTTTCCAGATCTCTCTCCCTCTTATGCTGTTCCTCCTTCCCTTCCTTACTTCCTTTCTGCCTTATCTCTTTACTCTCTCCCTTCCTCCTTCTTTTGTGACTGTCATGATAAAATCGTGAGTTACAACAAATTTTAGAGAGCTAAGAGTTTCAGAAAAAGTTCCATTACAGGTGTTGAAGTTGTAGTTGAAGAACTGTCAACACAAGTAGATTTGAAGACTAGTAAGACCCCGAGTAATGGGGAATATGGATGATTATTAAAATAAAAAGTAGTATTTGTTAGTAGTAACAAAAATATATCTATTATAATAGTGTTTTCTTTAGTAGTAATGGTTCTTTGCTAAAAAACAGTTTTAGCTGGTGGTCAACTGAGTTACAAAGTATGATGAAATATTGCAAGAGGTATTTAGAAGAGACTCTTCTAATAGGAAAAAGATAGTACTTTCCTAGTTTTATCTTGAAGAAAAAAATACAAAGTATAGATTTCTTTTTGTGGAAATTAACTGCAACAGCAGCACTAAACATCACCTGTTACAGGACTGAACAATCTATTGGAAAACATGGTAACACCTAGATAACCAAAGGCAGAATAGGAGAGGTTTCAAAATCACAAGTACTGCATTTCACAAGGTTTCTTAGTCTATCACAGAAAACAACGTATTCTAACACTGAAACCTCTATCAAATTATCTGATAGTGTTCTTTAAAAATAGTTTGCTTTTTTGCTTATCCCAAGTTTCAAGTAGTCATACATTCAGTCACTGCTTGCAAAGAAAAATTAACATGGAAAATGTGCTTCACCATCTTCCACAAAACCCAGCATATTTGGGTTCATTTTTTCTTGTTCCATGTCAAATTCAAAGGACTCATGTAGAGAGCATTTACAAGGACAGAGCAACATTCTTACTTCTCAGCAACTTTCATTAGCTGTGAAGACTTAACATTTTCAGTTATATTCAAGTAAACTATGAATAGCCTAGGATCACACAGGTCTTTGTAAGAGTTAAAATTTAACAGCTACCTTTCAATTCAGCAGCAACCAGTAGAAATTAAGTAACTATGCAAAATGTATTTTGTAAATCTCTAAGTAAAAACTCTGTTTTGCAGAAACTTAAAAGTTGATATATTGTAGTTCTATGATTTGTTTGTTATTAGAGAGTGGAGGATAGCAGCATGACTGAAAATAAAATGCCAAATCCCTAGCTTTGCAGGAGTAACTTTCTAATAACTGGAAAAATCTTTGTTCATTTATTCACAGTGCTACATGTACCCTTCTGAAAGTAAATAATTACTACACCTTTGCTGTTCAACAGTAGACAATCTGTTTGCTCCTACTGTGTCTGTCATCCATTAAAAAAAAATCCAAGCATTTCATATAAAAAATAACCAGTACTGAAAACAGAGCAGGCAAGACTGAAAAGGACTTGTATCAGGACTGGCAGTTGTAGATATCAGGCAGGATTGGACAAAATTCATTTTGCATCTAAAATGAAAATACTTGCTTGGCAGAAGGTTTAAACTGTTCAGCATCTTACTGCACTGCTCAATCTTTTCCTCTGAATTGCACCAGAAACTTGAAAACCTGTTAAACTACAACACCATGAGATGTGGATGTCATAGATAATTGCAACCCTGTGGGTGACAGTCAACTGACAGCATCCTGGGTCTGCTATCACCCCACAGTAATGATTAACATAGGGGAACCCAACCAAAACTCCTTCAAAATGTCTTTAGCCACACACAAGGAAAATCACATTAAATTTTTCAGAAGACCTGGGGCTCTAGAAACTTCTGTTAAACGAATTATGAAATAATTCCCTTGATTGTATGCATAGCATGGAGTGACTTTAGCTAAACTATATTCTTTCTTTAAAGCCTTTCCCTTCTAATCCTGAAAAGCAGAGGCTGTTCTCTGTACTGATGGGGTCTTTAGTTTCTCAGTAAAGTTTCTGCTATTCAGCCTTTTCCCCAGTAAACAGCTGGTAACTAGCATAGACTAAATTCCCTTGATTTATTTAACTGTTCCAGTTGTTTACTGCTAGTATATTTAATCCCTCCTTTGTAACTAAAATTGTATTTATTTCTGTAGCTAGGACATGCTCCTTCTTAGAAGGTATGTTTCGAATCAGACTGTGGTATTTCTGTGGCACAGAAAATTAACGTCATTTTGTCACATCTTTTGAGAATGTCACCTTTCATGGTGCAGGTAAGGTAAGAAAACTGTAATCAGAAACATGTGGACAGATTTGCCTGAGTTAACAAAATTCTCCATTATTTGTAATATAAAAATGATAATGCAGTCAGGTAGGATATTAGCAATCTGATCTGTGAAACATTAATAATGGAAAGGTGAGAGAACAGGCTGCATGTTTAATCTTACTCCCATTCCCAGCCTTGCCACCAACTTGTTCAACAAGGAACAAACTCACACCATCTTAGTTTCTCAGTTTTTATGGGAGACAATACTCTTCACCTAAAAACACTGGAGATCAAAGGCTTAATAGTTACTGGAGAGACTGTTCAGGTCATTGAAGATGCCTTCATTATCAAAGTAATGCCATTAATGAAATTTCTGATTCTGCACAGAAGCACACTGTCTGCTGAGAGCTTTGTTACACTGCCCTGTCAATGGGTCTTCAATGCTGACCTGGAGGAACCAGTAAATGAGATGGAAGGTTAGACCCTATAGATATTTGTTCATTGGTCTCTTCAGAGAGACAGCTAACAACAACTGGATTTGACATGGTGATATCATGACTGCAGCTTCTGTTAAATGGACACCTGTCTATTAGAAATCGGAATGTGATTGCAAAATCAAGTACACACAAAATGCTGGACATTCAGTTCAGTAGTTATAGCCTCCATCCAAACTGTAATTAGAACTAGCAACTGGCTTTTGAAAATGAAGTGTTCTCCACTGCCATTTTATTACCAGGCTTTTCTTTATTTTATGAGGAAAATATTTCAATAGAAGGCCACTAAAATTAGTATTTCATGTTTTTTAAGGCTACTTTAGAATTTTTTTTTAGAACTATATTACCTGGCCACGGCAGTCAGTGAAAGGTGATTAATATCTCAGAGAAGGTTCAGTCAGGATATCTGGATTTTATTTGGTATGGATTTTGAACACTCTTAAAAGCATCGAAAGTGCACTGCATTGCAAGACAACAACAGAAATTGCACAATATGAAAGACAAAATGCTCTAAGGTATGTCCAAGCCTGCCTTATTTCCTCCCATTAGTTTTTTCCTTTCTTTTGGCAAAAAAAGTCTGCATGCGATAGGAAACATAATCTTTACAGATTTCAGCACATCAAATAAAAGAAAAATTAGAGGCACCGACTGTGCAAGAGTAGTGTAGTATTTGTAGCTGCCATTTCCTGGAAGCTTTTCTTTATTGCATTTATTTATAAAATTATCTTGCTTAATTAACATGAGATTCCTACATATTAATATTAAAATAAAAAATGGCATTAAGTAATGTTCATAAAGCAAGCTGCTAGATAATGAGGTGAAGACTGTTTCTATTTGGTGAAGAAAAGCAAGGAGATTCATTACATTAGCCTGTGTATTAATATCTCTCAGACAGACTAAATGCATTCACACTAAACCACTCAGTAAGTGTATCTGCACTATCTTCATGCTTGCAGACCAAGCATGTGTTCGTCCTGAAGTATGCTTGAGTTTTTGCATCCAGTTGTGTATGTAGCTAACTTGATGCAAACACAAACATCTCTTCAACATCTTTTTACAAGAGGAGGTACTCAAATCAGAATGTAAGAGTCCATACGAGAGGTACAAACAATGTTCATGCATTGTCTACATTTATAGCTATACACAGATAAATGCTGGACATCTCTTCCAGTTTCTGCATTCACTTCTTTCATAGAAATCCAGATTAATTGTCTTAGTTTTTCTTAAAATAAAGGTGATTTGTGTCAACTGTATGTTTCCATAGCCATACATATATCGAACACTGAAAAACTTCCCTTCAATAACACGTTAGAAAAAACTCCACATTTTTAATACTAGACCCTAAAAATTTAATGAGTTTTATGTTTTCTATAAAGCAGGTACAAAGCTTTGTGTGTTAGTTGCGAATAGAATAAAACATTCATTTACATTTTAAACTTGAGACAAGTTTCCAATTTTGGACAATTTTTTTGTTTTTTTTTCTTTTTTTTTTTCTTGGGGGGGGGGTGGGGGGGTGGGTTCTTTATGATTACTGTAACAACATCCAAAATGTGTCAGGCAGAATTCCAGTCATTTTAGAAAAAATGAAAAAAAGCTGATTGTGATTAGAATGCCCTGTACAATTCAAATGCTTTTAGGATGTGAATATTGGGAAAAAATTTTAAAGTGGGTTAAGGCTTGTGAAGTGTTTTTTTCTCTTTTCTTTCCAAACTGTCATTGACTAAGAAGTGGAAGATGAAACCCTTTCTTTTAATGTTTATTTTATACGAGTCCTACACATATTTCTCTTTTACATAAAATGATGCACATTAATGGCCAATTGTTTTTCAGAATCATGTTCCTGATCCTCTATACCGTGAGTGTGCTAACTACTGTAGAAACATGAAAAAAGTGTGCATGAACCTGTGAAAAGAGCCTTTGTATATTTTTGGTTTGTGTTCTTGCAGAAGCATGACTTGAACTCCCAGACCCAGACCTCTGGGGGAGAAAAGAACTGATAGCACAAGTGGCACATAAAAGTTGATAGGGGTTTAGCAGCTCAACTATGCTTCAGAAGAGAAGACTGAGGATAAAAAAGAGCTGAGAAAGTTGGTGACCAATCTAGGGGAGGGGCTTTTTCTCTCATTTGACCAGTTCAGGCTGGTTTTTGCTGGCTTTGAAATATGCCTTTAAGTTCCTATCAGGAAGGTGGACACATACACATGTGGAAGCACGGTATCTGCTAAAGTCTGTATGGGTTCTGGCTGACAGAAAATACATGATCAAGCTGAACTTTTCAGCTGAGAAGTCTGAACAGTTTCATGGAACAACACCAAGGCATTCAAGCCAGGAAATCCCAAAGACAGCTGATACTTTTCCTCAGTAGTTTTAGATTAAAAAGCAGGAAATAATTCAGGACCTATATTATACCAGAAGCCTTTGTGACTGTGCAGCCTGAATATATATAATAATAGAATTATCAGCTTTTGTGCTTTTATTACTTCGTTTTAAGTCTTGTGATCAAGTGCAGACCTTGAGTGTTATTTCGCCTTAATGTGGTTTAGAGGTATAGGATGGTCTGAGGGGGGCATCACTGTTTGGATACCCTCAAAGAGAAACCCAGGCCTAAGAGGTTAGGTAATGGGATGTGACATCCACACTAACAGTTCCTTATGGCTTTAAAATTGCGTCCCCAATTTTGAAACTGATTCATTGTACAATTCACTATACAACTGTAAGTTGCTTCTTCTTTTTTGTTATTTCAATTGAAAATATTCATTACTTCCTAATTCTATTTTACAAAGATACAGTAAAAGAGTAAGTAGTCAGTCTACACTACTCTAAATGTGAAAGACGTTAAGTGCTTAGCAACAGTACAGCATTATCAAAAACACCTCAAAAACGTAACACGTGTCATAAGATTTCATTTGCATTTACAGCTGCTTAGTGAGAGTTACTGAGTAGTATGGAATGGCTTAAATAGAAAACAAATGCGATGAAGACCACCTGCTAGCTTTATCCCTGAATTTCCTGGGATATTCAGTATCCATATAAGTTATACCAAAACATTTACTTAAAAATTCCCATTTTATTAAAAATACATACAGATTTCTATAAAGAGGGACTGTTAGAATATTCACCCTTTCAGAGTTATTCCAGTAATCTTAGAACACAGTACTTTTCAAAAATTGTTTTGTATGTGATAAAATTGTCTAACATGAAAGAAGTCTGGAAGAAAAAATGCACCATGTTTGCTTGCAGTAAATGGTATCATCTTTGGATTATTAAATATTCTAGTGCTTGTTTTTTTAAATACAAATTGACTCAAAGCACCTGGTCACTGAACTAGTAAATTTTATAAAGATTCAGTTTTCACCATAAATTTTAAGTGTTCCATAGACCATACTGAATGAAGGCCCATATGTGAATACTTGTAAAGAAACTGAGGATGGAAAAAAATATAAGTAATATTTTCTACAAGCAATACTGTGTCAGCAACCTACAGGAATACAAATGAAATCTAGCCTTAAGCTCTTATACTCTGAACTGAGGAAGGAGATGTCAAAGGACCACAGGACCACTTAGTTAATTCTTCTCAGAGTTTTACATGGGAAAGGTTTCTAGAAAACTGAACACTACTTGGACCTTTGGCAAAGGATGGCTGTGATGGAACATTTCTCTGGGATTATCAGTTCCAGATTCATACTTTAAGGAAGTACACAGACCATAAAGCTCTTATCACAAATTGTTCAAATGACACATACAAGCAGCTTAGGATTCTAGCTTTTGCTCCTAAAAAAAAACCATTGCAGAGTATCTTTCCACTTAAAGTCTAAGTTCCTAAATTTGTATGTTCTTATACGAGAAATATTAGGACAGTGTAATCTGCCCTGTGAGCATCCTTTAAGTCAATATCTCAATGGAAATTCTCCTAGAAATGTCACTGCAGAGAACAGCCTATTAATCTGTAGTAAAGTTTACATTAGGAAAAAAAAAAGGGCGGAGGGGGGAGAGGAAGAAAAAGAGGATTTGTAAAAGGTAAGGAGGAATTATTTGCATGCATGGACTTAACTGTATAGGCACATAAGTTAAACTTCTACTGTTCGTACCAGCGGCATGTAGTCTAACAAGATGCACATTTTATTGTACTGAAAGGCAGTAGTCTGCAAGTGGATTGTAGTTACAAATAAAAAGGGCCTACAGCTAAAAATATGGTTTAAATATTTCAGCACTAGAGCTAAATATAGATTGAAGGATCTAACTAGTGTAAGATTCTTTTAACAGAAAAGCTTTCAACAGGAAAAAAATATAGCAGAAAACCACATGGATCTTACTACTGTACTGTGCTGCAGAATCTAAGGCATGACAATAAATATATTAAGGGGATGTAGACTTTATTAATAATAGCAACAATTTTAGGTTTTTTACCAATAATAACCCTAAAGCAAAGTTTTTAAGTTAACTTCATAGCTGTTGACATTTTTGAATCTCTTTTCATCATTTATATTCGGATTTATTTATTTTTTCCCTTTTAACTCAGTGTTGTGATGGAATCAATACAAATCTGCTCTTAACATATCTGTCTCTGACCTGTGTTTGTTTTAAGCTGTATCATTCATAACGGTGATCGATGGGTAATGCTATTCGTTTTTCTCCACAAAAAGCACAGAGCATAAAAAGTGCACATATTTTATGCCCAAGGTCAGAAGAAAATTAATGGATAAGAGCTACACAAAATGGAGTTCAAGCTGAATGGGCTGAGTGCTCTCTACAGGGTACAGCCAAGGCAGGCAGTACAAAGCCCATTATACTCAAATGCTCTCGAAGCATTTCAGAAGTGAAATTGTTTCCACAGGCTAATGCATAAAAGTATGAAGCTTTAACTTTTCTGTTTCATAGATAGCCTACAGATATTGGGCAAGTGTTCCTATCCAGGATTTTATTTAGCATATTCCATTTATCAATCTTTACCTTAAGCCATAAACCCATTTGGTGTTTATGACTAAAGTTGTACAAGCTACGTTTATTTGTGAACTTCACAGACTTTCCTGTTCATTCTCTCACAAGGTTCCTGTAAAAATGGCAAGTGAACAGCAGAACCCTTGAAAAACAACAAACACATACACACAAAAACATGACATATAGAAAGCTAAAGAACTGAATTATTATCTGAGTATGTCATTTCTCACTTAATACAAATAACATTTAAAACAATTAGGAATAAAACACAATATGTTTTCCCTCCACAAATACAAAGAAAAAAAATAATTTCAAGTTGAGGACTGTGGAAATGGTAGACTGAATGACAGAAAAGCCTTCTTTACCTCAGTGAATCTTTCTAACCAAGCCCTTCTCTATGTCAAGAAACTTGCCCCAGTATTTGAAGAGACTATGCAATTTACATGAATGAAGATTGAAAACCTGCTTAATAGATGCAGAATAGATGTTCTGAAAAATATAATTTAGTTGCTGAAGAAATAAAGTAAATGTATAATATGGATTTATTAGAAATACTGTCTTGGCGTAGCATCTGAATAAGTTTTACTGTTCACGCACTTCTCATGATCTAAGATTAAGATTAAACAAACATACAAAAAGAGCTGCAAAGCATAGCTTACAGTAAAAAATATCACTACTGACCACATCATCCTTGTAATTTTCTTCCTGGAAAAAGAACAAGTGAAAATCCAGCACAATGTACCAAATTGCATAACAGATAAATGTGGAGCAAAGTTCAATTAGAATACTGACTTCACTGTTTTCCCATAGACTATATCAGTGGTCCAGTTGCTGCTGATTCTCTGCTGAAAGCAATTCAGCTTCTGGTTGATACACAGGGACAGGAGGTTTTAAATTACATATATAACTGTATGTCTTGTTACTCAGTTTAAAGGAACACATACTGTATTGCTAGAAAACTAAAGGGGAAAAAAGACCAGTATTGGGAAACTAGGTTAAGGTAGTCTTGTCTATTAAAAGAAAAAGAAAAAAGAAAAAAAAAAAAGAAAAAAAGAAAAAAAATATGGGAATATCTAAAAAATAAAATGTTAAATAAAGAGGATGTACAAAGAAATTCAACCCAAGTACTTAAGGTGTCAAAATTACAAACACAAACAAATAAACCCCAAAAGAAAAAACAAAAAACCATCAAATTCTCGAAGTCTGGAGTGATCACATCCAGAGATGCACATGTCCAAGTAGGGAGTATTCTCGTGCTTCATACAAATATTTTAGCAGAAAACTACTACAAAACTTTCATATAATTTCATAAATGCTTCATAATGTTTTTATCACTATTGTATCTCTCTGCCTGCCCTGAACATGCAAATAGTAAGTTCATGTACTTGATGGTGGGCTGCTGGATATGCAAATGCCATTACTGTATCCAGGCAGCTGGTTTTGTTCTTCCAAAGTGTAGGCTTAAGTTTACCAGACATATATTCATTAATACTTTTATTTTTTATGAGAAAATGTAATTACATGCAAATTTTTTAATCAGTTTTGGTCTGTCCATTTACTAGTTTCTAAGGCAAGACAAAATGAAAAAATGCAAATGATCTACCTGAATCTTAGACTTGGAATTCTGAATTATTTGTGAATTTCTTGCGAATAAGAAATATGAAGGTCAAAGCAGGATGATGCATTCACGCTTCTCTCTGATGTAAATTGGTCTTACAGTGCATACAGCTAATCTGTATTTTTTAAATACACCATTTCCAGAAGGCTTCTAAATAATATAAAGTAATTGGATTGGGATTAGCTTTAGACTATAATCAACTGTGCCTTCTTTATGTTACAAGGCTATTATTTTGCTACATTTTCTTTACGTCAAGCACGTAACAGTAATTGTTTATTACTGGGATTAAATTCCAATGAGAAAAATGAAAAATATTGTATTAGTTGACTTTGGTATTTACATTACTCAAAATAATTTTAATAATTGTAATTATTTAATCTCCACAAACTTTTTCAAATAGTGGCTGTAATAACAATGTTGAGGTGTTCTTCACAACGTTAGAGCATCATTTTGCACTCTTCATTCCATAATGATGACCTTCTTAAATAAAAACAAGAGCCTTGAAGCAATACATTAGGACAAATTTAAGTTTTCCAGAATATGAAGCTTTCTCCAAATCCTACACATTTCATTCACTTTCAGTAAACTCCAGCAAATATATTCTGTTTTCAGTTTTCCTGCATCAATTCAGTTTCACCAGTTATTGTGCCTCTGTAGCTGGGGTAAAAAACAGTCATAAGGCAAACATTTCTAGGATAAATAAAGAGACCAAAGAGCTCATTAAAGAAATTAGAAATAAGATGAACTCCACCCTTCAGTGGAGGCAAGAAAGTCAGGTGGCTCTGGAGGATTGTGACTACAATCCTCAGTGCTGTTCTTTCTGCACCCAGCTCATGGGAAGGATGTTCAAAATGCTTTCTGAAAACTACAATATAGCATGACAGAATTTACATGCAACCAAAGCCAGTCAAGCTTTTTTTCAAGTTGTGATTTTTTAATTTCAGATAATGACTGTCCATTATCTTGTTCTTGGTTTATTTCTGGTAAGAAAATACATTGTCCTTGGCAGGGAACTCTGTAGTTACATTCTTACTGCAAGGGTTCATGCAAAAATTTTCATTAGGTTTTTCTCTCTTCCCTTGCTCTGTTTTACTGAAACCTGTTATCTTTTCAACTTCAAGCTTGATAGACTGTGCTACACTGACAGTTGTTAAAGCTGATTAATTCCACAGATCTTCCTTTACCAATTTAACTTCAGCAGTTCTCTACTGTACTAGATGTAAATGAGGGAGGCAAGCTGGAAGTGAAATTAAAATGTATACAGTGTTTCAAGACTGTAAGAGGTGTCTTATTCAAATAAATACATTTGTACGTATTTTAGCAATCTGTCCAATTACAACTTAAGTCTATTGCTGGACTAACCGATCATGATTAAAGTAACATAAAGATGTCAAATGAGCTCACAATAATTCAAGGCTCTTTTCTATTATTCATGAACTATCTTAACGACTTTTGCTCCAGGTAGCAAACAACACAGAAAGATCCCTGATCTTAACTCAAATAAGATGACATTTCAGCACTGTGTATCTGTCTTAGGCACTTTTCACAGATGCTAGAGAGAAGACATATTTCGCCTGGGGCTACAGTACACTGATGACTTCTGGTTTGTTCATCAAAAGGCTATCATAGGTGACTCTAATATATCAAACTCTTTCATGCAAGCAGATGCACACATACACAGACTGTTTTCCTATTTCATAAAGCATACTCTACTTTTTTAAATACCCAAGATTATTTCTTTCCCATAAAGGGAAGACAAACAAATAGCAGCAAAAAAGTATAAACATTCTGAAAAACATCTCTTTGACAAATTTTCTTCCAGAGACATTAAAGGAGGCCTCTGTAGTGGCTGTATGACAAATCAAAGGAAATAACTGTGTTGATGGGTGAACAGAGCAACTGCTGAGCAGTTCCTGTGTCATCCACCCATCTAGAGATTAACTGCTCACAATAAGCAAGATTAATAATCATTATCTACCTCCTACTCCAACTAAATAATCTTTCTTCCCTGCACTATAATGACAGAATAAAGTGAAGACTCTGACTACTTACAATCTTTTACCCTTTCCTTAGTGGTTTTATCCCTGTAGATTTGTTCTTACAAATAAGAACACCGACCTGAGCTGTTGAAACTCAGTCTTGTGCTCAGAGGAAGAAGCTACAAATGACTGACCATTAATCCTGAAATTGGTTTGCTAAAGTAAAAGGGTATAGGCACTCAGCTATGGCCTCATCACACAAAAACCGCAATGACTTCATGCAGCTTTACAGAAATGCAAAGTAATTGTAATTGTATAAATACTATCAATCAAATGTCAATCTAAAAAATCTCAGCTCATCTTGTAATTCTTGTGTAACACTGGAGTGCAGTAATACTGGCTTAAACTATCGCCAGATTTATATCCCATAAATTTTTTTCTGAGCTCTCTTTCCTAAAAAAATCATATTTCTTTGATGTATGAAACTGTAACAGAATTCAGCAAAATAACATAAAAGACAAACCTTGAAATCTTAACACATATAATTGCTAAATTAGAAGTTGGACAGAGACTCAATTAGGTAAAGTAGACATTTCCTTGATGGTGTGTGTCTAACAGCAATACAAGAAATCTAATCCCTATTGTAAGGTGGTAACCCTACAAGGGGCACCATCTTTCCTTCTCTCATGTGTGAAAGCTTTCAGAATTCAGTAAGTGCATGTAATATTTAATCTACATTTAACCAGAGGTCCAAGCTTTGGAAACTATATGAATTGTTGTAAAGTTCAGTTTTCATTGAAGAAAAATTGTTTTTTGATTTTGAACATACAAAGAAAAAAAACCAAACTGTAGATGAGACTGCAATGTAGCACAGTTCTTAAAACACATAAAAACTGTAGACCCCACCTATATTATTATTGTTGTTATTATTATTATTATTATTACTATTACTACTACTACTGCTGTTTTCAAGAACAGCTCATTGATTGAATTGTTTATTCAATCAGATTGGCAATATTCAATCTTTGTTGTAGGTATAAAACCTAAAAAAAAAAAAAAAAAAAAAAAAAAAAAAGCCTAAAAGTATAAAGTACAAAGAATCTAACTTTTTAATTAATAAAGATCATAAATAGACAGAGAGACACACAGAAACTGAGAGTTCTGAAGTGAACACAGAGTTGCCTCACAGTGGCAACTTTATTACTATGCTGTAAAAAAGCAAGGCTAGTCCCAGTCATTCAGTCCTCCCAAGCAACTTCATCTTACACTTACCTGGAGAGTTGAATGAGCCATTTTAAGTTCCAGTGCTAATAACGTAGTAACTTTATTCAGTAATCAGTAACTGATAAAATCCCCTGAAGTGGCTCTGTTCTCTGTTTTTAATATTCATAATTAATATATTTGATGGGAGGCAGGGGAGGTAAAGGGGGCCCAAAACATTCTTATAGTTAAAAGCCTGTAGAAGTTGAGCTACTTTTGAAAAAGACAGTCCAAAATCATAGCCTGCTAAACAAGAACTGTTTGCCTGCTTGTATTATGCTATTTACTTCCTTCTTACACAATATCTACAGTAAAAATAACCACACATTTGGAGAGAACTTCCTTGTTTCTGGATTTGTTATAGTTGTTGTACTTATTTTAAGTTGAAGAATTTGCTTTCTTGGTTTTGTTTGGTTTTTTTACCATCCAAAGTCTTGAAACAAACAAGGCTTATACTATCAAGAATAATTTATAAGATGTGAACTCATGTAACTTGTGTAACTCATTCCCTGCTATGGTAGGTACCTCAGTGGGAGAAACAGCTGGAAAAATTGGAATAGTTTATTGCTAATTAAAATAGATCTGCACCATGAGAAACGAAACACAGAAATTAAAACAGTCCTATGCACACAGGCATCAGTATGGGTGTCTGCTCTGCCATGGAGCCCTCCTGATCCTCTACCCTTGCTTTTCCCTCAGTTGTTTCCCATCCAGTTTTTCTTCCCTCTCCCTCTGTGTTTTTGTCTTTGTGTTTTCACAAGAGGTGCCACCAGCTTCACTGATGGGGCTCAGCTGTGTCCCAGAGTGGGTCTGTTGCAGAGTTGGCTGGAGCTGTCTGGAACCATCTGGAACCGGCTGGAACCAGCTGTGTCTGGCACTGGTCCCTTCTTGCAGTAGCTATGCTGGCAGCAGCCCCACTGCCAAAACCTTACCAGCTACACCCGAAGTACTTACATATTTATATTGCAATTTAACCTCCAATTTACCAGACTAACCTGAGTTAAGAGACCTAAAAATTTGCAAGCTTTGTCAAAGAAGCAAAAAATGGTGAAGCGGGATTTTATTTTATCAGTATTTGTGCCATGGCTTGTGACCTGGTTTTCAGTTTGCTGCAGGTGGTCATGAGAAATGTCAGCATTCAGGCGATCTTTCAAGTAACATGAATTTAGAAGTACATGGCTGCCAGTCACACCCTGATACAGAAGATTTTTATGCAGTTTAAAGAAGAGCTATATTTTGCAGTTTGTAACATGAACTATGTGAAATAAATCTCCTGGTATGCAAGCCACTACATCCAAGCATTGCATCTCAAGCTTGCGTTTTCATAATTTTCACAATTTTCACATTGTACCTTCCTTTTGTTCCATTAATTAACAATTCACTTAATATTATGTTAGTAACAAACATGGATTATGTTTAATTTAAGGTTTTTTCAACTTAATCCATGGGTTACAAAGGCTGGGTGATGAGAAAAGAAGAAAATTGTGAAAAACAAATGTTGCAGATATATGATGGGGTTTTGTTTTTATTGATGCACAGTATCAAAGGCAACAAAAATAAAGCCATATCCTATATATTTTTAAAATAGTCATAATTTAATGAAAAAAACACTGGCTGGATTACGACTATTTAACAAATGAACAAGCAAGCTAGCAATGCAGTATTTAATTCAGTTATGCCTCATCAATTTGATTAAAAGTAATGTTAAATGAAAACTGAAAAATCTCTAGGCCACTATAAATGCTCATTTTTATAAAGTTTCTGGAGATAAGCACATGTCAAAGGCACTTACTTTAAAATCTGGTACGACAGAAATGCAGTAATAAGGATTGAGAATTTTTGGCTTAACATCTGAACCTACAAAATATGTACATGTGTTTTTTCATTTAAAAATATGACTAATCCTGCTCCTTTTTAGCTCAGTGTCCATATGTCCATGCTCAGCTGAATGGGCAAGGGATCAACCACGTCAGGTGTTTTACTGAAAAAGGCTCTACTTACAAGAATTACGGTATTAAGTGTGGTGAGAAAAAACTGGAGCAAATTAAAAACAGCTCTCCACATAATATGTAAAACAGAGTTCTTCCCAAAGCACTTGAAAGGAGATAGTTAGCTACCAGAAACTGCATGTATCTCCAAACAAGCTTTGTGAGCCAGGCACAGGGCACACATGGGCTATCATTTCTGATGCTGACAGAATCTCCAGCATCAGGGCACTGACCAAAAGGCCATATTAAGAAGTACTCGTGAAAGGGTATGCCTCACTTTAGGCATCGTGTGTCCCTCTGTAACACACTCACTTTCCACCCTTGTTTGACATTGATAAAAAGTCAACATACTATCCTGTGCAGAAAAGGTTATAGAGGAGAGAAAAGAGACTATAAATTTGACTACAGCAGCCATACAGTTTTTGTAGTCTGCCATTCTTTGTTTAATTAGTAATCATAGGCATATTAGCATTACTTCAATCCCTGGGAAAATTATGGAACAAACCACCCTGAGCACTGCCAATGAAGCACGGGACTGGGGAAAGCCAGCACGGATTCACTATATTAAAATAATTCTTAACAAAACAGATCCCCTTCTATGACAAAGTAACCTGCTTGGTTGATGCAAGGCAATCTGGACATTGTCCAGATGAACTTCTCCACACCTTTTAATACCATCCCCCATAGACATGGTATAGGGAGACATCGATGAGAGACATTGATGCATTACAGTCTTATATAACTCATATATAAGATCATTTTCACACGTGAGACTCTTGTTTCTTTTCCAGAAAGGACAAAAGTCAATAAATGAAGCAGAAAATAGTGACCTAGTACTAAAGATTAATAGAATCAATTTGAACCTCAAATAATCATGCTGTACAATGCTTTGCAATCCTTTGTGGGAGAAAAAACAAAATTGTCAAAAGAAAATGTACAGTCACCCCAACATGCTCCTGCATTACCTGAGAGCCTAAGGTCATGGTAAGAAACCAGTAAATGTTAGTATGTTTTATTAACTTTAGCACTTCTTTTCCTGTTAAAAATGCAGAACCTCTGTTAAAAATACAAAAATCTGAGAGACTCAGTAATGCATTTTCCATTCCTTTCACGTTCTTCACTATTATTTTTGACTTTTAAGTAAAATCAATGACATCTATTAACACAGCACTCCTTTGCTGAACACAAGCTATCCCATCATGCTAGTCCAAACATATCTTGACATCTATGATGTAACTGATGCATAGTAGAGAATATTGAAGATTGCATCTTGCAAAGTTATCTCATCTTAAATAATGGTTTCTTTTCCTACTATATTCAGATTTCTTCTCTAATAGGAGAAGATTTCATTCTGAATAAAGCAGAAGTATAACAAGCAACCACCTCACCTTTCATTAGCAGAGCTACTCCAAAAATGCTATGTAAGATGGAGAAAAACAGATCTCCAAGATAGAAGCAAGAGAGGGAAATTATTTTTATATGTTTACAGTAAGCAGTTCTAAGAAGCTTTTTTTATCAATATGAATGTTTTCTCTATGAAAATAAATACCGGCAAGAAGCAGCTATTCAATATGCTGCTTCCCATCTGCAAAAGTCCTCAGGTGGCTTTTAAATTTAGAATTTATTCCTGTTTCATACCATGACCCATATGGTCACACATATCTTAGCAATACATATGACGTTTCTATGTGCAAAACTAAGTGCAACTCTGAGCAACTCCACCCTTCTCCACTTCAGGATTACAAGCTTTTCCATTATGCTGGTTCTTTTTCGCAGGTAGGTTATGCCACAGAGATACTCAATCTACTTATCTCTTCCTCCTATGCCAGTAAGGTAGGGTTTTTTTCCTCAAAAAATTCTACACACATTTAGAAAAATTATGTAATCTCTCTGTCTCGTAATTTTTTTTTCTTTTTTATAAACAATAATTATATAATATAAAAAGAAGCAGACTGTTAAAGACTAGTCAGAATAATGCATGCAGATGTAAGACTGCTTCCAAAGAGTTCCATCAATCATAGAACAGTTATTAGCCTTTATGATAGGGCTAAACAACGAAGGTTTCAGTCCTATCAACAGAACTTCTAAATCACTGTGAGATACAGAAATCAATATTTTTACCCAGCCTGCCTTTGTGCAGTGTTGAGACAGTGTTTGTGGGTAAGATCAAATATAAACATATTTTTAAATTTTAGGCTTTTTCTTGCAGTTCTCTGCAGAACCCTTGCAGTTCTTTTTAGAATAAGGATGAAAAGTTTAGTTGTAGAAGAGACATGCCTAGTAACATTCTGTTTGCTTATGGTAGAGGATTACCCTCTCCCTACAACTTCTATAAATGTCTTTCACTCCTCAGACTAGGAGTCTACTTCCCGCACAGTTTAAATATGTTTCCACATATCTTAAATAATGTACTGTTAAGCACAAAACTCTTAAGACTTAGCTGTACTCTACTGAATCCTCATTTAAAAAAACCAAAAAAGCCAACAGTATAAAGCCAGAAAAATTAGAAATTATACATCTTAACAGTCTCTTTTTTGATGACCACATCACTGATTTCAGTGTATACTAATTAAGACTTCCTAGTTTAGTTTTTAACTAGTCAACAGAAAACATTCAAAATTACAGCATCCAATACTTTTTTTAGTAATAAAATGTTACTTTCTCACGCGCCTTATAATTACATCCAAAAAGGTGCAGAACTTCTTTCTTTGTTGCATAGATGTATATAGTTTTAGTGAAAGAACATTAAGGAACATGAAGTAAAGACATAGCAGCTAAGCTTTGCACAAGACTACCTTAGATTATGCAGAGGAAGAATCACAGTGGATTTTGCTGGACTGCAGCAACAAGGACTTTTCTAAATTTTAGCTAGCACTAAAAATGTAGCACTAAAACCTCACGAGGAAAATGACGCAATACCTTTAAGGTCAAAGTTTTATTTCACAACTTTGTTTTTTGGTACTCCCACTGAATATGGCATAATTTACAAATCTGTCGGTCACATTCTTACTGCACAAGTTAATTTTGTAAGTAAATTTATATTGCTCACATCTTTATTGAAGTCTTCCTTATCTGGACAGCTACCAACAGTTGCTTATAATGAAAAGAGCACAGTGCAGCAAGAAAAATCAATACCATACATATCTGGACTACTATATTTTGAAGAACAAAAATAAACAGATGAAGCTTAGAAATACTTTCATCCAGTAATAACAGTTTTTTTACAGAACTCCGCTTTCATTAGCATTTCTGCTTCTAAAATGCACTGATACACCTTAAAGATGTAGTGTTCAAGTTACTTATCATTTATGTTTTAAACCTTATGATGTACACTCTGTTCACAGAAGTCAGTATTATCATAGCTATGCTATTTATGATCTCTGCACTGCAAGCCTACCTTCCAGACTCTGAAACCTTTATTTTAGAAAATATACCAATACTAGAAAAAGAACACATTAATTCAAAGCTGGATTAATTTCCTGTTATACTTTATATTTAAAGGGCAAACTTTGCAATCTGAATAACCTTAAAAATTAATTATTATACTTAAGTAAGTAAATGGCTACTGTTGTGAAGATGCTTGTTATTTCTTCCTTTTAGATGGTTAAATGAAAATCACCCAAATATTTTAGAAAGCAGTATTGCATTTGGGATCTGAGGATATGTAAGGTGCATGCCCTACACTGTCGAGTAGTATCATTTAAGATGTGCAAAAGACCAAGGCACAAAATTAAGAAAACGGCTGTTATTAGACTCAAAGTGGCTTTATTCATCCTATTTCTCGTCTATGTCGTTCTGGCCTTCTCTTACTATCGCCAGACAAGTCATTAAATTCAGAATTAAAATGAAGGTAGGGCACGGTTCCTTTCTCAAACAGACTAGTCAAAAAAGTCTCAGGGAAAAGGCTGAAATAAAATGCCAGGCATTGTCAGCTGCATTTTCAGTGTATATACCATCAGCTGCTTTCCTCAACTGTCTAGTTATGCTCTAAATGCAAAGAGTAGCACTCCATGTTATTCCTGTTACCCCAAATGACAGCTGTTATCTGTATAATGAGAAAGAAGCAGGGATTATTAGCAGTTTCGGTATCTGAAACATCTACTGACACATTCCCAGGCTTCTTGAAACTCCACAAACTTAATTTTTTTCTTTAAGATGAAGTTTTTCGTCGTAGTTATCTTAAAATTCATCACAAAGCCAGTAAAATTGACTTTGGTAACTTTTTTTTGTTTGTTTTATCCAGTCATCTGTACCTCACAGCTTCACACTGGAAGATTCACAAATAATATGAAACAGGTTGTTAGCAAAGCAGTGATGAAAGACTTAATTTATAAGATGATGATAGTTTTTGCAACTGCTGTTGTGCAACAGCTGTTCCTGAGACACAAAGAGAGCCCTGTAAGGGTGAAAAGATACAGTAATTACACCAGATCTTAAAACTGAACTATATTTTTAATACCAAAAGTAAAAAGATAAATATTTCTCCTTTGCTGCTGTTTTTTTTGTTGTTGCTGGGTTTTGTTTATTGTTTGTTTGGCATTTGGGGTTCGTCTGTTTTTCTTGTTAGGATTTTTTAAAGGAAACAAGTATTTGGAGGTGCTTCACTTGAGTTCCCATATACTGACATCTATCTGGCAGGAAGAAATACAAATGCTAACACTTATGCATATGAAAAATCTAGAATAGGTTTATCTGATGTGGCAACAGAACTCTATGATTCAGAATATGATGATTTAAATGTTTATTCTTAGGAAGACTGAGCTATTTGGTTTTGGGTGGGGTTCTTTTTCTGAAAGAGATGGGAATATCAGTATACTTAGGAAAAGGATGGAATAGCACCAATTCACCTGATATTAGAAGCTTCAAAAGCTGAGAGGATGTCTTACAACTCACATTACTCGGATGACAAATCAGATCTTATTCCAATAGCATATATGTGATATATGTATGATATACGTGTATTTGATCCCTGTAATTTATTGGCATCAAGCAGAGAATACACTTCCTACAGTTTCATGGCACTATGAAGCTCCCTAACAGCTGTAAACCCCTATATCACATATAATGATAATGCACTAAGAGTTCTTGTTCAATGTTAGAACATGTCACACAGGCAGGTTTTAGACTGGTTACACTTTCTGCTTCAGCAATACTTTGTACCTCCTTAGAAGATTTCTAGAAATAACCCAGAGCCATTATGTGTTGTTGTGATTGTGTTTTTTTTAAATAAATAGCTATTGAAAAAAAATAATAAAATAAATAGGTACATAATAAATCATGTATGTATCTGTTAAGTAATCTAACACATAACACTTTCTGGGAAACACATCATACTAGAGAAACAAACCACACATATGCTCTATGACAATTGTAATCAGTCCTAATGTAGTACTGAGTATCTGCAGCTGCTACTTTGTTGTCACATTATTTTTACTTAAAATATTTGTATTAGGTTTTACTGAGAAATTGCATTCTGTCCTCACATTTTTCATCTTGCCTCTTATCTCCTATCAATTTAGAGTAATTAATTTCTCCTCTTTGAGGTATCACTATCTCCCAGGACACTGACTTTGCCCAAGAATTGTTCATAAAGAGGTTAAAAATCTGAAATACTGGCTAAGGCATGACCCAAAGTGACAGATTTGTAACCTGAGCAAACATTCAAAATGGATTATGTTTAATTGACTTCTACTCCTGCTTGTGCCCAAATAAAACAGAAACTTAAGCAATAAGTAGTGGAAGAGACTTATTTGACATGTTTGAAACAAATTATCCTCTCCATGTAAATAAAACCAAACCATTTTTTTTCTTTACATTACAAAATTTAGTGTCAATTTTTTCCTATTGTGAATGAAAGCATAATTCAATTAGCAGCTAATAAACTCTACATTCTATGCTCAGAAACACAGGACATCAGAGAACGCTCCTTGAATCAGTACTTCAACATTGCTATGAGCTACCCTTAGAAATTTCATATTTATTTAATTTCTTATACAATCTACAATAATTAACAATTCTTAACTGCTGTCAGTACGTTTGCTTAGGTTTCTCATTTTAAAAAAACACTCAAACAAAAAACCCCACCTAAAACAAACAAACATAAAACCCAACCTACCATCATTTAGCTTCTATCAAAAAATAAGTAACATTTTGTTCATTTCACTGATAAGTCCAGTGGTTTTTCATTATATCCTATGTGGTTGCACTTCAGTCTCATAATTAACAATAACTTTTGAAATAATTTTCTGCTATTTTCCTATATAGATAACATATTCTTTCTTTTTCTCAATACGCTCCAGAACAACGTCCCTATCACGTTCATGAGAGACAAAACCAGTTATGCCTGAAATTCCTACAGGTCTAGGATTTGTAAAACAGTTCACAATAATTACCCTGAACAGGTGTTTTAAAATATAAAGCCTGCAGAATCAACTCTTCTTTTATGTTAGGTTCAAATGGTCCCCTAGGATGAGACAGAAATATAAAATTAAACAGTCATGATATGTACCCAAATATTAGTATAATTTTAGGACTCAAAGGCCTAACACCTTAATTTAACATATTACACTGAACCAGTGTCAGAAATTGATGCTGCAAAATACAAATTTAAAAGTAATTTTAAAGATCAGCACCACTGAAACCAATAAAATTAGACTTGCTCTTATGCTACAACTTCTTCACCCAGAGGGTACAATGTAGTTTAATTTTGGACTACCAGACTGTCATTTTAACTACATTTTAGATATTTTTTTCTCAATCTATAAAAAAAATTCAGTGGAATTATAATAAACAGAGAGAAAGGATTTAGAGAGGCAGGATTTAGGTCACCCTGAGCAGCTTGGTACCCCTGCTTTAAAATGTCAAGAATTTTTGCATTATGTCCATATCAATTCTAGTAACTAGTAAGCTCAGTGATATCCCTCACATTATAGACCTAAAAAAAATTACTAAAAAATAATGCAAATCCTTTCAAGGTGTTTTCAATGCAGAGACTTGAGCAAAGTGTTGGGCTAATAAACAAATAGAAAAAAACACCCAGCTCACAAGCCCTCTGTACTCACTTGATATATTTTTTTCTGAAATCAAAGTAGAGACAACAGCCAGAGCAATTGAAATTGGACAAAATGAAAAGATAGGCAGGCACCTGCTAATTGCTAGAAAATGCAAAGATGGTATGCTTTATTTTTCTTGTTAAGTGATGGCAATGATTGAGTAAGAGAAGACATGGAAAGGGAGAAAAGGGAAAAAACCCCAACAAACTACTCCAAATTCCTATCTAGTACTCTGAAAGTATCCAAAATCATCTTTAGAAATGGGAGATTCAGTGTCAGAAGAATTGTATCATCAGAACAGAACAGAAACAGCAACCAGTTTACCAGAAGGTACAGTTGTTCTCCAGAAAAAAGTCATGCTCGGAAGACTTCCAAGAGACTTGAAGACCTTGGCATCTAAGTCTTTGATAGCTAAGGCGTTGGCAATGGTTAATCAGTTCTTGAAGTTATGGCACACTGCCATTTCTGAGTTCTTGGACAAGATGAACAATTTGCATTGTGTTCTGAGAACACAAAGATCATAAAATTCACTTAGGCAGCAAGGATGTTTATTGGACTGATGGACAGCTTTCTAAATGTTTATTTCATCTGAGAATATCATTACGTGGTCCAGGTATAGTAACGTATAATGCAGTTTTTTAAATGGTCGTAACAGTGGAATTGGACAGATGGAACAAACTCAAAGCTGGCAGAAATCAGGGCAGACTGCTTTATGATTATTTTAAATAATACTGAGAACACATACCAAGAATAGACTGGGCAAGGACACAAAGAAAGAGATGAAGACTGGCAGAGGCTCTTAGTAATGCTGATAAATAATAAATGCATGCTGCTAGTCACAGAATGTCATCTTTATTAATAAATCAGAAGATGGGCTGGTCCAAAAGATTTCTGTGTGCCTATCTTTGTATCTAAGGACTGCATCCATGTTTTTCTTCCTAGTGAAATAAATGAAGATGTCATGGAAACAAACATTGTAATTCTATTGATTAAGACAAGGAAAATGCAGAGTTAGAGTATTCTGTGTATTTTCTAGTGATATCCTATTCATTTTTATTACCAGAGCACACTGGAGGAAAATAACTCAGGCTGTAACTGCAGGTAGATAAACATCTATCATGTAGATCTGTTTTTTATTATTATCATTTGTTTTATTTTTATATCAAAACAGAGTTCTCCTTCTTGCAATGTTGCAAAAGAGTCCAAATCCAAGGATGCACCTTCTGCAAATGACTGTTGAAATCTCAGGGGAGAATATTAGAACTACCTGGTTGACGGAGCATATTTCAGAGTTACCAAGTATCCCCATTAAACAGATAGTTTCTGCATATAATGTTGCCACATTTATAAGAAGTCAAAATAATTTCGACTAAAAATTTTAGATAAGTAGTGAGGATTCTGCACTGAAGAAAAATTTTGTTTGTATGTTTCTCTCTAATCTCAAGTTCCTGTAGACTGCACTTTTTAAAAATTCTGTTACTCACATGAGGAGAATATTTACACTGATAAAGGAAGAGCCAGAAGAAGTGCAAAATGTTTTTCCTCTGTACTTCTGCATGCTTAACATGTTAGACAAGCTCGGCAGACATCCTTCATATTGAGGGTTTGGAAATTCTTATAAAATATATCAATTTTATAACTTTGTATAATAGTGAACTTTAGCAACTCTTCTGCCTTGCTTTATATGCCATCTTATGAAGAGTTTTTTTCTTCAGAATAATTGCTATAAAATTAACAACTGTGCTTATATTATTGGGAAGTGATATATTCTGCTTACTATAGAATTTCTAAAAAAAAAAAAAAGTTAAATGCTCAAATGTATTGACATACATACTTTTATATGAAACACTGGCTGGAGACCAGGATGCTCATGTAAGAAGAAGGAATTCTAGACACTGTTATTTTTTACTGTTAAATAAAGCTTCAAAATTAAATAAAAGCACACCCACCACTGAAGATACAGTCTTGTCTCTCTTATCACAGAAGCAAAACCTGGACCAGCTCAGTTCTTTAAGCTTTCATTTTTTGCTTTGTGTGAAATGGGATTAGAATTTACCTGAGCTTGCTTGTTTTCTTTCTTTCTTCTTTGATTCTCTGGATGACAACAATATCAGTGGATGATGATAATATAAATCTGCTTATAAAAATGAAATTTTTTTTTTATTCACTAGGGGAATTTCATTATGTACAAGAAGAAATTGTTTGCACATTCTTGTTTCTGTATCTTTCTTTTCAAGACTTTTGTCCCTCAGAACAGTGTCGTGTAGTTTTGCAAGAAGGAAAAAACATTTAGTAGTGTAAATTTTGTCTGTTGGAGAAAAGTATCACCTCAAGCTTCAGTGCAGTACACTGAATGTATTGCAAATGAAGAAGTCTATTGCTAGTGCTACACTCACCCACTAGAATACATGTGTCTTTATGCTGAATAGATCAACCCATGCTTTCCTTAGAATGGTGTGCACAGGAAGAACTGTGGTGAAATTAAAGTCATCTGCTGACTTCTGCTGTCTTATTTGTACATGAAAATTCAATGGCAAACATCAAAAGCAGATTTACTGAAGTTCTATGACAGATCAGGAAACGTTTCAAAAAAAAATTCATTCTCTAAATATTTTTTTCTGATTTTGTCTTCAGTGGTCTCATTTTCTTATATTAAGTAAGGTTATATTCAGCAATCTTGAAATTGAGAAAGCACCATCAGATTGGAACAGCTACCAACTTCCTACAAAGTGACACTTTGTCAGATTAATGAAACATTGAGTCCTCTGTACATTTAGTATGTACATTGACATTTCGTATATCATGTAAAGATATTCCAGCTTATTATAACTGCTGTTTAATAGATATTTGAATGTTTGATCATAATGATTTCAAGCAGCTAAATAGATTTTACAGTTTATTTGTTTTTAAGTCATAAATTACAAGTTAACAATTAAAACCCAATCATTTACATACTCTTAGTCAAATGCAGCCAGAAGCAGACTATTGTTTGGGGTTTTTTTAAATTTTAATTTTATCTTTTTCTGTATTGATAATAACAGTAATGAGGAAGTCACTAACTCTCAAGATTGAACACAGTCTAGGCTGTACCAACAATACCATCTCTTTAAATCAATTTTGCTTATGAGTACTTTGTAATTAACATCATACTAAGTTTCTGAAATAGAAGTCACAGTGTTATTCTCATACAATGAAACTGCATCTCTGTACAGAAATTTTAATTTTAATTTTAATTAATGAAAGTCAAGAAATAGAGAGAAACACTGGCAGTAACACTGGCCTGTTAACATTTTTTGAGAAGCAGTTTAGCTATGAAATTTGTTTCTATCTAAACTGTACAATCAGGGGCTCAATTATACAGGCAGGGGCCAGACCCAGCTCCTGCACAGAGCAACCTCAGCCGTGGGCTCAGACAGGGCTGCTCAGAGCTTCATCTTGTTGGGGCATGAAACCCTGAAGGACAGAGCTGGTCCAACCTCCTTGGGCCCCAGTACCACCACGGGGCTGCCCTTATGGGGAAAAGGCTTCTCCTGGTCTCCAGCCTGAGACTCTTGTGTTTCAGCTTGTGCTACTACTTCTCACCACTCCAGTACACCCTGCTGTAAAGAAGTGTACTCTGCCTCCTCCATCCCTCCTGTCAGTGCTGGGGATGCTGTTGGGTGTCCAAGAAGCCCTCGCTTCTCACAGATGAACCAGCCCCACTCCCACAGTCACTCCTTGCAGGGCGGGGCTCCAGCCCCGCTGCCTCAGTGGCCTTCCATTAACTCTTTTATTTTTATAAAGTATTTTTATTGTATTGGGGTAACCAAATCTGTAATTAGAACTAGATGTGGTCTCACAAGGCCTGAGCACAGGGGGAGGAATTTCTGCATTGATCATATGGCTCTGTTCCTGTTCAAACTGCTGTCTTTTTTTTTTTTTTCCTAATAAATTCTAGCCTTCGTTTGATTATATGAGGCATAAGCTGGCTTCCTTCAACAAGCATACACCGAAGTATCTTTTGAGTTACCACAAATGCTCTGTTCCCTAAATATTTGTTTACTTAGGAAAACTGTTCTAAAACGAAATTTTTGTTCAGCAAGTTGGCTGTGACTTCGAACACAAAATCATTAAAATAATACTATTGTGTTGTCAAATTCTTTTTTTTGGGGGGGCACTATTAAAGATACATATTCTGTCAACCACTTCTAAAAGAAATCACTTTTTTAGAAAAAATGAGCCTCAGCAGGTATTAAAACATAGACAGTGAGGCATTAACATAGGTATTTAGCATGTTGTTTGTTTTTTTTTTTTATCTGACAACTTAATATTTATGTAGGCTACATGTTCTGTAAATAATTGAACAAAACTAGGGGTCTTCATTTTAATGGGATTCTGTTTTGTCTTTCTTTGGGAGCTTTTTTTTTTTTCCTTGGAGTAATTTATTTAGGTTTTTATCATTACAAAGAGAGGCAATAATGTCAGGTGCTTGCTATCAGAACTATTTTACCAACATGTTATACAGCTTATGAAGCTGTTTTCCACAAATATATGTCTAGAATATTAAGAACATAAAACAGTCATTGCACAGGAAGCAAAAAAATATTTAGTCTAGTACACATTTTCAGTCAATGGCCAATACCTGAGGCAGAGATAAGAGTGTAAAAGGACAAATATATCATGAACCTTCCACAATGAATTATCCCAGTGTTCATTGCTTTGCAGACTAAAGATTATGTTTGTGTACTCCTAAAAAAGTAACTCTCTGGTGTACTCCTAGAGCAGAAAGGTAGAGCTATTACATGCTATTTCAGCACATTCTATTAGCATTCTATAATATTACATCTGCAAATTTCATAAATATCTGGAACTACTAAAAGTAGAAGAAAGCTTAGGTACTAATGACCTGGAATATATTTTGCAACCAAAATTCATTCATCCCCCACAGCTGTTTGACACACATCACTTCTACCTGATCTCACATTTCCTAACTCATAGGAGGTATTAAAATCCTTTTAAAGAGAACTGCTTACTGAGTTACCCAGTTGAAGATATGCTTGCCTTGACAGAAATAAATATATACAGAATGAGAATGGGCAGAATTAAAAAAAAAAAAAAAGTGCCAAAATAAGTAGCAATGAAATAAATGAAAAAAGAAATCATGTGTTTTTGATGCCATTTCCAATAGATGGTTTTCCAGTTCCCATTTTGCTTTACAAATGCATGCTTATATTGCCAAATTTTATGGAAATGAGCAGCACTGCCATTTAAAAGACATCAAATAAACATCGCTTTTATTACAGTGAAATGCAAATATCAAGTCTTAACAAGTAAATCTAGGGTCTGTAATTTTAAAACAGCAATAACAATAACCCCAGGCTATGTTTCCATTTTGTGGCTGACTTTATGAGAAGCAACTGTTATTTCTGTGTGTCACTTCAATGAGTCAGAGGCATGCTCTTCTAAGTTAAAACAGTGGTAATCTGGCAGTACTCATGATGGAAAGTCAATGATTATTGGTAAATCCAATCACACTGCCCGTGACAAGGCTTTTAACCTATTTCAAATTTAAATGACAATGTTTGCATAAACATTTCTCACCTAAGCAGGAACATCAGTGAACCTTGTGATAAAATTCTTCAAAAAAAAACCCCACCTCAAAACCAAGGTAATTACAAGGAAATGTTTTAACAGACAGCTAGAAGACAATAATGAATGATTTGTCTATCTGTGGCTGCCCTTCCACAAACACACAAAAATGCACCTGTATTACAGAAGGTGGGAATTTTACAGATAGAGCTTGTCTCTATACCAGTTTTAAACAGTTGAAGAATAAACAAAACCGAAGAGATTCTGTCCTAGAAATATATAAGCCATTTGTTTCTTTGAAGATACAAAATATTTACCAATTTTATTTTCTCAATAACAAGAAATCCATACAAAGAACAGATATCTATATACACATATGATTTCCAGGTGGTATACTGCCACAGTAGCTTAAAATAATTCTGGTAAAAAGAGTGCATGCTGTCAGAATTTCCGTATAACTGAGTATTTCATAAACAGCAATACTGACTGTAAAAAAGTTTGTATTTATGATTCACAGTGGAGAAAATATGCAAATTTGTTTAGAATATTCTATAGAATGGGTACTAGACAGAAGAGATTATTTGAATTAGTACTCAAGGAAGAGTGAAATACTTAAATATGTGTTTAACAGTTCATAGGCTTCAAACACCTTGTTTCTATTTCAATATTGCCATAGCAAAGTCTTACAAATCATTTCATCTTCCTACTAGACTAAGAAAATCCTAGAAGAATTCACTGCCATTACTTTAGTATGAGACAATTTTACTCACTTTTTTTCATAGTCAGTTTTTAATTATACTCGGTTTGAAGGGTATCAGAGAAATCAGGTGGTTTTTTTCTTTCTGACCCTATTCACCTACGGAATTTTTTATTCTTTAGTTCTGAACACCTCATCTTCAAGCACATATATGTCCACAGGTTTCCTAATAGTCAACAAAAGATGTGCTACATTTGACAGTCAGGCTCTACAACTGACGCACACACTTTCCTAAGATGTAATACCATGGACACAATAAATAGACAGAAAGCTCCACTGTGAACCTCTCATATGTGGTCAAATTAAGCCAGAATTGGTTTAGACATCTTACACCTCTAAGGAGTTTGTAAAATAGACTGAAATGGAAACTTCGTATTCAAAATGCCATGAACTGCATAAAATCCTGTTTTTATTTCTGCCAAAACTAACATACTAGGGAAGAAGATGTTATAATGTCAGTTTTTATCCAACTGAAAATCAGATATGTGGTAGTAACAGAATTCTGTAACAGAATTTATTCAACACACTTTAAGAAAGTCCTGGATAAGAATCTTCCACTCAGTACTCACAAGTGGTAAAGTAGTTTTAATTCAAGTATCTGCAACTCTGCTGTCAGAATTTAAAAAGAGAGTTGCTGTATGAAAAAATGAAAAAATAATGTGGCCAAGCACTTGAAGAGAATCCCCTTATTAGCTAGCAATACCAGTAAGTTCTGCCATTGACTTGCCCTGCCTACATTGGCCTTTTCAGTAATAGAACCATGTAAGTGCAGCAGTAGCCCAGATAACACCACCATACTATTGGCTATCTACTTTGCTTCAAATACGGTTGTACGTATATAGTTCTACCATGTGCTGAAAGTATGCACTGATACCAATTTATGTAGTAAAATTGAGCATTACAGAAAGGATGCTAAGAGGCATCGAGTTTGTGTTCCTATCTAGACCATGTGAAATAAAAATGAGAGAAAAAAATTATATTTGTCCAGTATTCACAACCCTAATTTGCCTTAGAACTGCTATTTTCTTTAATGTGTAGGAACTGCAGTGTACTTTACCTGGATAAATATGGTTTTGAAGTTTTTATATTTATTTCTTGAGTAATGAAAAGAAAGTGTCCATCATTATTTCCTTAGAAGTAAATACATTTATTGTGTTGCATTTTGGATTTGGATTAACTTCAATTCAATAACATCCTCTCCTAGACTCTGTTCTTAGTGTTCTTCACATCCCTCAGAGCAGCTGCCACTCCACAAAACAGTTCCAGTCTCTAAAAGGTAAAATGAAAGGCCACTGGGGTTCTGTACTTTAGGTCTTAAATGATTTAATAAATGGTCTTTACATCAGAAATTTCCCTCCAACTAATGTCATATGAAGACATACTACATCATAAATTAAAAATAGCTTGCAGCTATTAAAACAAAGAAAGTAATAAAATTATGTGTTGTCTAAGTCAATAAAATATTCCTTAAAATTATAAAGAAGCAATATACTGCTCGCAATACTGTTTGGCTTTGAGCTAGCAGAGACTAAATTGCCAGAACACAATATGCATCTTAAGATACCACCACAGATTTTGCAGGATCACAAAATCCCTACTGATCTGGTGTGCAGCAATGAAAACATTGGAGAAGTTTATTTTCACTCAGCATTTTACCTAAATGCAGTATTCCAATATTTTGCTCTTAAATACAGCAGGGAGTGTCATAATGCAGCACAAACCTTAAATTATTTAAGCCTTCCTATGGGCACTTAGGCTATATCTCTGGTAAAGATACGTGTATGACGGAACAAAGGGTTTAAGCAGCTTGTCCCAGTTCCTTCTACTAGTAAAAAGAAAGTCAATAATTCAAATTCATTCATTAAATATTTATTTAATGAAGCATGTTGGTAAAGAAAGGGACAAGGAAGAATTCCTTTGAAACATTTTTCACTGGTCAAGACAAAAAGCACCTAAAATCAGTATTTTGATTCTAGGAATAAAAGTTGCTCTACTTTTTGATTGCAGAATGTACACATTTTGTCTACCTTCCAACATATTTTTTTCTTTTGCTCCTTCAGTTTACCCCTAGGTTCACACTTCATATTTACAGCAAAAACAGTTTTATTCACCACACTCCTGCTTTAAGATAAGGTATACATTGCCAACTTTGCTACACAGTTCTGTTTGCCTGTGGCATGGTGATACATTATCTCCAACTGATGAAGATGCACCAGGAAAAGGTAAATAAAATCAAGATTTTTCTAGAGAAATTCATAATGGTAAGACTTCCTTCTGTGAAAGGAACAAAAAATTTCAGAGCGGTGGGGTCAGAATAAATTATTCCTCTAGAGATTTTTAGGTATAAAGTAGTAAATCACTCATTGAATTATTTCTTTTTCAAAGAGCAACAAATCTCATAATCTCCAAATGACATCAATTAACATCCCAGCTGATTGTAGTACTGCTCTTTCCTTCAAGCCTTCTATGTAACCCTATGTAACTCATAGGGAGTATGTTAATTTTAGTTTACCCAAACTTTAGCATTTGAGAGACTGTTTTTATTTTTCTTAATCTTACTGTTTCTTTGATAGAGAATTGAATTATACTACACTGTGCTATTTATGTGAGATACAATAGATTTTGCATATTGTATGTTACTCTCATCTAATTCTAAAATAGACAGCAAAACCCAGTCAGAACCACAGACTCACAGAACAGTCATGGTTGGAAAGGACCTCTGAGATCATCAACTCCAACCATACACACACAAAAAACCTCACCAAGTAACACAAATAACCCTCATCAAATAAACCTCACCAAATAACACAAATAACACACACTCCACCAAATAAAACTAAACAACAACAACAAAAAAACCCAACACACCAACCCTACAATACTGAGAACTAGAGCATGCCCTGAAGTGCCACATCTACACATTTCTTACATATCTCCATCACCTCCCTAAGCAGGCTCTTCCAGTGCCTGACCACTCTTTCAGTAAAGAAATTCTTCCTAACATCCAATCTAAACTTCCTCTGCCACAATTTCAAGACCATTTCTGTTGGTCCTGTCATAATTCGCTTGGGAGAAGAGGCCAACACCCACCTTCTTACAGCCTCCTTTCAGGTAGTTGTAGAGGGCAATGAGGACTCCCCCCTCGGCCTCCTCTTCAAGTTAAACATGCCCAGTTCCCTCAGCCATTCCTCATACTATTTGTTCTCTAGGCCCCTCACCAGTTTGGTAGCTCTCTTCTGAACAAATTCAAGCACCTCAGTGTCCCTCTTCTAGTGAGGGGCTCAGAACTAATAAAAAGGCTAGCAGAGGTGTATCCAACACATTAAGTGCAACAGGAAACACATAAAAGAGATATGACATATTTCAATAGGAAACAAGATGCTTCTTAAAAAAAAAAAACCAGTGTATTTTCTGCCCTTCATTTTCACTTCTTCATTTTCCCTTCCCCAGGAATTTCTGCTTAAAAACATCTTTTTTACGATTTTCTCCTGTATCCATGTAATTTTCAAAGGGCACAACAAATACTAAAGCCTACCTTAGACACACAAATGTATGTAAAATTTGGTAATTTCTATCCACATGTGACTATCTAGCTACTTAGCCACCTAATCAGTTGAGAGCTTATTTTTAAATTTAAATTAAAAAAATACACATACATGAAACCCCTCTCAAATGATGTATAACAGCATCTCAGAATAGACATTATTATTTAAGAGGATTCAAAAAAATCTATAAAGTCCTTGCACACTATGCAAAGAAAGGAAAACCAATTCTTCATTGTCCAATACTGAATATTCATGCTTTCTTAAGATAATTGGAGTAAAAATTGCTTATATTGCTTACTGGAAGGCTTTTATGCACAAGGACTGATGCAATTTGCAAGTGTAGGCAGCTTTTTGGGAGCCTCAGAAAGGACAGAGACACACTGGGGAACCAAGCTCTTGGTAAGTCTAGGGGTAAGGAAGTAAGTCGTCACCCAATGTGAGGTATGTTGCTGTTCTGCTGGGAGCTGTGCTTCACACATGGTTGAAATTCAGAAAAGCAAGATCAGAATCCCAGTTCTTCCTGTTCTCTGGATAACCAGTAAGTCATGGACCATTGACCTAAAACTTTTCTTGTCTCCAGGATAAAAGTTAAGTTACACCCTTTCCAATGATCACTTTTAAGAACTAACCCACATGGTGGGGCTAGATATGCCCTGTAAAATCTAGGGGAGGTAAATGAATAAATAAATTGCTGGGATAGCTTTCTCTTAGTAAGTTCTTGCCTAGTATCAATCTTGTCAATAGAAACTATTCCGAACCAGGACACAAAGATGAAAATGAAGAATTGAAGGTTATGATTTGAGTCCTGCTTTAAGAAGAGCAAGTGGACATGTTACCATCATGGTAAGGACCCTTGAACTACAATTGCCACTGTTGAAAGTGTAAACAGTGGACCCTTTTGAGTGAGGTATCAAAACACATCAAGCCAAAATTCAGACCAGATAAACTTCTATTAATTTTTGGTAAGAGCATACAATGAAATTAAATGGCCCTTTTGCAGAGAACCCTTAGCTTACTGTTCCATATAACAGATTTTTCCTAACAATAACTATGCTACAGACAGAAAAAACAATACATGAATTACTTTTTTGAAATCAAAATTAAGGAGTGAACACTAGAAACATTACCAAAAATCTCTGCACCATTTTAGTTGGCTCTGAGTTTTACTGCTACTGCCATCTAATGACCAAAAACTGTACTTAATGACTGTATCCAAAAGTTCATGATGTGTACAATAGGTTCAATAGGGTACCTAATAGGTTCAGTATTCTCCTTTCTTCAGGAGACTTGACCATTTCACTGATTATTTTAAGCCAATGGATAAATCATGAGAATAATTAATATAATTGAGATTATGAAAATGGGGAAAACTTCTAATACCATTTACTGAAAAAGTAAATCTATTTCTATCACAACCCAAATGGCTTAATTTATAACTTGAAATCCTGGTGAGGGTATTTAAATATATGACAGTACTTTAAAATAAAACAACTACAATTTTACTGCAAAAATGTTATCAGCACTTAAGATTTGACTGCCATTCTTTGGAAACTTTCTAATTCTTGATGAGGATGCAAGATAGAAAACTGAAGTCCTACAATTTTAATCATTAAATTACAGATCTTTTAAATTCTTTTAAAAATTTGCTCATAACTTCAAAGACACACATTTACATTTTCTGTGCATCTGGAAATTACTATGCTACTAGGAGAGTGTTTCTTCCTCTCCTACCCCTGCCCCCATATTATAAGCAAAATTAAATTAAACTTATTACAGATTTGCTCAAAAAAACCTTATTTATCATCTCTGGTCTAAATTTTATTCCTTGCCACCAGTTCACATAAAGAAAAAAAAATAATAATAAATCAATTGAATGAGTTTAGGCAGCTCATTAGAAAAGTATACCCCTTTTACTCTCCCCAGCCATGCAGCACCCCTTTCTCCTCCCGGGCCCTGAATATCTCAAGTTAAGACCTATCTGCCTCTGTTTCAGAACTTTAGCAAAAAAATCCCCAGAATTTTGAAGTATCTAAGTATCCTTAGAAACACAAAGTGCCTAGTACCTGTCACAGGGAGTACCAATAAGCCTAAATTTACATTTGGAGATTTTAAAATGTGAATGGTAGAGCCTGAGACTTTTTTTCTTCTTGTTGTTTGTGGTTTGGCATTTTGCAACTAATGGCAAACTCAAGATTTGACTGATTTGAAGGCCAGCTAAGAAGACCACTCTCTCACTGAACTTCAATGTACTCTCAATTACATCCTCTGGCTGGTTTATGAAACATGCCACAAGAACAGATGATTGCTTTTGGGCTTACTAATGGCTTTTTCTGCACTTGGCTCCATCTTCTTGCCATAAATCAAGTTACAAATGACAGTAGCTTTTTGCAAAAAAACATCCCTGGCAACTCTTCAGCCTCTCAATTTGCTTTCCTTGAAAGTCATTTTGCTGCAGGTATAATAAAGAGGATTCCCCAGATAGTCTTCTTCCTTATCTATACAGCCAAAACCCAAATAAATCTCTGTGTGAACATTAAGATAGGGGTTTTCTATCCAGATGTGTTTATCTTAGGAGTTGGGCTGATAATGTCATTTAAGACAAGATGATAAATTTTATTAAAATAAATTGCAGGCCTAGTGAAAACATGGCAGTGCAACAGATGAAACAATGGAATATGTGGGAGCTAAGATGATCTTTTGAGACTGGTATTAAACTAGAAGCACTGAATTTCAAATTATTAAATAGAAAATGTACCTTCTAACTGCCATTCATAGCAGCGGTCATAAAAAAAGCACTTCTTTATGAGGGTAGTTATAGCAATAAAGAACAGTTCTTAGATAAGTTAGATGGGATACAAAAATCTGGCTGTGCCATTTCACAAGATACTTGTTTTTGAAAGGCAGGGAATATGAACAAACACAGAAAAATGGGATTACTTCATGTTGAGATTAAAAAAAAAACTCATATTGATTGAAAACTAAGGGAAATGTGAAGCCAACATGTTTATTATTCTCCTTTAAATGATCTTTTTAAACTGCTGATAAATATAGGATAGCATGCCATAGCACAAGAATTAGAATAGAATAGAATAGAATAGAGCAGTACAGAATTAGAATAGAATTAGAATAGCACAGAACTGAACTAAACTGGACTTAACTGAACTGAACTGAATTTTTCAGTTGGAAGGGAACTACAACAATCCAACTGCCTGACCATTTCAGGATTTAGCAAAAGTATAATCAAATCATTAAGGACACTGTCAAAATACTTCTTAAACAGTGACAAGCCTGGGGCCATCTGCCACCTGTACCAAAATCCCGCTCCAGTGTTTGACCACTTTTCTTTAAAGAAACTTTCATGCCATTAATTTTCTCAATGCTCCAATCTATTTAAGTCCCTCTGCAAGGCAGCTTGCATCTCAGGATAGCCAACAACCACCTTCCAGTTTGGTATCAGCAGAAAATTTTTTAATGGAGGAAAGGGGACTGGAAGTGGCACAGGGGTGGCTGCTGTGAGAATCTGCTGGAAGCCTCTCTTCCAGCAATTCCAGTTCCAGTGAGTGAGGAGATGCTTGGATGTCATCATCTTGGCCTAAACCAGGACATATATTAAACAGGACTGGCCTTAGAATTGACCCCTGAGGAACACCATTGGTGACTGGCTGACAGGCAGACATAGCCCCATTCACAACAACCCTTCAAAATCTGTCATCAACCGGTTCTTCACCCAGTGCACTGTGAAACTCTCTCACCCCCCAACTGGACAACTTGTCTAGAAGGATGCTGTTAGGGATATTGTCAACAGACATTAAAATCTAGAAAAACTACATTCACCACCTTACCTTCCTCCACTAGACCAGTCACTGTACCATAGAAGAATATCAAACAACGTAATCAAGACTTTAATTTTGTGTATTTTTTTTTCAGTAACTTGGTTAAACTAACAGGTCTATAGATTCCTGGGTTTTCCCTCGTGCCCTTCCTGTAAAACAGGATGAAAGTGATTGGCTTCCAGTCAGCAGGTACCTCCCCCAATTCCCAAGACCTTTGGTAGATGATCAACAGGGGTCCTACTGTAACAGTAGTAACAATAGATCTGATATGCACTTTTAAGGCACCATCTCCTGAAATATGTCAATGCTATAAATGACCATGTTGTCATAGGCAAGATCAAGATAAAGTGCATTGATGCTTTTAATGGAACACCTGGTTTTAATTAGTGCTTTTCAAATTATTTGACTGAAAAGCTTATTGAGATGCTTCTACTTGAAAAAATCAACTCATTATTCTGTTTTCCTGTTGTCATATTAAACGTGCACTGAAACTGCACATGCAAAGATGCATTCAATATAAACACAAGTGCTAAAATGTTACTATTGCTATCCAACAATTTACATCACAGTAGTTTCTTTGTAGTAGATTTAAAGTAAATAATTTTAATGGAATAATTAAATCATTGTGAACTTAAGTCACAATTTTTTACATGATTTGTCAATTTGTAAGTGAAGACAAAGAAATTCCATTTGCTACTGAATTAATGGGCAGTAACTTTTTTAATGCATCTTTGCTACAAAGATACAATGAACATTAATAAGTCAGCTGCCAACTGACAGACCTGCATGTCTGTTTACAGAAAGTATTGAAATACTTGAATACATAACAGGATGATATCTTTCCTAAGGGTTAGAGAATTTATACAATTTTCCACCCCCATACAGCCATAATTCTTGCATACATGTATCTCCCTCTTACAAAGTTCTTTCAACCTCCTACCACACTAATAAATGAAATCTCCTTTGCTTTGTTACTTTACTTAAGAGTCACTGTTTTAGTAGTGTTTTACTATTCCTAATATTTTTGCTTTAGACATAATCCATTGAATTTCAGCTTCTTTTTGATTTTTATATATTCATGAAAAACATCTAAAATACTTCTGTGTGTATTCTTTCTATTTTTTTTTCTCTCCTATGTCAAACCTTTCAAAACTTAACAATCATTCTAATAAGTACTATTGTATGAGCTATTGCCAGGCTAAGCAAGCCGAAGTATTACATAACCTTTCTTTAATTTCAAATTTCTTTTTCAGTTATATGTGAAAGAATTCTTACAGGCTTCTCCTTTATTTGAAGATTAGCACTTATTACATTAAAATGGATTTAATTTTACTGTCACTTCAGTACACTAGTGTCAAACATGTCCTACATATCAGCAAACATTCCTGTCATCCTAGCAGTGCACTTGATAAGAGATGAGGGTTCACAGAAACCAATAGCCTGGAAAGCTGAAGACAAACCTACTATGAGTATGTCGTTCTCTAGTAATTGCCCTGGTTTTATTATGCTGTATTAGACCTCTCATATGAATATGTGCTGTGGTAACAATTAAATTGAAACTATCAGCTACAACTGGCTTCCTTATAAAGACGTTGACACTACAGGAGCTGAAAAACTGATCATTATATTATCTCCTCTTAAACTGATGATCTCCAGAATTACATTAGGTTTTTTAATCAATATGAAATACAGACATGAAAAAAATTCCCTCAAATTCTGCTGTAAATATTACTTTGATGTTGTGCAGTACAGAGAATTCTACTGCTAAGTAATATAAGAATATAAGTGACATCCATTCTCTTCAATTCAGACAGTGGTTTTAGACTACTGAATAATGAAAAATTGCATAATCTTAAACCCCAATACCAAACCAATGAGCCTCTATGCAAGGCCAAGGGCCTTAACTGCATGCATAGTAACTTATTCCAGAGAAAGTTCAAAAAACTCTTACTGTAAGAAAACCTATTTTGTACTTACTTTTTGTATCAGTCAAAATAGACAAATGGCCCACGATTTTATAAATACATTTAAAATAATAATACAATGCAGATCTGAATTAGTTTTATTTAAATTTTAACTGTATTATATCCAGGCAGACACTGGAAAAAATTAGATTTTTAATGCATGTACAGAGACATATGGCATTGGAAAAAATCAAAATTATCGCACAAAATGCTAAAACCCCCTATCTTTAGTCAGAATAACCCACAGTTTTAAACACAGTTAAAGTTCTGAATTTCTTGTAAAGATAATTTTTAGTATCATTTCTGTGTTCTGCTTATATCTGGGTCAGTCTTTGAGGAACCAGATCAAATGGAAACCTACTGCATATAGCAGGTCATGGCTCTTCAGAGTTAGAAAAAATTCATTTTCATCAATGATGCTTACATCACTTGATATTTGTCTACAAGGACAGACTGTACGACAGTCAGGGGAAAGGGACTGAATCATCATCGGTATCAATGAGAGGGAAAAAAGCAAAAACCAAATGTGTTTTTAGAACTGATCTGCTCGTTTTGTTATAAAAAATGCCTGTAACATCAAGAATAGGATGGGAATACCCAAATAGGGGTCCTCCCAAATTTAGTAATTGAGCTACTGTCTTAAAGTATTTAACAGGTGTACATTCTTAGACAAAGCTGTCCAGTGAAGAATTCTTTCAAGCTAAATAGAACTGCTCTGCTTTTGTTCAGTATTATTTCTATTCCTCTTCTTAGATCACAACAACTGTAGACATCTATCTGTAAACTAGCACTGACAAGTTTCTTTCCTTTCATAGGTATATAATAAGAACAAATATAATATACCCTAGACAGCTTTCTGATTTCAGTCCTCTTAGGATTATTCATACTGTCCTATAAATGTTAGGCATGTGTAATTTCCTACTACTGCTTATATGTCAAAAACTAAAATTGATCCTATGTACATGTATGAATATGTGAAACTGAACCGTATAATTTTATAGCACAGTATGTAAAATAGAAACTTGGCTCGATGAAATTAAGTAGCAAAGGAATTCAGTGAGGAACAGAAGGAAAAAAATAAGTCTTTTAAAAGATATTATGGGAGCCACTATTACTATCTGCCAGCCAGAAAACTTTTTGCATATATGTTGAGCACTGAAGAATAAATCATGTTAAAAGAACATGTAGGGCAACGGTTTAAAGAAACTTCACAAGAAAAACAATTTTCATAGGTAATGAAGTTAAGACAGATTTCTCAAAAAAAAACCCAAACCTGATACCTTAAGATATCTTAAAAGGTCTTATAAGATGAGCAGCCTAATCTTCATTTTACATATTAGCTAAGTTTTGGCTAGAAGAACTTACATCGACAATCAAAAAATCTGGGATTGCTGTTTCATTTATTTTTTTAAAGCAACTGCTGCATTTTTACAAAAAAAGCTTTCTAATGTATAGCTTTAAATTTATAATGACTGCAGCAGGATCTTCATAAAAATGGTGCGCAAGAACAAAGAAAATTTTTGCTGTTAAAACTAAGGAAAGAGAAAAAGTGTAATCAAAATATTCACTGATTGAGAAGAAAAATATAGCTGATCATTTTTTCAACAAGGGACATAAATGGAAATATAAAAAAGTATTAGTTTTAAAAAACATGAGGAGAGGCACTTGACAGAAATTTCTTACAATATATATCACAATTACTAAATCAGTTTCATATGTTTTAAGCAACTACAAAAGTAGCTTTTTAAAGAACAATAGATAACTGAGATCAGTTATAAATGTATCTACCTAGATGCAGAAAGTCACACTGAGGCATGTACAATAATAGGCCCTTACACGTTTACTGATTGCTATGGATTTTAAAAAGTGCAGGATTTTCTAAAACATTACCATTAGGTACCACAGAGAGGCTTACACTATAAAGGAACTTAAAACACACAGTAACATAGACGTCAGTCCTAGGAAATAGACAATGTATTTCAACAAGTTATTCTTTTGTATCCTGTTCTGCCTAGCGGCTAACATCCTTATATATCCTTATCAGTATCATAATATTTCATATTATATTGCATGGAAGGCAACTGTTCTATTTGCTAAGCATATCCAAATAAAATATTTCAAAGTAGTTTCTAACGTTACAGCTAAATATTTCTAATTCTATACTACTTTGTAAGCCATTCCAAGAAATGTACATGCCATTCTATAATGGTCTCTGAGGTGTTTTGTGGGGTTTTTTAAGCTTAAGTCGTATTGGCTACCCCTCCTTTTGTCTCACTTTTTCACTAAATCCTTTTGTGCGACTGTCAAGCAGCTGTGTTTTGTTCCTTAATCTTCCTTGCACAGCTCCCCAGGAGAGACTTTGCAACATGAACTGCAAAGTGCCATTTGCGCAGCAGGAATAACAGTGTTCCTCTTCAAAAAAAGGCATAATATGACTGTAATGAACATGCTTATTCTGGTCACGAGTTGCTACATATTGCATGATCATTGAAAGTTCAGTAAGTTTTGGGAAAAGATGCTTCTTTGGCTCTTCAAAAGTCTTGTCATGCAATATATGTTTGAAATAAATGTATTTCCAACATATGAAACTCTTGCGTAGGTGTTTTCTTGCTTTGCTGTTTCTGTTTATTCTGCCTCCAAAAGCTTGACCTACTAGCAGCCCCCGGCAATAATCTCTGTCACTATACTCAAACAGTTAAATCAGATAAACACTGGTATACATCCTTTCTATAGCACCAGCTGAAACACTGCAAATTTTTCCTACCGTGCAGCTAATAGTCAGAATATGTACAGTCCTTCCTCCCATTCGTCTAGAGACATCCCACAGCATATTTTCCAACATTATAGCTGTGCCACTCCATTTGTCTCATTTCCATGCCCTCAAAGATAGCTGTCCCAGATGACAGATTACTTCAAAGTACTTCCTTCTCATTTCAGTACTACTGGGTACAGTGAAAATAAAAAAATAAGCTTCTGTTTTCATTTAATATATTGCTAGCAGCAACAAACAAAAAAATGTAGCACCTTGGATTCACCATCGCTGTTTTTTGATGGTTTTGTTTGGGGTTTTTTTCTTTGTTTTATTAAACAGCATGGAAGTGTTTTCACTGCTGAGAGTCTAATACCAATCATCTCTCTCAATTATCTCAGTCTCAGTTTCTGTGTGTCACTGGACAGGGAAATATTGTTGAGTAAATATTTCGCTTTTTATTTTATGCAGCAATGACTGTTTGACATTAAATCAATCAGCTTCCAAAAAGCATAAAAAAGAATAATTGCCCTAGGAACTTCCCACAGAAATTTTACTTTCATTCTTCCACCTTTATAGAGCACCAGTGCTGTCTGTCAATATTTTTATAATGCACAGAACAACCAACAATAACAGGGAAAATTGTGGGCTGAGAAAACAAACTGCCTTCTGCACAAGTGCCCTCCGTAGTCTCTCTCTTTACGTTCCAGACAGCAAAGAAAACAAAGCAAATAGCACTGATAATAGAGTGTACTTAGGTGCACTACTCTACTGGACCTTCTCCATCCTTGCTTAAAGCCTCATTCTTCTGTGCTGCAATCATACACCTTCTCAGGAAGCAGTTGAAGCTTGAGATCATTATAGACTTGGCAGAATATTTTCAAAAGCTAATAATAATAAAACTATTTTAAAAAGTAAAATGATTCCTTACAAGGCAAGGAATTGTTGCTGATTTCTTTTTGAGAAGGACAAACCCTGTTTCCCACTCCCTGAAAAATTTTTTATGTATTTGTATATGATCTCAAAACTCTTTTTTCTATAGCCATGAAAAACTGTCTATCTATCATACATAATACAAAACCAACAACAACAAAAAAACCAAAACCACCAAAAAAACCAAACTCCAAAACAGGTAGCTTTAACAAGAAATGGATGGACAATGAAAGATACTCCAGCTCTGGTATTTGCAGAGTATGGGACAATCCCACATTTATTTGTCTTTCACTGCCTATTGAACACTGCTAATTTAAAATTAAGGAATCCAAGCGCTGTTCCATTCATGTGGTTCTCAGCATAAATTTTCAAAACAAATAGCTCCAAAATAAATAGCATCTTCTTATCTGGAAAGAGACTTCCAGACTTCTCTTTACAAGCCTTTTTCCTCATCAAATTCAGCATTTTCATGAAGGTGAATATCTCCTTAATTCATCTGCCTTCTTTCTATGCAGAAAACCAAAAGCAGTTTCAATTTATTTCACATATTCACTGTTGGTTCAGAATGTCACAATGTTCATCTTGACAATTAAAAGTTAAGCCTGGAACATCTCCTGATTTACTCTGGTAAAAAAGCCCCAATGCTTTGCTTTCTTTTGCTAAGGCCTTGAAATGTTACCCTCTCTAGCTGTCTTTTCCGCCCTTTTTCCTTTGCACACTGGGAAGTTTCAAGACCCAGAGCTAAAGACTTCATTTATATTCATAGTTCTCAGAGACCCAAGTACTACAGATTGGTCACAGTGTAAGAACTTAAAGAAATAGGTTAAAATCTGTACTGAATAGAACTACTGTAGCTCTATACTGCCACAGATAGAAAAACTGACAAGTTTGGCTCTAAAAATATGGATACATTGGCAAAAATGTTGCTTTTCTGTGCTGCACAGATGTTTTGTAGCAGTTAAATTGGATTTAGTGGAACAAACAAATAAAAAAAATTAATAAATGAAGATATTTCAGCACCTGGGAATATCCTGCTCTGACCAATGTCTGAAACTAGGGTTGCAGTTCTTGTGGGGTGAATGATTGGTAACTGTGACTTTCTCCCCACAGTGCCCTCTTGCAATAGGCAAAACTGTCAAGTTGCATTTCTGACAAGCACCATTATGGAAGGATTTGAAAAACATATGAAAGCTATGTGTGCATCCTCTGGAATTCATAGTCATGCACATGATCCAGCGATGAGTAAAACCTAAATGGGCCACAGATCCAGCTAACTGTTTTGGATTTGATTATGCCTGTTAATTCCAGTTCAACTGTATGGTATGTATTTATCCCTGTAGAAGCTATTTGAGGCACAGAAGCACTCATTCACACAAAGGTATAATCAGATACAGTGTTTTCCACAGGGCTACTGTTGAAGTGTGTAAGTCGAAGATCTGTATAAGCTTGTAAAATAGAAGCTTATCATAGAATTGCTCATTTTCCAGACAAATTCCCAAACCTGTCCTTTTTCTTGGAAATCAATATAGCAAGTCATTGTACTTTAGACACCCCAAAATTTTAACCCTCCCGAAGTTTCCCTACAATGTCCTTTGGTTTATTTTCCCTACAATCCTCCATGCTCCTTGTTTTCTCTGAGGTTACCCATTCATCAAAATCAATGGGCTCAGTATGTTCATGAATTCTCATATGTTCTCAGTTTCAGATTAAATCCATAAATCTCTTCCTGTGGCCAAAGTACGTCCCATCAGTTGCAAAAGCCATATGTATTATGGACTGGAAACAACAAAATTTTTTTATTTTTTCATTTGTTTAATTGGACAATTAATTTAAAAATAAGTTTTTAAATTTAGATTTCTTTAAATTATTACTTTATAACTAATAATGTAGTTTTTTCTCCATCAAGCATTTTTATATGCTTATCATTATGTATGATTTTTAAAACAGTATCTGATGTTAATGTTGTTCGAAGTAGCGCTGAAGTATTTGAGTAAGAAATATTCAGCAGAGCCACCATACACCTTGCAAGAAATTGATTAAATACTGAACAGGACAAGAAAGAGATCACATTTTACAGTCAGACAACTTCTCTGTCTCTTTCAACCACTATGGGTCTTTTTTTTATTATTTTTTTTTCTTCTCCTCCCTTTTCCCATCTCCTTTTAATTTTCAGAACTTAATGCAGTATGAAAATGTCATTTTATGTTCGTTTTCAACAGTGAGAAAGCTCATCTTACGGAGTTACGAATAGGTCCGTGGTGCTGTTAAACCAGAACCTAACCATCTGTCTTCCTATTTTGATCAGTTAGTCTAGAAAGAATTTTTTAAAAGGTAACAGAAGGAACAATCAAGGCATTAGAAATAAAAACTTCCTCTAAGAAACCAAAATGTATGTACATGGCATTATTATTTATTATATATGTACACTGTCCATACTGATTAAAATAGAAAACACAAGTACAGAAATAGATCTTTGGGAATCTTTTGTTGTTGCTTTTGTTAATTAAAATCAAAGCAGAATAAAATAAGAGAAAATACACCTCCTTGCTACTCTACATTTAGTGGGGCAGAAGGTTCAAAAAAATGATTTAAATTATACATTTTACAAATTTGCTACTAAATTATGTAAAGTTGTCTAATCATCTTCAATTTCTATAAATAGGCCCCTAGCAGTTAATTCTGCAATTCAAGCAATGCCACATAGTAATGCAAAATGGTAATATTCATTCATAACAGCAACTCTGCAAACTGTGTGGTATTTCATTAAGTGTTTCCAAATCCAGTTTCCATTCATCTCCATGTGACAGAATGAAACATTCAAGTCATTTGGCTACTAGTATATACTCCTCTGAGTATTATCTAGACTTCGGCAGCACATTCATATCCTCAGTCTAAAGGATAGCTGAAAAAAATGTTGGTTTTTTTCGTATACTGTCTTCAAAAACTTCTTGCCAATGTAAGAATAAAATCCAGGTGATGTATATTTGAACTGAAGTAGCCCTCCCCTTTTTTTTCTTGTGTATTATCTCAGGAGGAAAACGTTGCAGCAGCTTAGCCTCATCTAAAAACATTTATGCAACTTTTCAAGGTTACTGTTAATTGGGCAAATTTCTGTGTAAAAGCTGATCACACAAAGTTAAGCCATGAATTGAAGTACTGAAACATAAATCGAATGCATTCATGCATTGATTTTTGATCAATAATTGATAAAATAACCTGTTGTGTACAGCACTCCTGTTTCACTTATTTCTTGCTTATGAACTTTAATCTGTCATGGCCTGCATACTCACATTACTGTTTTATGGTTTAAAATCAGAAACACAGTGCTCAAGCATTATTTGAAAAAATCTGTATTTACCAGCATCAGGACTATAGTAACACTCGTTTGAAAAGAACTGTACTTAACTTTCCAGGAGAGAAACACAGCATATTCAGCTTTATGTAGTAAATCAGTTCCATTTAGAAAGAACTTACCACGTAAAACAGTGAGTCTGGTGGACACACTTATTTCGCCAACACTATTGGAAGCCACACATTCATAAATAGCTTCATCTCGTGGCGTGCGCAGTGGTTGTATTCGTAGAACTGAGCCAGATCCATCATCAAACTCTATTACCTATAGAAGGAAATCAAAGCTGTCACAGATGTTGTTACAAATGCCTGTTCTTTAGTTAATCTGTTCATGAGGAGTAACCTGCTGGTATTCATGTCAGCAAAGCCAGGTTCGTTTTTCAAACACATTTACCAGGACAAATTCCACACAGATGGGAAAATGTTTAAGTGCTAATGCTTTCCAACAGACATTGCTACACAGTTAATGTCTGCTCTAAGGTAGTTCCAACAAAAGACAGGGTGAAAAATAAATGACAAACTCAAAATCCTAGCCAACAAGAGCTATAAAAAGGAATCTGCAATTTAATGTTCTTCTATCCTGAAGTTCAAAACCAATCTTTCTCCATTCTCTTATCTTGAGTACGCTACCTTCAAATGCCAGTTATATTCATTTTAATTGCTGCAGGCCATATTCCCACTCTACTCATAAAATGCAGTTCACTCTTTCATTTAACTCCAAAGTAAAAAAGGGTCAGCTATTTCTGGACAAGATAGGACTACTCAGTTCAGTTATTTGTATAATCCAAAGAATGTATTTATCCAACAATGTAGTTATGAGACAAAATAGGTTAAACTTTAAGGCTTAGTTTTTTAACTGAAATATTTATATAAGAAAGATTATTTTTAATATGAGAAAGAAAAATCAGAGTGGCTCTTAATTCCCTCCTCTTCCACAATAAGAATCATATCAGATATTGGTGAGTACTGGAGGCATTGCAAAAGCATGAAAGCATTGAAAATGGCACTCCAGGCATTGAAAAAGTATGCCTAATAATTTAATTATAATATTTACTTAATATATTTTTTAAATATCAGTAATGTATATTATCATCACCATGAGGTAAATGGCATTTATAAAAATTGGACAGTCACTGCTATTATTTTTACAACATGATTAATAATTGGTGGTAATCTATTCATACATGCACAAAAAAACTTGCATATATGCCTATTAGCATATGTTTCTGTCTAATTCACATGCAAGTAATCTACCAGATGTCTGCACTCGTTGGGAGTTAAGAGGTAAGTTAAGTACAAGGTTGGGAACTATGGTTATATGCCCACTATGGTTATCTTCCCATTTGTGTTGTAGGAACCATTCAGTTTCTTAGCAGTGGAAGTAAGATAAAATGGGTTTTTCTTTTTTTTTTTTTTTTTTTTTTTTTTTTAGAATAAATTGGTTTAATAACTCAAGGACTATTACTTTACCTGTTCTTTAAATAAAACCGTTATACTAAAAAAAAATCTAGGACAACGCAAATCTCCACTTGATTTTAGGACAAACTTTTACAGTCTTAAAGCAGACAGACTTATGACTTTTCAATAAAAAATTAAAGCACTGCACCCAAGTAATCACAATTGTTTCATTTTAAAAGTATAACTGTTATTGTTTAAAGCTGAAAGCTAAATAATCGTAGCTAGATGCTAAGTTAAAACAACTGCAGCATATTGATTGGACAAATATTGCAGATACTAAGCTGGTGTCTCCAAAATATGTATTATAAAATGGATTTACTTTGCCTGTCATGAGTTATCCTCTTTCCTTCATATCACAGACAGCTAACTCCTCCTACTCTCCCATCTACTGAACGACATTTTTTTCATAAAAAGCACTGTTTTTTTAAATAAAGCCAACCCTAGGCCACAGAGTAGAATGATGCAAATTTTTAAACTTTTTTTTTCTCTTTCTCTGTCTTTTTAAGTTCCTCTGAGAAAGATTTCTTACTAACTTAAAGCAATTTTTTTCTAATTCACATTACTTTAACTGAAGCAACACTGGAAAACACAATACCTCTGGAGCACATGTTTTCATAGTATATACTTCCAATATAAATAAAAGATGGAAAAATAATAGTGCAGTCCACCAAGCTCTTGTTGTAGCGTTTGATTTCAGAAACACTGTATAGCTCTCACCACTATCCTCATTCAGTTGTGAAAATTAGCCTGTGGGTAAGAACATTCCATATTCAACAATAATCATCTTCAAATATACAAACAGGCTCTAGTCAAGAGAGAGGGAATAATCTGTTTGTCCTCTTGCTAGGTAAGAAAATTGGTATGGACATGAAGTTCCAGCAAAAGAGTGTTCTGCTTAACATGAGGAAAGAAAAAGAAAACACACATCAAGGAACACAGCAGGGAAAAAATGTAATCCCCAGCATCCCTGGGAAAGCATGTGAAGTCTAAAAGCTAAGTCTTTTCTAGCTGCATTTGCTAGGCTTCTATGAAGACAGGCAACGAGGTAAAACGTTTTTGCATCTTGTATTACTATGTAGTCATACTCAAGAGTAATATACAAAACATTAATGCAAAAGAACAGGAGAAGAAGCCCTACTACTTATTCTCTTATTGGTGCAGTTGACTATTTCAGATGTTTCTTCTCTCTCAAACATTTCATGTATTTTCCAAATCTCAGTTATAATGTTGCTCTATTCTTATTTCGAGATTGTATGGCAAAAATTAATGGCCTTACTTTGGACAGGACAGAATAGCTTCTTAAAATATTATGTGCTCTGCACATTTTATAAATATTCTGCTTGGTTATAAAAAAATTACAAAATACTTGGTAAGAGTTTTCAATTTCTTTCAATTACATTCCATCTAACTATATACTTTGTTCAACAGCCCACTAAATGCATTTTATATTTTAAATTATTTTTATAGTTCTATTAAAATATTTAATGGAAATAAAACTTCATTTTTTGCTTTTTCTACTTAAAAACAGCTATACGGGTACACAGGAAGCAAGATATGAAGCAAATACACCACTATATATTGCAAAATTAAACTAAATCAACATAATAAACAAGTACATGTACCATCTTTCACTGTTTACAACAAACCTCAGGTAAAGGTTTGTGACCAGAAGGGGATAAATTGTGTAGTTTATGGTCAAATTCCTATGTAAGTTCCTCTAGTCACTTAAGAGTTCTGCATATGCTCTCCAAAGTGCCAACAGTTCTTGGCACTAGGAGGTCACATTTAAATTTGTGCTTCTGTTTTTAACATTGTAGTAGATATATAAGCTAAGAATTATACTGGTTAATGAAATAACTCCAATGCTTTTAAATATTTAATAAGCAAAAAAGGAATATAAAAAAATATACAAGAAAGGCAATTCTTTTCTGTTATTGTAAATCTAACCACTAAAAATTACCACTAAAAATTAACACATAATCCTTCAATATTCCATCAACTTTTAATAGATAATTTGTTTATAAAATTTGTTTATAAAAAACAGCTGTTTTAGACTGTATTAGTTTAAATTAGTCATCTTACAAACAGTTGTTCTCATAATGTAGAAGTCTCTCATGTAAGAATGAAATGCATGCATTCTTAGTGACAGTTTTGGTATCAATCCTAAAAGCCTTGTTCCATTTTCTGAGGTTTTTGTTTATGTTAAAGGTCAATCCATATTTGATATTAATTGTTCCTGCCACTAGAAGAGGGAACAATATTTGTTGTCTTATTTCTCCCAAATAACCAAGTATCCTTTGAACAAGATTGTCTTCACTGTTTCCTTTAATTGAAGGTTGCGGAGAAAGAGGAAATGGCTTTCTCTAAAGCATTTTCCTAGGTTATTGTTAAGAAAGGAATGAAAAGCAAAGGAGTTTTACATTTCCTCTTCAACAGCAGGAGTGAGAACATGCCTTTCATCTTCCTCTGCAACAGTAGTAAATAATTGTGGCAACAGAAGCAGTAGCTGCCTAGGTCTGTCACACAAAGGAGGTGGCTTGTTCTCTGGAGACAGCAATCACTGCTCAACTAATTTTCCCCCGTCTCTTTCATGGAAAAGATAGCAAGCTGAACAAAAGTACATGAAAGCTCCCAAGTTATATCATGCTCATTTAGAAAACAGCAGTAGCAGTTTTCTCTTTAACAGTGCTATGCATAAGCAGTTTGCAAAAAATTCACAAGACTGCTCCTACTAAGTTGTCAATAACATTCATATATATTTTGCTGAATCACTGATAATAAAGCAAATATATTGGATTAGAGGAGAAGTTTGAATTAAACATTTTTCAGAGGAACAGAACAATGGACCTAATACCTCAAATCTCTGATTGCTGACTTTCTTTCCCTTTTTGTTCCACACAATTTTAGGTCTAGGATCTCCTGTGGCTTGACAGATGAATGAGGCGACTCCTCCAGAAACCCCCGTCTGGTCAACGGGAGTTCTTGTAAACTTTGGTGGTGCTGAAAAAGAAAAAAAGAAAACAAACCAAAATTAAACTAAGTAGTAAACATAAAAAATTAAACATGACAAGAGTTCAAAATAAAAAATGATGTGTTTTGTTTCTCCAGTGGTAGTATTTAACTGCAAGAGAAAGCATTAAAAAAATAACTGAAAAGTCATGAAAGTACTTATACATTTTACTAGTGAAATTTGTACTAAAACAGAAATCTGATAGTAAGATTGCACATTGTTTTTATAACCATCGTTCATTAAAAAAATCCAGTTTTTCTTCTGTTGCAAAATGAGCTCATCAATCAAATGATATAAGATCATGATTAAAGACCTGATGTTACCACAGAGTCCTGCCTTTGAGCCATTAAAAAGTGACTTTTAGGAGAAAGAATTTGTAAGATTGCCATAATGGATGTAAATGACCATGTGAAAAAGCCTATAACAGAAGACAGATCTATGCTTGGTCAGTTTCACATACAGCTTCTGTTCTCTCTCAGATTATTCTACTTAGAAAGTCTACTTTGTCCAGCTCTTGAAACAACAGGAGAGGAGAGAGAAATAGAGAAAGCATTTTAAAAGTAGAAAAGGGCATTTTAATAAACTACTGTCTTTCTACTTCTCTCGAAACATAATTAAAATTATCAGCTTTGTGAATCAAAAATTTCAGATCTATACCAACACAAGACTTGACTTCTAAAGATCTAATGTAAAAATCTACAAGATGTGTCAAATGACTGTACAGAAACATAGAAGAGTTCCTCAAAATATGTACATGATTCTCCTTCTTAGCAGATAATTTTTTTAGAAATCACATACAGTTTAATAAGCTGATTTGAATGATATGAATAGTTAGGGCCAATAAATGTTAAAAAAATCCACGTCTTTGCTATTTAGACTTTCTCTGTTGTTTTATGCAGCTGCTCTATAGCAGCTGTTGCTATTAGATTTTGCTCTCATCTCCAACTTCCAGCAGTTGGCTTCTTTCTGTTCTCATCCTTTTTATTCATCTTTACTTTCCTTTCTTAGTTCTGACACTTATGTACCTGAAATTTACTATTCATTTCTAAGTTGCTGCTCTTCATTTCTCATGTCTAACTCCTTATTCTGCTGAGCCCATCTTTCCACAAGAAATAGTTCTTGTCAGCATGTTTATTTAAATGTCAGAAATCCATCAGACTCCAAATATGCATGTATGTAACACTGGAAGAAACTATGAAATCATTTAAAATGCCAAGAAAATATTATTTGGTTATTGTTATAAACCAAACTCAATACATTATTGTTATGTTACTACATTAAATCTGAAAGTATGCAGACTGTCCTAAGTTTAAGAAAGTTTTTTTAAAGTTTTTAAAACTTTAAAACTTTTTCAATCCCAACTAATCTGTGACATACCACTCACAAAGATAACTTCCAAAAAATGAGATAAACATATGGTGTTCCTGCAAATCCTCATGCTTGTTTCTTTAAGAGATGCATCAGGAAAAATTCGTGTTGCTCAAATTGTTAAAATGCTCAAGGACCCTTGAAGTACCCGCTGTGCTAATTTTGCCTGCTGAAACCAAATGCAACAGCGAATCTTAGCACAGCAAAATAGTGTGCCATGGGAAACCATGCAATGTCAGAAAACAAACAAAAAAAAAGTCAAATCCATGGCAAATAAACCACATAGAGGGCAATCAAACTAAAAGTCTTTTCTCAAGGTACAGACCTGTACCACAGAAAAGACAGAAATATATTCTGATTAAGAGCATCTGGGTTTTACCAAAACTACTACCTTTGAATCCTTCTCTATACATGTATTAACTTAACTCTCAGATATGCAAAGAGACATGATGATATCTGATATGCTGATATTCTGTGGCACAAGTTGTGATTGTGTGCCACCAAGTGAAAAATGATGTGCTGTCATTCTCTTTTTATTCTTCTTGACATTTTGTGAATTCACTGTTGAACCTCAAAGCAACAAAAGAAAAAAACTGTGTGGGCAAGTCAATCAGCCCAGAGTAACTACCTATAGTGGCTACTATGCAGTTTATAAATTCTAAATTTATGCCATGCTCATACATTAAATACTGCCCAACTGATAATTTCAACATCAATAAAGTAACTTACCTCCCTAGAGACAAGTTCTCTTTTGGAAAATTTTCCAATTTTACCATGCATCACAAGATTCAAAGAGTGAAAGTAACTCAATTTAAGTGCCTTTCTGTGGATTCATTCCTGCAATACTTCATTTAACTATCTTGGGAACAAGAGAAATGAGGGGGTTTTAAACTGCTAACAAGACAAGTATAACAAAAAATACAAGCAAACACCATGCTGAACTATATTAAACCAGTTCTGCCAAAAACCCCAAGCAACTAACCAACCTACTACAATAACCAACCACATTTTGCTATTAGGTTTTATGTCACTGCCAGTAAGCATGACATCTATGTTTGGCATGCTTTTATTAATAAGCTATATATTGTACTAATTATAATAATGACACAGAAAACAAAACAAAATAAAAAACCCCAGATAAAGTGGAATCCCTTCCCTCCTTATCAGACACTCAGAGACAAGTTCTAAATTAGGGCAGTTTATGTAAACACAAGAGAACTTGCTTTAATTTACACCCTATGACAATTTAACTTTCCTATTACTGCTGACTACAACAAAAAAAATCCTCTGCATCTCCAGCATTCTGCAATCTGCAAAGCTCTTAATGAAATAGTGCACATAGCAATATATATAAAACCATTTTTCACCAAACTTATGCACTGAGAGAGGTAAAACCATGTTTCTGATAATTTCTTCATATCGGAGTGGGCTAAACCTGGTAAAGGACTATATCTCCTTATGAAAATTGCTTACAAGCATCTGTGGAGCTACATGTACAAAGTGAAGTTCCAAAAATAGGCTGACTACCTAATGTGGCTTTAGTAGCTACCTGAAGCAGGAAAGAATTCTTTCAGTCCTAAGCGAATTTTTGCTGGACCAACTATTAGTAAAGCTGTTGTTTGTTAACTAACAATACTTGCTACAAAGACCTACAGAGAAAAGATAAGCACAGCTCTTACATAATGATGTAGCTCCCTATTTGTAGACACTTTTCAAGAAAAGCAAGGTTTTGTGGTTGTAGAAGAAGATCAGATTACTGTATGTAAAGACCGATATTATCAACATCAATTAAAAAGCTTCACAAAAAGAAACCGTAATGATGTTTGTCTTTCATTTAGACCATAATCTAACTGAAAAAAATAAGGAATATGGCTAATTAAAGTCTCCTTTTCCTTTAGTAAGCTCTGTAAAAAAACATTGCTGAGACTCTTGTCCAGAGCCTAATCATGAAAACAAGACACTTATCTTTGAGGTATCATACAGTATCAGAGATGGTAAATTACTATTAGAACATAGCTTAACTGAAACAGGAAAACTATGGAAGATGTGTACACTGCAGACATTTTAAGGCATAATATGCCAATATTCAGAAGGTCACCTTAAATTCACAAAATTAATTTGACAAACTAGTTAAATTGTCTACTTCAGACTCAGCAGCTGCAGCAAAAGGATAACAACGTCTGCATGTTTAATAGGTGTTGTAAGAATAAACTAATTTCGGGTCAAGAAATGCTTAGATTGTAGTGATAGTAGTCAGCCAGCCATGCAGAAAGATAGGTATTATTCTTTTCATTATTCAATCAACATGCTCATTCATTATGTATAAAGTGACCATCACAGAGTTAGGCTATGTGAAAGCATAACCCAACAAAATAAAAAAGTAGTATTTGTTGCCATTATCTTTATAAAGGCTGTTAATTAAGGTTTGACACAAATTATCTCCACAATTAATGTTGTCAGTTTCTTGACATTGATTCTGACCTAAGCTGCTAGGCACTCTGATAGCAAACACAATTACACTGCACACAAAGTTGTACTTATTAACACCAGGGCAATTTTGATTGAGAACTGACAACTATTTTCAATGTCCCTTAACAATAGCAGTGCAGAGTCCAACAAAAACTCTCTGTAGCACACTTCATTAAGCACAGCAACAATCTATATGGGAACCTTCTGCCAAAAAATCAGATGTAATAGGTTACCAACTATGATACCACAGCCTTTCAGCACTTTTGAAATACTACTTGGTAACATTTAAATAAATCTGCAATTAAAATGACATAAGTGTAACTAATGTAATGATAGTAAAATTCTGTTAAAATGAGAACCTCATGTTTCTGGACTTGAACTCAAACACATAACCAAAATTGCAGCAATACTGGTTAATAAAAGCAAACAATACAAGTTTTTTTCCAGATTTTTTTATCCACCAGTGTCTGCTGAGTTATTTTGTGCTGATGCTGAAAGTTGATACCTTGCCAAGCTAAAAAAATTAGAGCAGAAGATTTCTATATCTTGCACTTAACAGGGAATACCACAATATTTGACATCAACAGTCTGAGCATTACCATCCTGCTGCTGCTGACATGTTACACACTTCACACTGGGACTCCTGAGCAGCTCAAGTGACAACTATTGAACTATGGCAAATTACACTCTAATATAAGATGGAAAATTGAATTTGTTGGTAGTACACCTTAAATATATTGAACTTTCTTTTAATGACTTTAGCCATAAAATTTATGCTGCTTCTTTAATGAGTCATCTACCTGTGCCCCTAGGGGGAACAGGAACTTCTGTAGAAGAAGATAGTTTACTACTATCCAGAAAGACACTGTCCTTTTTGAATATTGAGACTCAAAAAAAAAAAAAAAAGTATCTGTAACATGACACTAAAAACTTCGCTTGGATTGGAATGTTTCCATAGTTTTCTATGAAAATAAGCCATATCTTTCTTCCCTTTTTTATTTCCACATTGTCTTTTGTGAATTTAAGGACAATTCTGAGGTATTGAATAGTTAACTAATTCATATTTTATCATGTTATAGATTTATTATTTTAACTCTGCTGTATTGTGCTATGAGATGTAATACTTTTTCTCTGCACTCTTATATCTGACAAAAGGTTTCTTAAATTACCAGATCAGCCCCCTTCTTTCCAGAGCTACTGAGAGCAACACATTTGCAACCCATCTTGAGCCCCTGTCAGTGAAGACTGAGGCAAAGAAGCTACTTAGTATCTCTGCCTTCCCTTTGTGCTGGGCAACCAGGTCTCCCATTTCCTTCTGAAAAGGGACCACATTTTCTCCAGTCTTCTCTTTATTACCCACATACCTAGAGAAGCTTTTCTTGATGGTCTCGATGTCTCTGGTCAGATCTAATTCTGTCATGGCCTAACCTGATCCCTGGCTGCTCAGACAATTTCTCTGTATTCCTCCCAGGCTGCCCATCCCTGTTAGCACCAATTGCAGTCTTCCTTTTTGCATTTGAGTTTTTGCATTGAGTTTTGCACTGAGTTTGCATTTGCAAAATGCATTTGCATTTGCCAGAAGCTTCCTTTTCATCCATGCAGGTCTTCTGGAGTCTTTGACTTCTTCTTTGCTGGGATGCATTGATAGCTCCTGAACTTGGAGGAAATAATCTTGAATCTTAACCAGTTTTCTTGGTATTCTACAAAGAAGGTCTGTAAATACAGAGGCCAAAGTCTGCTCTTCTGAAGTCCAGGATAGCAAGCTTGCTGCATGCCCTCCTCTCTTTTCCTAAGGATCTAGAACTCCACCATTTCATGATCACTGCAGCCAAGCCTGCCCTTGAGCTTCACATTCCCCACTATCCCCTCTTTCTTGGTGAGAACAAGGTCCTGCATAGCATCCCTCTTCACTGGCTCCCCTCTATAACTTGTAGAAGAAAGTAATCATCAACACATTCCAGGAACCTCCTGGATTGCTTATGCCCTGCTGTGTTGTCCCTCCATCAGATATAAAGATGACTGAAGTCCTTCAGGATGATCAGGGCTAGTTAATGTGTGGCTACTCCTACCTGTCTATAAAGGACCACACCCACTCTGTCTTCGGGGCCAGATGGCCTGTAGAAGACCCTAACCACAATGTCCTCTCTCCCTGCCCTCCCTTTAACCATGACCTATAAGCTCTCAGTCAGCTCTTCGTCTATTCCTAGGAGGAGCTTTATGCACTCCAGCTGGCCACTGAAGTAGAGAACAACACAGCCTCCCGGCCCCCCCTCATCTGTCCTTCCTAAAGAGCCTGTGTCCTTCCATTCCAACACTCACACTCCAGTGATGGGAGTTATCCTACTGTGTTTCTTGGACACCACTAAGACCATAGCTCTGCCAGCATGTGTACATCTCTAACTCCCTAATCTAACAGGAACATTCCCCATCCTGTGTGCACAGAGATACTTCAGTTGGGCCCCTGATGCAGCTGATTTACTGGATGAAGTGGGTAGAGAATTCCTCTGAGCTGCTTCTCAGGTGTTTTTACCATGGCTCCTATTACCTCAGGAGCCCCAGGCTCATCTCTGTATGACTTCCAATTGTGCTGCAATGTGTCCAGCACATTTCAGAGCAACAGGCCAAGGGCTCCTCCTAGCACCTCATGAGTTATTATTCTTTCCATTATTCCTCTAGCAGTTAATATACAAACCAAACCTATTATATAGATGCATAATATTTAGAAAAGCTTTTTGTGTTTATTTATTTGTTAAAAATAATTTTCAAAGCACACTCCTTTGCAGCATTTACGGCTAATTTACTCATTATTTGTAATTTGTGACATCACTTATAATTGTTATAAGCAATTATTTTGCTTTATGGTCTAATATGCACTTATAGTGAATCTGCAAATTGTCTATGTAAGAAAGTTAATCAGATTTTTAATTCTATAAGGGCTAGTGACATTTTCTATTAATGAAGTCTGCATGAAGAAATTAAAAAAAAAAAAAAGTATGTTCCTAAAGGTTCTTGTCAGTCATTCAGAAGATGGTGAGTTTTTCCTGTTTCCCACCACAAACATCTTAAAACTGCATCATCCTTGCCTCTTTTAGGAAGAACAATAGCAACAGTGCAATCTTCAGATGTCGTAATACTCTGAACATCTGAATAGTTTTATTATCCTGTGAATGAATATTACCAGTTTTTCTATTTTCTTTCTTTCTTTCTTTCTTTCTTTTTTTTTTTTTTTAACTACTAAATGCAAGCCAGCAATGTCAATTAATTCCAAGTGAAGTCTTTTATCCATTTAGTTCACAAAAGTTATTTGCAGGTAGAAAGGCTTCCCAAAATCCTGTGTGAAGGAAACTAAGCTATTTCATTTTACAGGTGTCACAACATCATCTCAAAAACCCATCCCCTGCAGCAATACTCATAAAATCTTTATAATATAATCAAAAAGTTTATCTCCTCACCTTCATTCTGCTACCTGTATCCTCCTAAAAACCAAAAGTGCTCAGAAAAAAATATTATATCAAAAAAATGAAATGTCTGGTTTGAGGGGGAATAGAGGGCTTTGTTGCTTTTTGTTGTTTTTTTCCCAGTTTAGCAGGTAATCTCCATTCAATTGGCCACAGCAAACCAGCGCTACAAATTTAGTAAGTGGCTCAAAAAACATTATCAGTTCCTGATCTCTCAAGGGAAATATTAAAAGTCAAGACTATCTTTATATTTTCAAATTTTCTGCACCACACAGTCAGTTTACTAGGCTGAGCATTGGGTTTATGCTTCCTTGAAACACCAAATCAAATTATGTACTTACAAGTAAGGCCTTACAGGTAGGATAGGTTGGTTATATTTTTCAAAAGGTCTAATGTTAAAATAGCACATTCCTAATTTATACCTCTAGGCTGTGAAGACCTTGGTACCAGCTCATTTCATTGTGGTTTATGTATGTTTTTTTAGAGACAGATACTAATCTAAGCCCTAGGGACTTGGGAGAAATACAAACCAACACAGACAGCAGCAGACATTTATCTGCCAGCTAACATCATCCCCAACACACAATCCCATAGTCATTAACAGTTTATAGTATGTGGAAGAAAGGAGAAGGCTTTCACAAAAAAAGCTTTTGTGAAAAAACTCTGGAAAAGCCTTTTATTAGCACTATAGACCAATACATTCACAGCCTGGGTAGGATGAAGCTGAAGAATTTATTGCTGTGTTTTTTTTTCTTTTGTAGGCAGCTTTGTAAGACTTTAAGTTGGTTTTGTGAGCAATTTTTATAACACTTACTGTAAAACTGAGACCAGACATTAACCACTGCCTTGGCAGAGAGCTATCAGGCTAGGCTGAGGGGGAAGTCACCGCTGATAGACCACTGGAGTTGGCCTCCTTAATGATCACAACAAAGGAGAAGGTTCCCAAAGTCAGACGTTGTCCCACCCCCACCTCCTTTTCCTTTCAACCTCCAAATGGTGTACACAATTTTACCTGCCAGCCCTACACACCCATTACCTTCAGCACAAACTTTAAGTATCTCTACAGAAAATTAAACAGCGTTATACCCCCTTAGCTACTGCAGTCTGTTTCTATAAAAGAGTTCTGGTTTATGATAATTTCTCAAGGAAAGAGAATCAGGATGCTTTGTTCTAGTACTTGATTAACTTGTGCAATGAAAGAGTAGGCATACAATAAATATCTCTTCTGCAGTAAAGTCAAAGAAAGGCAAGAATTTTTCTCTTTCTCATGCCTACAGAAATTCCAACAATGTAAATATCTGAATTTAACTGAATTGCACAAATGACCTTAAGTTATACACTAGTACATGTGTTCAAATATACAATATAAAACAAAATAGATATAAGCTTGTGTGTATACACAGTATTACATATGGCATGTGCAAAATCTGGGTGGGAATTAATCTACCTGAGTCAGAGGAACTTGCTAGTTAATCCAGTGCTAAAGTCCTCTTCCAGAAGCAAATGAAAGGCATAAAGCCTCTTGAATCTGAAAGGTTAGTGACGTGCACCACTTCATCTCCCAGGAACATTACATAACCTTGTCATATTCACTAATTTAGTGAAAGGAAATTCCGCTTCAAAGCTCTCTACTGCTTCTTTTTCAAATTTTAATGTCTGCAGACTGTGTATGAATTATTTGGTAACTGAGAGCTGACACTCCTTTTCAATATGCAAAGTAGCAGAAATGGATCTTAAAATGACAGGCAAGCTGATACCTTTGCAGAGTAGTTCTGCTCTAAAAGAAAAGATGGAATAATGAGATCCTACAGGTAAGAGTTTTAATTAGTGACTGAGAGTATCTCAGTCACTATGATGGCCTTTACTGGTGTTTTTGTCTTAAAATACAGGCAACAAAACTAGGTATAAAGCTGTGGCACTTTAACAACTGATTGAAACTTCCACTTGTTTTATTTCCCTAAATACAACAAAATGCATACTTGACCATTTTGACCATTTATACACAGGGTAGATTGCTGATAAGTGACTGTGAAAGCAAAATCACCCAACTAATGATAAGACTGACTCAAAGAGAAACCATCGAACTCCATGTATTAAATATGGTTCAGTGTTAATGCTTGACAAGGCACCCATATAAGCAGATTCTCATAACTCCCATCCAAACAGAAGAGGAATTATAAAATTCTGAGGACAGACCACATGACTTAACTTTCATCTAGGTATCATCTTTCTTTTTCAGCACTAGAGGCAAACTGCTTTGTCACCGCTGCTCCAGCTGGACAGTATATAAAGAGGAAAAGCATTCTGTTATGCTCTGGTAAGTGACCAAAGACCCTAGTCTTTTGTACAACATGTCAGTATGGGGGAAATGGCTTACTGTTACCCAATTCCTGTAACACCACCCCTAGCTCGAGCTAGCAGAAGATAACATCAAGAAAAACTTATAAAAATCAATATGTATTTGTTACCAGGATTTATAAGGACACTTGAAGTAATTTAATCTTCCTACTGTATTTATCAAAATCAAGACTTTCCTTCTCCACTCTTGTTTCTGGATAAAGTGAGGAGGCTTAAGTTAAGGACTGAGCCCTTGGCAAAATACTAGTCCCCAGCCTTCATTAGCAACACATGAGGAATAAACCTAATCTGATCCTTGGATGTACGATGGTGACCTTTAGATACATCAAACCTATCTCAAATAACCTGACCTTCAACGTACTGCAAGGTGGTTAGTATCTTCTCTTTTTTCTTTTCTGGATGTATTCAAGTCCTGTATTGGTGATACACATAGGTTTGTGTTGGATTATTAAACTGCTGAGGGGGAGAATGCTGTTACTTGGGACAAATGTGTGCATTTGCATAACCAAAACTTACAGTCCATACAAACATAGACAGTTTGGAACATTAAAGAGTTTAAAATTACTTTTTACTTGTAAACCAGCACTAATACATGGCATAACTTGACAGAAGCATAATTTACTGAGCTAAACTGGCTAATAAAAAGACTGTATCATTATGCTTGCTATGAAATAATTAAAAAATATATACTAGTTAGCAGAGACTCAAATCGTTCTTTGCTTCCTACTAGGTTAGAATTACTTAATCCCAGAACCTCGTAAACCTGTCTCTCTCTGTTATTTTCAAACCAACATTTACTATTTGTCTCCAACAACTGATTATATGAAATCTAAATTAGATGTTCAGCCAACTGGAGAGAATATGCGTTCTTCTTCTCAGCAATGCTGTGAGAGCTACACAATACAGCCCAGCGTCAGCTGTACTAAAAGATAGATTAGTGTGGTCTGTAAGATGGTACATTTCTGACGCATAACCATATACTCATAAACTAGGTCAGAAAACTGTTTATACATATTAAAAAAGATTAGACTAAAGGCCCCAGTGGACCATCCCACTTCCTTGACTACAAGTCACTTAAGATATATCAACATGGTTAACACAGCACAAGTAGCCTGCTCTGGGATAAGATTTTGTATATACAAAAGCACTGATCAGAATGTAGTTACACTAGCAGTATTTTTGATACCGTGTGTTTTCACGGTACTACACAAGTGTCCTACTGTGTATAGCTCCTGCCGTGAATACAAGCTCCTACAAGCCACATTATGTTGTCAGTAAGGACAGTCTAGTTTACACCTGTCTCACCTATATCTCACCAATAGTATCTTCCATTCTTCTCTAACATAAATTTATTGTTTAAAAAAAAGAGATACCAAGAAACCACATCCCTACATGGAACTGGTATTAAGTCAAGGGCATGTTTTAAAAAGGGGGGGGACATAATGCCAAATTCAGGGGGGAAGAAGGGTGAGAGTCTTATGTGTGGCGAGACAGCATGCTGTAAGAGGAAATCTTACAGTAACATTTTGCAGCTTCTTTTGCAATTGAATGCAAAGCTTTTATTATTCAGTTGAAGAAGCCAAAAATTATTCTGTTTCATTCATCACAGGCTATTTACAGTGTCAAAGTTTATAGCCATGCCAAGAACATTTATTAATGTGGCTATTCAGATTGCAAAAAGACTCACTTCTGTTTGGTCAACTTTCTTAGCAGGAAGTCCCATCAAATATCACAATTCTGCTTTATGCTTACTTCAGAAAATCAACAATTGTCCAGACACAGGGGCTCTTATTATGTTTGTACCCTGCTCTCGTGTGTTGTCCTTCTCTTATGCTCTTCTTGGGCTATCCTCAGCTGCTCGGAGGCTAAGTTAAACAAACCAAACTGGAGCTGCCTTGAACATTCTAGGTTTGTGTGTGGTTCCAAGACATTCAGTAAAGGTAATACAGAATCAACAAAGTTAATTCACTAATGCTTCATGTTAAGCTTTTTCTGTGGAGTGATTGTACTTTTACAGTGAAGGACCCTCTGCTGGGAACATGACTGTACAACTGAAATACCTATGTGCAGAGGTTATCTTGGAAGGATTTGAAATACATTTTCAAATTAGTGATTCAACACTAAAAACTTGCAATACATTCCATTTCATTCCATCTACTGTATTTAAGGCATACTTGCCATTTTTGAATACTACAAAATGCAAGCTTGGAAGAGTTTTGTAAGACACAGTGAAGCCTTATTTCTTAAAAAAATGAATTTGTATTTGCCTTGTCATAGGGATGTTCAATCTGAAATCTCCATCATAATTGGAAAACAAAATTCATATTCAAAATAATAAAAAAGTAAAATTTACTGAAACATAACTGCCCATAGGGATTTTCACAATTCTTTCCAATTATTATAAAAAGTAAAAGTATTATCAGTTTTAGTCATGGTCCCCCTATCAATTCATATCTAGTAAGTAAGAAGATTCAGAAAAAAAATACACTGAAGTTCAGTCTCAAGAGATAAAACTGGAACCCAAAATCAGTGAAAGAGACAGTTGGCTACTGGACAGAAGAGAGTGCTGAGAGCCAAAATCCTGTAATTGTAATCCCATCTCTGCTAACTGCTTGTTGTTTAGCTGCAGGCAAATTACTTAACCTCCATCACTTGATTTCCTTACTTCCAGGATCACGCTACTTACACATGTCACAAAACATAGGGAGGATTACTATAGTGGTTACTGTCATTACATTTACAAAATTTGTGCAGAGATTTATGTTCATGCATTGAGCAAGAGCACTGAAAAATGTTCCAGTTTGAGTCCTATCTACTTACAACAAGGATGACACTTCTATTAGGTCAAAGGAAGGGAAAGAAAATCGAATAAAAACCTACATTCAAATCTTTAGAATGTCAGTGGAAACTGGTAACTGTTTGGAAAAGTCTTTCAGTACTGAAATACGTTGGTTTAGTTAACACTCCTTTCTCTAAGGAAATCAGCCTACATTGCACAAGTGTAGTGAATAAGAACTGTTCATTTTGACACTGAGAGAAATGTACTGAAATCAGTTAAATTCCATGAAATTATAACAAAATACTTCTGCAAAATATATTGCCTTCCATCATATCTCAAATTCAAGGTGTATAAGTGGTATTTAGGAAAACTCTATTATACACATCAAGCTTCAGTGGACTCTTGAAAGTATACTTAAAAATGGCTGTATGTTTCCTGAAGAAAACTGAGAACTTGGGTTTGCTGTTTATGAACTCAAATTTCTGTGTGTCTGGATCTCAATGGCACATTCCAAATGTAGAAAGTACCTAGTGATTGATTATTGTGCTGCATAATCAAAGCTACAATCTGCTCATAGGAATCATGCAAAGGTAGGGCAAAATCTGCCTTGTTGCAAAATTTCTTCATTGTTCTCTGAGTTTTTTCTTCCAGATTAAAGACAATGAGAAATAAATTTCGCAGAACAAAACTGAAACTACTGATAGTGCAAAGAATATAGCAGGCCACCAAAAAGAACACAAAATATCTGTCCTCAAATCTAAGTATGAGAGGAATGGGGATGCTGAAAGCCAGCAATAAGAAACAAGTTGAAAACATGGCTCATTGCTTACAGAAAATGCTGAAAAGCAAAAGAGAAGGAACTGCTAGTCAAACAATACAGAGGGAGAAACCAAGATGAGCTTCAGGTTCACTTAAGTAAAAAAATTAAGTAAAAATAAAATTTTTACATATGAATATATAGTCAGTCAGTCAAGTTAATTAAAAATAAAAAATGTGTAGAAAGCTTTAGCTTCAATATACATGAAAGTTGCTTGCTCTCAGAGGCTGCCTGGAAACTTGTGATTTACTCTTTGTATTACATAACATGCAATGCACCATACAGAATAATAGTAAAACCTCTTGAATGAGTTACCATATTGTTCATAAATCATATGAATCAATTATGATATGTATTGTTCCTTCACTGAATGCTTTTAAAAAAGTAGCTTCTGGAGGTTCAATAGTTTTGCATATCACGGTGTCAAAAGCTGGCATACATAACTGGAAAAAAATTCTCATTAGTGCTTGCAATAAATATTTATAAGTTATTTTTAGATGCTTTTATTTTGATACTAAACCTTTTTTCTCAAAGTAAACAGTTTTCAAAATACTTCAGAAACAATACAAAAGGCTTTGGAATTTTTTTTTCATTATTCTAAACAATGCTCATCACTGTTTAAATGCAATATAGGGTACCAAAGCAAAAGGGAAGTGTAGAGAACAAACAATGTAAATTTATTACTAATAGAGATGGAATACACTAAAGAAAAATGCATTGGAGTACCAGATGTATTTTTACTTTTCACCAGCTGTGGTGATCTTAACCCCATTAACATAGCTAATGATAAAGAATGTAAGGTTTACATCTTTTCTGTGCTTTCTTCCTCCTGAATAGAAAGTCATATGTTCATATGTACATGTTGACCTTTTGTATCAGACTTTAGCATAACACCAATAGATGTGACAGGTCTTCTGCTCTGCTTTTTTAATTAGCTCTGCATTAATATACAGGAATACAGCTCCTGGGTAGAGCTAAAAAAAGTATTGTTCTCACTCCTGCCAATAAAGGAGGATGCATGTCTTGGGGATCTCCAGCCTAAGACATACTATTAGATACCAGAAACATTTTTAACTAATTCTGCAGTTTCTGTTTATTTTGAAAGTTCTGAAAACTTATTTGGTGTACTGGCTTCTCTGCTGTTGTCCCCTCCTACCATGACAAAAGTATTTGGATGTTCACAACTTTCCCTTCCTATAGACAAAGAGCTATACGCAGGTGTACATAGATGCTAAGAATGAAGGCATTATAATAGTGTACGCTGTAACAGTTTGTTCTTAAATTATTTTATGTTATAGATGTAAAATCAGAAAGAAGAAACATACAGAAAGCCAAAATCTGAGGTAGTTTAATTTTAAAAAGAAACATAATTACGAACTTCTGTTATTTCAAGGAAATTATTAAATTTTGAGAACAAGATTAAAAATTACCTGCCATTAAAAACAAGCAGAACAAAAACAAAAAAAACAAACCCAAAACCAACAAACAAAGCTAATTCATCATGTTTGACTATATGATTAATACAGCAATCAAAATGCAAACTACAGATATTTTTGTGTTTCTGAGTGTATAATGCTATCCTACGCATGTATGCATTTATAACAGAGATGGAAATCCCAGCACGTCAAGTCGTGTCACAAACATACTTCACCTCTGAGTCACTTCTGTAATTACAGTCTCATACACATATTCTAGTCCAAATTAGTTTAGGTAAGGCATCACAGTTAACCATTAGCCACAGATCCCTCAATCAAGTACTAAAGTAACTACACGGACCTTACAGGGGGCTTGGACTCACAGAGGCAACCAGGCTATCCTATTATGCTTAAGGCAGCCAGAGCACATCTGTACAGTCACAATTAAGAACAGGAATTTCATATTTAAAAATATTATTGAAACATCAAACTTCACCTTCCTTATCATTTCTCACAGAATCTTCATATTAATCCATACTGCATTATACACAGTGAACTCCCTCAATTCTGCAGTCCATTACAAAGATAGTTTTTGCCTTGCCACTATCAAAATGAGATTTTGTGTACATGTAAATCTTTCCATATTGGAAAGCTCCAGGTTCAAATTTCCTGTAACACTTGAATGTCAAATTTTCTTCACAACTCAGCAAGTTTCCTCTTCATACAATGTGTAACTGAATTCTTTATCTGATTCCCATCTTGAGCCTCCTCTGTTCTCTGAGATCTGAGAATCTAAGTACTTTCTGATGGAAATCAGGACTTATTTCTTAAGCTTTCTGATCATGTTCCAGTGAATGTTTCCACCATGCCCTCAATTTCTTTCTTATCTTGTTTACAGGTGATTCTTCTGCACCTCAGCAAAGGAGTGAAGTTAGTCCAATGAATTTACATTCTTAAAAGGTGGGATAGCTATGACTGAAAAATTTTAATTGCCAAACTTTGCAAATAAGATAAATATTGGAACTTGCACTGTGGAATCAGTGTCAATTGTCTGTACATTATTTGAAAACATTCCTGGTATTCCCCACATACTGCATTACCATGACCTTTCAGGACTGAAAAAAATTAACCACTCTTAAAAGAAATAAAAAGGCAATAAAAGTGATGCAGGCATGCACAGTTTTGCATGAATGAACACTGAAGAACAGATAAAAGTATTCATACAGTTAACTCCATTGTCCAGATATTTAATTTTAGTAGTTTTCTCTCAAGATCTGATGAATGTGTAAAATAGCACAACAGAAGTGTCTGCTGGAGGAGACTGATACCTAACAGACAAGATAGTTGAAGAAATGAAGTTCTAGATATTTCACACAGATGAAACCTGTGTGAACCTGTATGGACTTGACTTCCTGTTTTCAAGCTCTGAGATTCTTACAATACTCTATGGGCTATAGACCAAGATATAATTTTGATTATGAAAATTTTTTTGTTCCATTTTGTTAGAAAATCACCTTTGTCATCAGTTGATATCACATACCATTGAGGAAGTTTTATATTTTTGATATGTCTCTAGGTAAAAAAAAATTTCTTCTTGAAAATGAGAAACTGTACAGAGATAAACACATTAAATATCAGAGTAAAGGTTGCTTTGCATAAATTGAGTTCTGTTCATACTTAGGTATGTTATGAAGGCCACTGTTAAATTATCTTTATACTTACATTCACGTTTCTTTATACATTTCTTTATTTTAATTTGTACTGAAAATGCCTTATGTCAACACATGTCTTTTCACACAATACAGCTGATGTTCATAGATTATCAGTTAAAAAGTGGAAAAGAACATTCACCTTTCTGACTATGGAAAAGGAAAACCCAAAGATGTCTCAAAAGAATAAAATTATTATTTTGATTCATGAGAGTGCACAAAAGAGACCCAGTTGCAAGCATAGAAAAAGATCCAATGACAAATTCAAATATGATATGAAGTGTATGTTATTTTTATATTTTCATAGTAAACTGAGAGCTCAGCTCTAAAATAGTAAGCACCACCAAAGTGGGAAGAAAATGCCAAGGCAAGGCACTATAGAAAGAAATCCATAATAATAGCAGGATAAAGGGGGTATGAGGGAAGTATGGCAATAATTAGAATAGAATTAACATAGTTTCCTTTCACAAAAACCTGCTGTTGTCCCTCTGCCACAGACTCCCAGGAATCAAATGAGAACAAAGACTTGTGCTTTTACAGAAGTGACACAGAATACCTGTGTATCATTATATGAAGATGAGGCTTTCTCTGTAATATGATACTCCAACCCAATACAAGATTTGTGAGGTCTAAAATTAAGATGTATGCATAAAATCATAGAACCATAGAAAGGTTTGGGTTGGAAGCGATCTTAAAGATGCAATGTTGCAATGCTCAATGAATTTCTAGAACTGACCAGGTTAGTTGACCAAGTAGATCAAACCCTCCAATGAATTCTAGCTGAAGAATCAAAGAAAGCCCCATATTCAGACAAAACTGTATTTTAAAAATACTACATAAACACAATAAATTTCAAGTTCAACTCAAGGAAAATAAAACTATATAGAGAGGTGATTTTCCAAAGGTAACTTATTTAGAGATCCAACTACTATTACATACTCATATAGATTTGAAATAAAAATTCTTACAATAGTAATAACTCTTTGGTTAATGATTTACTAGCTCATTGTTATACTTACTAGAAAAAAATATAACGGAGTTCCACCCAAGAAAAAAGACAACATTGATTCTTCCACTATACTTTCACTATATTTCAGAGAGCTCATTTTTTTCCAATTGTCATATACCCATTTATCAGCATTATTTAGTATTCATAGAAAATTTAGCACCCTCCTAGAATAGGATCTGATTTAGCTATATCCAACAAAAACAGAGAAAATAATCTTCTTCCAAGAATGTTTACTATCTTTATCTTTCCTCCTAAAATGTTTATAGTTTAAGTACATGATAAGTCATGGCAGCTGGCTACACATGCTTAACACATTACATGGAAAATACGAGACAGATTTAGTCAGCATAAGACACAGTAAAATCAACTGTACTAACTTTCTAACAATTTATGAGTTTTTAGCAGAGCAAAAGACAATTTAGCAAAGCATTATCAAGTATCTCTGTGGATAACTACAAAGAAGTAAATTTCCTATCTTTCTGATGCAGATTTATGCAAACCGGTAAATGGGTCTCCAGAATGAAAACGTGTAACAAGTCACTATCTCCGTGCTCCAGGTTTGGAATCCCCAGAAACTTAACAGAATGACTTACATTAGAAATGTAATAATCCCCAGAAACTTAACATCATTTCGTCTCACAAGGCACTCTGTGCATCAGATCCACAGGTATTAAAATTAAAGAAAAAATATTGTAAAATAAATAGAGATCTTACTTATTAAGAAAACATCACATTCCATCTGAGTGAGAAATTAATATTACATTGTAAAGACACCATATGTCTTCAAGCTGTAACCACCAACCATAAATACTTTTTGAATTATGAGACTGACTTAAGACTGACTCCAATCTTAGACTGTAGTGTACAATTACCTTTTATTTTCCATTTTACTAATGGGAAAGGGAGTAAGAGGGATTTAGTGTCTTATTTCAGTTTAGAAAATGTTTTATCATAACCACAGGGTAAAAATCCAGAAAGGTCTATTTCAGAACCTGAAATAATGATAGATGTGCCTTTGATATGATTGCTTATCTGCTAGAAAGTTTCTCTCGCATATACAACACCCTTACATCATACATATCACTCAACCTGCCAGCATTATTCTTTGAATTCTAAATTCTGCTTGCTGGTGATATGCTGGGATATCCCAGTATTGCCACTAAATTAGATCTGTATTTGATATCTTACATCAGTTGAGACTTTGTTCTTTTTAATGTATAATACATACTAGAATTTCATAGGTTGTAAAATGTAATAAAACATTTAGTTTTAGGAATTGTGAGATACAAGCAAACTAAGCTGCACAACTATAAATGTCACTGGTTTGCTTCAGAAATTCCTCCTTTTTCCTTCAAATTTTAACATTTGAGGGAGGCCACAAGTGGTTACTTTAGTGCTTACATGTGAGTATCATTTCACTCAGATGGGTCTGTAACATATATGGCTGCACTAAATATTTATTTAAACTGTAGTTAAATTTTAGTAGCAAAAATTAACCTTGCTCATTAAGATTTTGTACATATCAAAAAGTCTCCCAAATTTGGCTAATTAGTGAACATTTTCTACTGTCTGCTTGACACCCTGCCTGGACTCTCCATATTCTACAGCACCACTTTCTACATATTCTACAGTACTACAGCTTCTTTCAAAAGCTTCCTAAGCTTTTACTTTCTATAATTCCATGATTTGTTCGCTGTACAACTTCCAGAAGGAATGGAAGATACAAAGGACTTACAGAAAAGACTCTGGGCTACCAAAAGGCCTGAAGCCTGGCAGACTGCAGGAGAAAATAAAAGTCAGCGCAATAGTATTATACCATATAAATATAAGGAAAATAGTTACAATAACTCCTTGGATCCTAGCATTTCCCTGTAAGTTCAAACACAGAAATATTCACTAAGGTTTTTTTCTTCGCTTTTTCTATTTAAAAGGAAAACTACAGTATAATACATATTTCTACTCTCTGCAAATCATCCATGCACTTTTGCCAGTGTGCGAAGCAGCAGCAGCATAATGCAACCTGTAGCAAATTAAGTTGGTATGTCTGCCTGGCAACAGAGGACAGCCAATCATTCTTCTGCTATTTTTAGAGTCTGTATATTATAAAGCAAATGAATCCCTGATCCCACAAAACCTGAATTATTTTTTCGTCTCTGAAAAATAAAGTTACTACCATTCTTCTTCCCTTTGGTTTCTCCTCCCCCAGCTTCTGTTCTTACCTGACTATGTCTTCCAAGGCTGTGCCTTATAAACAGTCCTGAATTCAGTCTCATCTCCAAATCCTAATCCAACTCTTTCCTTTGGTGCCCATTCATTATCAAAAGCAAATTTTAGCTTCAGTTCTCACCTAGTGTACTTCCTCACTGCTGCCTAGGCCCTTCCCTGTGGCATACAATTTTTGCCTACCACACAACAGCTATAGGTCTTGTTCCTTAATTTGTCTTGTTTCTAAACCATGTACATTCTCCTGCCACCCCCTCTCCACTCCCATTATCTTCCTATTAACAAGACCATTCTGTTTTCCACAATTCTACAGTATTTTTTCATACGACAATATAATTAAAACTTCTTTTCACTTTGAAACTATTTGATCAATTGTCTTCAAATTCATTCCACTGTCAGCAGCTCTTATGTCATACTGGAGTATCCAAAATTTTCCTTCTTGTATCAAAACAACAATTGTTGTCCTCTGAACTTCACAACATAACTAAACATCCATAAATGAAAATTTTCAGTATCTTTTGTATCTTTGACATTATAAGCAGCAGCAATATCAGTAATCTGACTAGCTAGCCAAGCCAGACAAGCTGTCTCCACTACATATTTTCTTTGTCAATCGTTACATTCTCACCTCCTCATATTCCACTAACTAAACTGCAGTAGTGAGGATAAATCAGATGACAAAAACTCTCTTTTTTTTATTTACTATTAATATGAAAGTAGGATGATTTTTAACAAAGAGTGTTTCAACAGCTACTCTAGTTTACTATTGTACACTAGAAAATGGTACAAGACAACTGCAAAGGGACATCTTTCTCATTCACATTCATGGCAGACAATGTAAGCTTTTCAGCTTTCATTTTTTAAAAGTCTGGTTCATTTTTTTCTATCTCTTAAATAAAAATAAAATACTATGCTGAGTTATTTATTTTAAGCTTCAATTGCTTTATGGCCTTTGTAGACCACATGCCTTTGCTCTCTGCAGAGCATGCAATATTTTCCTGTTTCCAGACTCCAGCAAGAGCCTAAGCACAAACTTCATGCTAGAAAATTAAAACAAAGATGATGAGAAGTCTTGTAAACCTATTCATAATGTCAAGTGAAGGGTAGATGTCAGACAAAGAAGTCTTGCCCACACATATCCCATGTTAGCTGGCTTCTCTGTAACATGCCCAGGGTCAGGATGACACTTCCGCAACAGTGCAACACAGTCACTTGGTTTTTAATTTCAAAATAAGCCCCACAAAAAGCTTTTGCATATGTACACAAAGTAGATTCTCATATGTCTAGCTGAGCTTTCAACTGCTTTCAGCAGAATCACTACCATATTACAGTTTCTGAAGAGAACAAATTTGTAGTGCTTCTTTATTCTGTCTCTCTCCTTTCAGTTTTTATATCCCTCATTTTATGCAGCTTCTACATGTAAAATTAGAAAAACCTCTGAAGGATGTCTTTTGTTACAAAGTTACCTGTAGGTTTTCTGACTAGTGAGGTTCTCTCAATGAGGCCTGAAAAGTAATTTTATTAGAATGTGGACCCTATAATTATGCTTTATGAGATTTAAGTCGTTTATGTAATTGACTTTTCATTAAACTTTTCATCATCTGTCACTAAGGCCATAATTACAGTGAAAACTAATCTGTGTTGTGTTGCACACTAATTCCCAAAAAAGGACTTAGCATTACATATGGTTGTCAGCATTGTCTGTATATTTCAATGCCAAAAATCTAAATTTCAGAGATATTTGTTACAATATTTTTCTTTCCTTTATTTTTCAAATACATTTTGTAATACACATTATGTACTGTAATACATATTTCAAACACCTTTTGTAATACATATTCTTTTGTAATATGTTTTTTTTACACTAATATTGATGATACTACTGTCCAGAAAATCTTATCTGAAGTGTACTACATTTACAAGTTTGATATTATTACAAACTAAAAACAATTTATTTTAAAAAAATCACTAATTTCAATGACTTTGTAAAAAAAGGTAAGAAACAATTTTTATTAGCACACTGCTCTTCCTGTGCAGTATGATGTTATATGAAGGGCTCTGTTAATGGTAGAATTTGTTTGTTTATTACAAAGCTTACTGAAATTAAAAAAGCATCTAGATCCTTAAACGAAGAATTCAAATGCAATTCCCATTACCACTAAGGAAATGTATCAGATTACAATGCAGATTGTTTGAATTTTTAATGTAGAAATTAGTAGATAAGTAATCTTTTTTTTTAAAAACAGAAGTTGCACGTTTGCACAATCCTTCCAGTTCCAATTCAGTCAGTTAAAAAAGGTCTTTACTTGAACTGTTTTTTTTAAGAATTATAAAAATTTTCACAAAACATGAAAAATTATACAGAAAACATTATGTGTACCAGTCTTTGTCTCCTTGATTTTAATAATCTCTAGGTTTATAAAAGCTGTGGAATAGTAATAATTTATTTCTTTTTCTTTTTTTTTTTTCTTTCCTTAAAGTAACAACTTCTGCAATAACCCAGAGGGAAGACAAATGTCTCTCTTTTGTACATCACGTCCCATTAAACGAAGAGGCAAAAAACATTTCCCATATGAGTAGTAACAAATTACAAAACCTCTAGTCCTATTTAACGTGAATGATGCATTAACTGGTTTCTTTCTGCTAGTAGCTTTTCAGCTGTATGGTAACAAGATTACCCAGTTGAGCCAGTGTTCATATGAATGCACACCAAAACAGCGCTGATATGTAAGGTGTTTTTTCTCACAGAAGACCAGTAGAAGAAGCTTATACACATTGACATATGAATTCTATACGGCCTTATTGAGCATTTATTGTATGTTCAGCAACTACTTCAAAAATAATATGAGTCATGCAAAACCTGAGTTTTGATGGGAAACACGCATAAGGCTCTACACTGAATGCTCTACTTCAGTCAAACCAGTACCTCCTTCTCTACATAATTAAATTTAGAGTCTCTATGTACAATGCTACAAACGTAGCCTTAGGACTCAATGGTTAAGTAGAATATTCTTCATCATTATATAATTCTGGACAAAATCACCACAACTGCAATGAGGGCTGAAATTACCCGTTAAAAATAATACTTAATGCATGAAGCCATGCTCTAGCTCCATTTATGCCTCGTGTTGGTACTCATCTGCATTTACTCAGAGCTGCAGAGCTCATTGCTTAATGGGAGAATGACAGTCTGTATTTCACAGTTAGTCTTTTGAGTTTTGAATCGGTGATAAAATGCTACGCAGAAATCAGTAAAAATGTATATCCTACAACTAATGTGAGGCTAAAGTTGGAATATTCCACTCCTCTACTTGAGAAAATAAACCTGTAATAAGCTGAAAGCTATCTATGATTTAGAATCAATATTTCTTAATACCCAATTAGAATAAATGCATTAATAGGTCTTTTATAATAGCACTTAGCTTCTTAAAATATATAAAAAGCTTGGTTCCCTTGGGCCCCTTTGGAATGGTGGTACATTTAGAAATGAGAAAACATCACTGGCTTCTGGAGGGCAAAAACTAGTTCAAGAAGTACACCACTGTACTGTTTTATATTTCATTTCCCATTTTATTTCTACAGTTCAGTTATATTACAAACCAATTATTAAATAGTGGAATATTTCTATTACACGGGGAATCACTGATGCTCAACTTTACCTGTGTTTTAAATTCACCTTTATCCCTGGACATAAACTTCACTACCACCACCTATTAATAAATCAAAATAATTCTCACTGAAGATTTTTAACTCCTAGATGAAAAAGATACAAGACAACTTTCATTTTTTTCCAGTTATTTACCACTGTGCACAGTTTAGCACTTTGGAAATTCATTAGTAACTAATGAAGAAGAAAGCACAGAAGAGGAAACTTTGCAAGAGAAATTGAGTTAGCTTAAAATTTTTTTAAATTTATGTTCAATATACAATGCATCTTAAGACATTCCCATATACATGTATCTGCACTGTAAAATGAAGACAGAGAATAGTTAACCTGAGATATATTGAGCTAGACAACAATGGTATGCACAGAAAATGACAGCGTGCCCTTTCTCTAGATGATAAATTCAAATCCAGACATATAAGCACTAAATGAACATTTTAAGTGTCTCCTAGCTGCTGACAGTTACTTGCATAAAATCAGTGGATTATTTTAGTACGTCCCTTAACGTAATATATTCTCATGAAGAAAACAGCTACTCCCATTAGCCATTTCTGGCACCTGTACAACCAGAGGTAAAGGACTAAAATGCAACAAGAACCAATTTTTGCCAAACATCTTGAGGCACTGAAGCAATCTAAGTTAGAAACACTGCCTTTCAGTCAGAAGGATTATTAAACCCACCAGTTTCTAGTGACAGTAGCAGTGGTCATGATGTGATAAGGAACACACAGGTTAAATTGATTTTGCGTGCTGGTAGGCTTCAGGAACAAAACATTTGTGCTTAATGGTCTTAAGTAAAAATTACTGTGTGAAGTTTCATGTAAACTCACGAGCTGAAATGAAAATGGTAACAATCTCCTTTCAAAAGATAAGATTTGGTGTGGGTACTTTGGCAATAAAATTTTCTGTTCATGCATGATCAAATTTTTAGCCTAACAACCCACTAAAGAACACGTATCTTCCACCTCATAACCCCTGCTTGCAGCTGTGCAGGTTTCCTCATAGTGAATGCATCTGTGAATAATGTGAAGGCTCAGACAGGATTTCTGAAGACTCCAGCAAGAGGTCCAAGAGTGAATCTTATCACCACAAGTAACTTTGATTTATGACAAAATCAGTAAGAAAGTCAAGCTTGAATTGGCTTCAGAAGAGGAAATATGCTTACTATGCCAAATACATTTTTAGGTTCCTCCAAAGTCAATAAAATCAAATTAAATTAATTGTGGTTCAACTAAAACACACTGAGTATCTTAATTTTGGTACAATATTTAAATGCAGCTACTAGCCACATAATTTATTGCCTGCGGTATGTCCTGATTGTAGCAATTCCTATCACCAGTGATTTGTTGCTTAAAAAAAATAAATTTGGATTTACCCCTGATGGATAGAAGAAAAAGCAATTTATAAAGACTTTCCCTAAAATAAAGGCAGAGTGGGATGAATATTCAAAGAAACACTCAAGCAAATTCTTGCTAATGTGTATTTTTGCTGTGAATATCCACAGCTGTAACTTCCATTAATAAAACACAGACTGTCCTTACTTTACACAGAGTAACACAATTGCTGTGAACATGGTAACTCATTTTTAACTGATACTGATTAATTGTAACAGTAATTTATTACTGCCTGAAAACAGCAATGAAATTTCACCACTTCTGTGACCAAGTCTTAACATTTTTCTAGACATAACACTTTGTTGATTTGTATTTTACTTTAAAACAATCAGGATTAAGTAAGGATGGGACAAATTCAGCACTCCATTAGAATAATAAAAAAAAAACCAAAAAAACCCCCCAAAAATAGGATTCTAATGAAGAATTCCCAATCTTCGTAGAAGCAATACTGTGCATGAAATACTGCATGTCAGTAAATAAAAATACACTCACTGCTTTAAAAGCAGTAATCTACCGTTACATTTAACCTTTGTCTGCCCTGAAACACACTGCCTTTTCCAACAAGTTATCTGAAGATAACCTGAGAGTAAATAAACATGATCTTGAAAATAAATAGTCATGGCCAATACCAAATAAAAAAAAAAAAAAAAATTAAAAAAATAGAAGAGAGACAGAGAAGAGTGAAAAAACACACATTATGATGCTCCCCTTATGGGAATCCAGCTTCATTCCAATCATCACTGTGTCTGCCATTGTCCTTGGTATGCTCTCCCTTCATGCATGCTGTGCTCTCCTTGCTCACTGCATTAATCAGTGTCCACAGCTGGTATAATTCAGCTGTGCTTCTCTTAAGAATACCTCAGACCATTCAAAATCCAAGAAGTTCAACAATAATTATGAACTGAATAAAGTTTAATAAAAGTATGAAAGATTGTGAAGTTGTAGGCTTAAATTCTAATATGCAAAAATGTTACCATATATGATAAGTGGTATGATAAATGATCCATATATGATAAGATCTCTATAACTAATTGAGCGCTTGAATTTACAGTGGTCATCAGTGATGTTTAGCTAAGACACACTTAGCTAAAAACAGTATTTTTGTGATTTCATGAACTATTAATATCTTTATTTTCTAATTAAACTTCACTATTGCCATGCATGACTAAATAGTCCTTGGTAAATCCTGATGAAATTCCTGACACGAAAAGCTGGAAGTTTCCATAGTAAAAAGTCAAACATTACTTTATTTCCTTAATTTCTGGATGTCCTCATCAGGGTACTTAAAGAAATTTGTGAGGGAATGATTAACAAATGAATAATTAAGCTTTTTCCTTCAAATCCTTTACTATTTGGGGGGGGGGGAGCCTGTAGGGGGCTGGGTGTCTCTCATAAAAATGCAGGAACATACAAAACTCAAAAACTTCACCACAGATCTCCTCAATAACAGAACTCAGATAAATATGCCCATTAAAAGAAGCAGAGGTGTAAAAATTATCTGATCTAACAGAAATAATTATGTATGTGTATAATAACTAAAAGAATAATTTTAATTATTAGTGAATTTCAATTTTCTACTCTCATACTGCCCAAAGTTTTCTTTGCTAGGAAGTTTTGTAGCTAACAATCGCTCATAAAAAAAAGACTGAAGCTTTGTGTTTAAAGAATTATCACAATTCTCTTGATACACCTATGTGAAGAATGCTTTATCACTAAAGTGCCAGAATGCTTATAACAAGTTGTTATTATTCTGCTCAGAAGTTTTTGTTTTATATGCCTCTGCCTTCATTATCACCTGCAAATATAATACCACAACCAGTAAAAGAAGATAATGCAAATGAAAAGATTTGTCCAGGAAAAAGTCGCTCATTTTTTGTAGCAATAGGAAACAGGTATCTAATTATATACATCCTTACATCAAGAACTCAAAAACTGTCAATTTAATCAATTCAGTGATAAGACAGGCTTAATATATATTTACCCAGAGTCAGTTTCATCAAAAGAATAATGAAGCCTCACGTTCAATTTCAAAAATATATTCTACATAGCTATTACTTTTAAATACAGCATGACATCTGTTTTGGGGATGCTTTTTTTTAAACGTAATTCAGACAATACACACTCTTATCACGGGGCCCAGAATAAGTGTTATCTTTGAGCCCTTTATGTACAGCACCCAGCAAAAAGCCACTCTGTACTTCCCACAGAGTTTGACAAATCAGTTTCCTTTAAAGGCACTTTTATTGTTAGCAATACAGAGACTGTTTGCTAACACACTGTGACTCAGTTCTGTGATCCATAAATGGACATCAAAGGAGAAACCTGATGGTCACCATCTTCTCTGTCAACACTCCAGTTCTACAACCTAGTACCCCAAAACCTCCTGATGAGGCTGAAGGCTCATTAGCATTCTCCATTCATAACTTGAAGTACTGGCAACCTGATCATCTCACCAAACTCAATATAATCTTTTAGAAAGCGCATCAAATTTAACAATACACTCCAACAAAAAATAACTTTCTGCTTATGCTCTGACAGGGATAAAAGGAAGTCATGGATGATTCTAGTCACTTTTTCTTCTTCCGAGTCCCATCCAGACAAATATGTACCAGACAAGCCTTAGCCTCCAGTAACTGGTAGAGCTCTTTACCTGAACCTGTTCTAACCTTGGATCCTGGGAAGACCCATGCATGCATCTAAATAAATAGCAAAATGGGTGCCGCAGCAAGAAACCAGGAGAGCAGTAAAATAATAATAATTTAAAAAGACTAATACAGAGAGAAATAGTTAACAGAATATATTAACATGCCTCCAGTCAGTTAAATTTTGGTTCCCACTTCATATAAAAAATAGACAATTAACTCTCTTTACTTTCTCTTGGAAAACCCCATGGAGAAAACCCCATCTTCATAAATGTGCAGATATAAGCCCTGACTGACTTTCTGAAATGTATTAAAAAAACTATCAACTAGCACACCCAGATCCCAGAACCAGCAAATATTTGAAGTTATCTCCTTCAGACCAAAAAGATAATCCTTAAGCCCTTCGTCAATAGTTTGTATTTTCCAACTTCATCATCTTTAAAAAACAGATTAAAAGACTGTCTCTGATAGAATTCAGTTTCTAATCCAGCCTGTTCTGCAAAAGAAAAAAAAAATTAAATTATGCAATTGTGTTTCCTCATGGTTCCTCCCCGATCTCAATGCAGTATGGAAAGTGAAGAATTTGACTAACCCTTAGTTAATTATGATAAAGATTTCTGAATGAGAAGTTGCATTATTCACACACAGTGTCTGTGTGCAGATGAGATACTAGTGACTAGTCTTCCAGAACTACAGTAATTTTATTGTGTGCATGGAATCCTAAAAGGATGTCAGAAATTTGCAGCAGCTCTGCAGGTGATCATATAAAGTCACAAGTCTTTCTCATAACAAAAGTACCTGCCTTCACTGCCCTTCTTATATCACCAAAGCTTTACCTAACATTTCATAGCAAAAAATAACTGCTGCCTACAAATATGGGCATTTCCTATACCCCACAAGATGCTATTCGTATCAACGACACTACAGGTGTCAAGCATTCAGTCTTACAATATAAGTAATCTTGATACTATTGTGTGATGCCTTGAAAGAGAAAACAATGAAAATAGATACAATGCTCTCCTTGGCAGCTGTCTGAATAAAAATAACTGTAATATCAGATTATCACAATAATTACGATATAATATTAGAATATCACAAAACTTCATAAGCACGTGCCTTAAGGGCCTGCACAAAAGCTATTTAGGACCAAAAGTATCTGGGACATATCTAAGCCACTGGATACTCACTGACTTGTAGTGCCTCTCATTTGCTAGAGTTGGATGGTGATGTGGGCATGGAGTCAGAACAACTGCTCCTTCCTTGACTCTATATACAGAATCATTTCCATTTCCATGGTAAGAAAATGCCTAAGTAGAAACATTGGAATTGTATAGACAGTTGTAAAGTCTGAATTTAAAGGTTTTTTTCTCCTCTTCCTGTTGGATCTAATGAAAAATTATACACCTATAAGTGACGAATTTCATCTGAACTGAAGTATATTTCCCAAGGCTGAGACCTTAAAACACTGATGCAGTTTTATCGGTCATGTTTCTCTTGCATCGTGTAAGTACGTACTACCCTCAGTGTGTCAGTGTTAAGCAATTTTATTGCAAATACAATTCTCAGTGACCAATGCTCCCTACACCCTTCTGATTAGAATTTTCATAATTGTTTTAAGCATTTTTTCCTCTGATTTACATGAAAAAGATCTTCAGAAGAGTAGTTTAGTTTAATTTATTAAGAGTTATCATCAAAGCAGCCAGACAGCTGAAATAAATGTTTAACTACTAACCTCTCTGTTCACAGTAGAAATCTGTCATGATAATCAAAAGAGAATATTGCAAAAGCAATTGCTAAGCAACACTTCACATCTTTCCTATGTGGAAGAGGACTTGTAGTTAAGGACTCATGTACATCAGTCAAGCTAGTTTCTTTTTCATTTCTAGTTCATGAATACCATCAGTGAACAGTCTAGCTTCCAAGTTGAGTAACAAATTGAAAAAAACCTCCCTAGCCACTTAGCTAGAATTCAAATTAGTTCACCAAGATGCAGAAAGACACTCTAGTCTCTTCTACATCCTTATGCAAAACCACAGAAACAGAAACAAAACTATTTGGAGATGGTTACAACTTTTCATTCCTCTAAAGAAATAAGAAATGTGAAGAGAAAATATGCCTTCACAGAATTTTGACAAACCAGGTAAGTTCCAATCACATTCAAAGCAAGCAGAAAAGTATTGCAAGTATGAGGAAAAAAACCCCCAAATAACAAAAATCTGTCCTACAGGATAGACGGGTATATCTTTAATGGTAAATCCATGTTTTAAAATGTACTTATTTACACTGTGTTGGAAGTGCAGTTATGCTAAAGAGCCCTTATGAATGATAACTTCACTCAAACTATTCACAACAAGAGGTGTCATTCAGAGAACTGTTCTTCAGTATTGTCTCTGTGGACAAATAATGTTCATATGTTAAGACTACTAAAAACAACAACTGCTTAAAAACAGAAGCATATGTTAACGAGTAAGAAAAAACAGTTTGTTTTTCTGTAAGTAAAGCTTTAGGAGCAGTTAATACTCAAGACTTTGGTTACTTAGTTTTCCTTATTTCTAGTATTACAAATAATCTCTGTAGCATTCTGCAAGTTACCAGTCTGACCACTTTGAAGGTACACCTATACCTAAATTTACAAGGTGAAACATTTTTAGGGCTGTGAAGATAAAATTAAGACATCCAATATGTGGAATGAGTACAAGGTTGAAAAAGGAAGATTACTGTAATGATATGGAAAGTGAGAGTATATACATTTGAAATACTTTTAATAAATTTGATAATCTGCATCTTCCTACACATTTCTTGACACAGATTTAAGAAAGGCATTTAAGAAAGGCATTGAAGGAAAGTCAATAGAAAGGAGCTCTCCATAAAACCATAAGTTAAAAATTTCAGTTTTTGTAAATGGGCACTGTATATATAAAGTATCCTGAACTTCCTGAATTTTTTTTTTCTTCTCTTACAGATTTTACATAAAACGACTCAGTGGTAACAGAATGGCCTGATTTGAGACATTAAGGGAAGGAAACCAGAATTATTACTTTGACAATGTAATAATGGAGCTGTTTGTTACAAAATTTGTTTAACACATTTTCAATTTCTTCTTCAAACTAGAAGTTTTAAGAAGTTGCTAAGCAATATTTGAACTCCTAATCTAGCAATCTTTCTCTTAATGCCTAGTAGAAATCAACTTCAAGCAAGACAAAAGTACCCAGAAGCTGGCTTTGTCTTATTTCTACTAATCAGAGACTGGTTTTGGCTCTGCACATTTTTAAAAGTGCTAAATTCAAAATTCTATTCAGAACATGAAAATCTACACACCCACTTTCACACACAGAGACAACAAAGAAGGAGCAGATTTCCAAAATCTCACCTCAGAAAAAAACCTCAAAAAATTTGCCCAAGTATTCCACAGTTAAAATAATAATACCTGTTCTTTCAGCTGAGATTTTTAGAGAAGAATAGTAAATATTTTTAGCTTTAACAACTGTTAAAATATGTTTAAACCAAGTGGGATGCAAATTATTCTAATCAAACATTTCAAATTACCTGACACAAAGTGCTTCCCAGATCTTTGCTTCTCAAAAATATTTCACACATAGTATTAACCAAATTAATACAGAAAAACACTTTCAGAATCCCTTCCCTGAAAATAACTAAATCCCCTTTATTTATTACAATAACTCTGGACAAAACACTGACAAAAATGTTAAGATTAAATATTTTCTGAATATTAACTATGCTGTCTCCTTATGAAGAATGAATTAGAAGAGGCAGTCATAAACAGACACTATTTTAATACTAAATTAAGACTACTATTTGAAGAGGTTGCCGTACTTACTACAATACATAAAGGATAAAAATCTATTCTTGGATTTGAAGGCAAACCTGCAAGTACAGATAACATGTAATATTCTGTCAAATTATGTATTTCCTACTCATTTTTCATATACAAAAGTTTATATTAAATACGAGAAATTTTGAACTGTAAGGAACACTGTTGGGATTTTGCACAATCACACCTCCTAAAGTAGAACCAAATGTAAAACACGTAAAACAGTAAAACACGTCAACAAACGTCGTAATTAATAATTTGGCCAGATCCCAAGAAGACCTATTTCTATTAAGATTAGGCTCATGCAGTAAAGAGGAATTAACAGTAGTTTCAAAACAAAACAAAACAAAACTATACAACAACACAAGAGAGAGGGAAAAATAGAGAGTTGCAATACTTTGACTTCTTTTGCACTACAGATGGCTCCAGATTTCAACTGAGAAAAGAAAAATTGTAAAAGGTTTTTTTTCTTAAAAAACATAAGATAGATACAATTCCAGATGGACTTCCATACTTTTTTTGGCCCTAACTGATTTTTCTGATTGTAAATAGTTACTGTGCTTCATAGGTGGGAAGATGCACTTCAGTGTTGACTGAAATTATAAAATACATATAAAGACAGCAAAGCATATACCTGAACATTTTAAGGTCAGTTTAAATTGAAAGAAACTGTAAATCATGAAAACAGGAGCTAAATTGAACAAAAAAAAAATAATTACTGTTGCCTAAAATAAAAGAAATAATGTCTTTTTTGTGAGGTCTTGGAAAGAATAATGAATTTATTAAGAAAATTTTAAATCTTCAATTTAAATCTTTAAATCTTAAAAAAATATGTTTTGTTTCACAAGCAAAATGAAACCTGGTTGTAAAAAGTGTGTTTTATTATTCCAGGGACTGCATCAGTCATACAAGAAAAATATTCACATTAGACGTATTGAGCTATCCACCAGACCAAGATCCTGAGGGACCTTGAGGGACCTAACCTAGTTGCCAAGCCACTCTACATCATATTTGGAAAGTTTCACCAGGTGAAGCCTACAATGACCAGAAAAAAGGAAAATTCACAGCAATATTAAAAAAAAATAAAGAGGATATGTCTGGACAAAACTAACCAGTCATATCCTTCCAGAAGACATATGGAAACATTTGCAAGGCAAGGAGGTGACTGGAGAGAGCCAAAACGGCTTCAGCTTGGCAAACTGGGGCTGACTGATTTGGTGGCTTCCTACAAGGGAGCAACTGCAACAGTGGACAGGAGAAGAGCAAATAATGTCATCTACCCAGACTCCTGTAAGGCCTTTGATACAGTCCCACACAGCATTCATGCCATGGGACTGGAATTGGAGACATGTGGGTTTTACAGTTGGATTATTAGATGGAGAAGGAACTGGCTGACTGGTCGCATCTAAAGAGTTATCGTCAGTGACACCAGTTGGAAGCCAGCAATATCTTGACAGGTCCATACTGGGACTGGCACTGTTAAAAATCTTTATTAATGAAATAGATGGTGGGAATGAGTGCATCTTCAGCAAGCATTCAAATGGCATCAAGCTGAGTGATGTAGTTGGTATCCTTGAGGGAAGGGATGCAATGCAGAGGGATGTTGATAGGCTTGAGAAGTGGGGTCACATTAACCCTGTGAAGTTTAACAAGACCAAGCAGAGGGTCCTACACCTGGATCAAGGCAATCAATAGCATCAACATAGATTAAGGGATGAATGAATCGAGAGCAAGGCTTTGGAGAAGGACTTTGGCATGCTGGTGGACAAAAAGATGGGACATGAAATAACAGTGTCTGAGCAGCTCAGAAAGCAAACAACATCCTGGGCTGCATCAAAAGAAGACTGGCCATCGGGTTGAGTGAGGCAATTCTTCCACTCTGCTCCACTCTTGTGAGACCACACCTGGAGTACCGTGCATTCAGCTCTGGAGTCCTCCAGAGAGGAAAAGCCTGGACCTACTCGATCAGTTCAAGAGGAGGGACCCAAAAATGCTTAGGTTGCTGGACCTAAAGAAAGCTGAGAAAAATGATGTTCTTCAGCCTGCAGAAAAGAAGGCTCTCATTAGACTTAGCTGCAGCTTTTCTGTACCTAGACGGTTCTTATAAGAAAGGCAGAGATGAATGTTTTACTAAGGTCTGTAGTGCCAAGAAAAGCGACAACAATTTTAAACTGAGAGTAGAGTTAAATTAAACATAAAAATGTCACTCTTTACTGTGAGAGTGGTGACACACTAGAACTGGATGTCCAAACTAGAAAAATAAGAAATATGTAATTCTTCTCAGAAGATTTTCTTAACAATTGTGAAGCACATCTTCGATAATTATTTTCACGTGCAGGAAAATTAGAACTTCCTCAAATCAAGTCTGGTTTGTTTGTGATGGCAATAGGGGATTGATCTCTCTGCCCTTATCTCAATCCATGAGCTTTTTTCATCTTCTCTTCTCTTCTGAGTATGAAGAGTGACAGAACAGTTGGGTGGGTACAAGGAAGCCAGCCAAAGTTAAACCATCACACTTAACAATAAAACTTTCTGATATTTAAAAGCGGGGTTTATTTCTAAAATTTAAAAATACAGATTAAAAACCTCAAATAGTTAGTTCCATCTTTTCCTTTTTAAATATAAATATTCAATCTCTGGAACATATTATAATATGCTGGTAAATGGTGGCCCTTTTTTCCTAGTCATAACTAAAATGGGATATTAAAATTTCTTCAGAGTGCGTATGTATGTTTTTACAAAGAATAAGGGGGCTAGACTAATCTTTAGACACACTACACAACCATTAATAAATTCTAGAGATCATTCAAAGTATTGCAGCTGTTGTATCAGATATAGGCGTAGTTCTGTAATGCAATTAAAACAATATTAACATGAAGCACATTTTAATCCCACAGAATTCAGCATGACTCCTCAGTTATAAATTTTGGCAACAGATTATATTTAGCTGGAAATTACATGTTAAGAAGTTAAAACACATTCTTTAAAGCCATGCCATGAACTCCCTACTGACTAAACGCCCTAGTTTGTAACATCTGGGCATATTACCACAAATGAGAACACAAATGACAGTAAAAGACTTTACTTAATGCAATGGGCAGTCCAAATAAAAAAGAATATTCATGTCACTATCACATTGTTTGCATGCTGCATGTGTTCACATAAACACAGCCTGAATACTGCTAAGCTTTGAAATAATGAAAAAACAAAGATAAATGCAAACAGGCTAATTCACAAGAGAGTGATCAGAATTGGACTATGCTACATGTATTTATCATCTTCCTTTAAAAAAAATGGATTGTTCAGACACAAGGAAAAAAAATCAACTAATCTATTTGCATTGATTGCATCCACTGGTCTCTCACATCAATAGAATAGTGGTCAATGGCCCAATATACAAGTGTTGTCCCTCATGGGTCTGTATTAAGACCAGTTCTGTTTTACATCTTCAGCAGTGACACTAAAAGTGGCATCAAGTACACCTTCAAAGAGATTGAAGACAGAAATTTGTGTGTTGCAGTTGACACGCAAGAGGGACCTGGGTTAAGTATCTTACAACACAGGCTGGGGGATAAAGGAATATAAGGCATCCCTGCAGAAAAGGACTTGAGGGTACTGCTGAATGAAAAACTCAGCATGAATCAGCCATGAGTGCTCAGTCCAGAAAGTCAGCAGTCAAAAGAAGTGGGACCAGAAGGTCAAAGGAGGTGATTGCACTCCTCTAACTCTGCTCTTGTGAGACCGCACATGCAATATTCCCTCCACCTCTGGAGTCCTCAGCACAGGCAAGACATGGACCTATTGGAATGGGTCCAGAGGAGGCCCACAAAAATGCATAGCATGCTGCAACATCTCTCCTAGGAAGAAAGGCTGAGAGAGATAGGGTTCTTCAGCCTGCAGAAAAGGTGGTTCTGGTGAGACTTAGCTGATCCTTTTCCTACTTAAAAGGGGACTGTAAGAAAGATGAGGATAATATTTTTAGCAGGGCCTGAAGCATTAGGATGAGGTGTAATTGTAGAGAAATAAGATAAATCAGGTGCCTCGAATTGCCAGTGAGTGGGTGTGAGTCCACCTGTGCCTGATTAGGACAGGCCCCTATTGGGCATGAGCAAGGCCAGGGGGCCAATAAAGGTGGAACACACACCCACAGAGAAAAGCTCAGCTCACTCTGGTGTGAGGCAATGGAGAGGCCAGCAGCTCATCGAGCCTCTGGAGCAAGAAAGGCTCTTCCCGCTACACTTCTACCCTGGAAGCGCTGTGTGGTGGCTGGAGTCCTGGAAGAGACCAGCAGCTCGTCGAGCTTCAGGAGCAAGAATGGCTCCTCCCGCTACATGTAATAGTTTTAAACAGAAAGAGGACAGATTTAGACTAGGTATAAGGAGGAAATCTTTTTAATTATTAGAGCAGTGAAACACTGGAACAGGTGGTCATAGAGGTTGTGGATGCCATATCGCTGGAAACATTCAGTGACAGGCTATATGAGATTCCGGTCAGCCTAATCTAGTTGAAGAAGTCCCTGGTCCCTGCACAGACTAGTTGATCTTTAAAGTTCTCTTTAAACTCAAACTATTCTATGATTCTATGCACTATAAAGCTACATGGAACTTATAACATTATTCCTGCAGGACCAGCTATGAGACTTCTAGGAATAATTATTAATTTTGCCATAAAATAAAAGAGGTGCTAATGATAATATAAAATTAAAAGGCACTGCCTTTTATTCTGGTAGAAGTTGCTGATATCATAGAGGAGGGTATGAATGCCACATTAAAGTAACTGGATCTGGAGTACTGGAATAACAAAAGTGAGGTAAGTTTCAGCCATAAGAAGTACAAGGGCTCAAAGGCTTCTGCAAACGATGGTTACTATAAGCAGAAAAATAATACATATGTTTAATAATTGAGCAGAAAGCCAATGAAATGCAGTTCTTTCATAGGCAAAGAAATTTTTGAAAATAGCAATAATATACTTTCCTCACAGATCTGAAGAACTAATGTAATGAGACAAGAAATCTAGTCTTTGACAATATTACATCTTTAAGCTTACAAGGATTTCAGTTATTCATGTACAGAAAAAGTGCATTCCAAATGGAAAAGTACAGAGTATGCAAGAATAAGGGAATGAAAATATATGTTTCAGGAAAGAGGCAATAAGCCAGCCTATAAAAATAAAGGGTAACTGATATTGATAACTATTTTGGAAAGGAGAACAAAGTGGCTGGTGGGTAAAAAAAAAAAGGGAGGAAGAAGGTTTATTCAAATGATAAATACAGTTATAAGTATAATGCACAGCTCAAGTAGCTACAGACTGAGGCTAAGTCTTAATGGAAAGCAATTTACCAATCTACCATTTCCACAACAATAACCTGTTCACTGCCACAAGGAGCTGCCCTTAGAATTCTTCTGGACATCTGCCAACTAGAACCATGCAAAATGGTTCATTTTAGATTTAGCACATAAGAAGCAGCAGAAGAATAAACACATGAAAACAGTTCAGAGGGAAGAAAGCAGAAACTGTAACTCAGAGCTGCATAGACCTAAACTGAATTGTTTTTGAAAGACAAAACTTCTGTGTGGGTGGCACCTATTGTCCTTTTCATCAGTCCTTCAACAGTGCTGAATAATTTCTTTGTGCAGATGTACAGTGACAGAGAAAACTCAAAAGCTTGTTTTAATTTGCTTTGGTTTGCTTTGGTTTGGCTTGCTTTAGTTTGATTTTTTTTCCTTCATTTCCCCCTTTTTTAATATTTTGCTCTCTGTACCCACAAAGTTTAAATAATAATTCCAGCATGAATTAGAAATAGAAACATGAGTTATCAAATGTCAAGATCAAAATTATTTGAAGACAGAAGTTCAATGGTTTAGCATTCATTTATTAGAATATTTAATAGAGAAATTTTACCATTCTGTAGCATAACACTCTTCACTGATATATTAATATCCTACAATCTTTTGAGATTACATTTCAAAAAAATCCACCATCTTAAAAACTACTTGAAATAGAAAGACATCCCCTACTGAACAGAAGAGATCCTCATTCTAATTCATGTTCCAGCCACCAACCTTTTCTGATTTCAAGTTACTTTATCATGTACTTTTTAATGTAACAATATAAAACATGAATTAAAAGAATATAAGATGCAACAGAAAGAGATTAAGAAAATCAAAGAAAGTATTTTAGTGTAACTATTAATTATGAGGTCAGTGATGTGGTACACTAAATTCCTATCCTAGACGATTTTATTTTTAACGGTATCTTAACACAAAAGGACAACAAGATACGTAATTCCATAGTCTTCCTTTGGATATATACTGAAAGTCCTTTGTGACACCTCTTTATTAATTGCAGCCTTGGGCTTAGACTAATTTCTACTATATACTAATTTCTATTATATACTAATTTTCTATACTATATATAGTATAGTGAAAGTACCACCATTAGCAAATACATGTGATTCCATTCTGTTTGGCTGATGTGTTATGGTGCTGGGAATTAACTCATCAGGACACAATTTGTGTGGAATTGAAGACTGGCTTGGATGCAGTCCTGAATATTCACCTAAGAACAAATTAGTTCATTCAAAATACAATCAACCATTTGCAGTTACATGGTGTGTATACATGGACCACACAGTGATAGGCATAGCTTAATGCTGCTTCACACTATTGTTTCCAGAAAACCCCTATGAAAATGTACAGTATTTTATACTAGAATACCACAAAAAATATGTTCCCATAATTATGTTTTTTTCTCATCTTCTTAGGACAAACACTACTGACATCTCAAAACAAAGCAATCACCCCAAAGCAGAGTTGCAACACTAAATGCAACAATTTAGGGAAATTCATATTGCATAATGCCACACAAAAAACCCTAAACGTAAGGCTGTGACTATTTTATAAAAATACAGAAAATTTGGGGAAAATAGTTAAAACAACAAAAAAAAAGTATATGGAAAAGGTAAAAAAGAAAAAAAAGAAAAAAGAAAAGAAAAAAATACAGCTTGCAGCTTGAGATTAATTAAACTAATACGTTCTACAGTAGACTTCACGTCTATACTCTTTCACCTAGAAGTCTTATATCAATTTAGTTAAAAAAACTCCCGGAATACATCCTAATATCTCTTTCAGAAACATTTTTTTTTTCTTTTCTAATATGGTTAGTTTAAATCTATGCTTAGCGTAGTTCTGTTTGAAGTGCTTTTACAAAGGTAACAAAACTTCTGCTTGCTAATGTTCATTTGCTGTTGTTACTGGTACCTTGTATATATGAGAAAACAGAATTTGCCAGGTGATCTGCAGAAACTTTTTATCTCTGCTAGGTGCTTTTCTTCAACAGATTTTGTCCTGAACCTTACCCCAGCTCCCAAAGTAATATTGACCAAATGGATTCCAGCAGATTGGCAACCCAGATGAAACTGAAGGAATGGAAACAGCAATTTGATCCACAGGCTGCAAAATCTGGTTAATATATAGCAGTCTAGGTTGTTCTTCAAAACCACAAAACTAAGAAATGCAGGCCACTATCATTAAGTAAGGAAGAAATCCAAGTTCCAACAACCACAGGTTGTTTCTCCAGCTGTCACTGACCCAGAAGGATGTGAAAGGTCAGAAACTGGGAGATAAATAGAGTAAGTGAAGGCAATTACAACTGTTGTATGTCAAATGCAAGAAGTAAAACCGATGACAGAGAACAGAAAGAAAAAGCTGCTTCTGTCATCTGGTATTACTGTTGGCTGACCTCTTACTCATTCTGTGACCTCTTGCAGCACTGACTCCCGAACATGGCAAAAAGGGAGAAAAATCACTTACATAAGTGTTCAGACAGGTAGAGAAATAATGAGTGAACACACAGAAGAATATGCTTCAGGCTGTGAAAAGTGAATTGCTATCAAGACATGCATACTAATGTTACTATTGTAAATGTTTGCATGACCTGATCGGACATTAACTGATTCCATGCACTAAAATTATATATATTCTACAAAAGATATTGCCTACCAAGAGTATTTCATAATTTCAATTATTCTAAGTTGGTTTAGTATGCAATTGTACTATTTCATACTATCAGTTGCTGTACTATTTGCAATTCTAATTTCTGTATTCCTAAAACATAAAATAGTTTACTGTTATAAACAACATAGAAATAATGTTACTCCACACTTGCTATATTTTCACCTGCTAAAATATTTCAAAATATTAATTCTGCTGTGTTCTTGAAATATTGGGGCCTTTTCAGCATATCTCTGAACTAAATTATTTATTAACCTGGAACATAATTATTTAATGTCTAGTCAATTAGTCAATGAATATCTAATAATTAAAAGGAAATTAAGACTGACTGTAAAAGGATTCCCCATTTTGTTTATGAAACCTACCAGTAAAGCTTTGTGCCTGACAGATGCTGAACAGCTGCACTAGGAGGTCACTAAACCATATTTGTGGAGAGCAGAGGCTATTTATTAGACATTTTGACCAACACAGCAGGAGAAAAACAAATGAGAAAGGTAGAGAGATGGAAGAAACTATATGAAAGTTCTGAATAACCCTGAAAATTATATTAAGTGTGTATACTTTGATGTGACTAAATGGCACACAGTATTACTATATTTCTCAAGTTTCATCACTGTATTTATTTGCTGGATATTTACTTGAAATATCTTCCAACATTCAGATTAGATTTCAATCATAAAGCCTCATTCATAATTCATTTAATTCTACTCTTTATATAGGAAAAAAGTAGCTTCAGTGCATGTCAGGAGGCCACATATGAATAACAAGCATATGTACGGCAATGGAGAATATATTTCATTTACTGATTTCTACCCACTACTGTGATAAGATAATGTCTTAATATTAGAATATGAGAAATGCTTTTCAAAAGACACAGCATTCACATAGTTTGAATATTAAATAACCGAAATGCTCTTTGAATAAAGTTATTCTAGAATCCAGCATTTGAGACTGTCAGAGTTAACACACACTACAAGGATAAGCTGAAAAACAAACCTGCGAGAAATTTGGTGATATTTGTATTTTTACTACCATGACAGCAATTTTTGTTATATTAGGACAGTTTCAGTATTATAAAGGAGGAGAGAAACTGATGCAGCACATACCTGTAAGATTGCTATAAATGCAAAGTGTTCAAGATTTTAATAATCTCTGTGCTTTCACAGAATAGAACCTGTACTAAATACATATCCACTAGAATAATAAAAGATCTTTCCAATCCTCACAATCGCTACTTTTCCTGAGGGAAAAAAATAAAATAAAAAAATTCTTAAATTATTAACCTAATGCATACTGCATACATATTAATCTGATAAATATTATTTTAGAATTTATTTAGTATATAAATGGATGTTAAATATTGTATTTCATCTATACTTGAGCTCCTTTCTTAATAGGCAACTGTAATTTATGTGCACAACCTCTGCATTCACCTCAGAGTATTAAGTTTTTTTTAAAAGTTACAACGAATATCAAATATCCTAACTTGTCTATCGTAATCTTATTTGCATCTGTAAAATCAGCATTTCTAACTTAATTTGACAATTTGGTTATCACTGTGTACTTCTGAACCTTTTTCACAGTCTTAAATTAAGCTTGAATTTCATTTATTTTCTAGAAATAGTCTTTACTCAATCCAGAATTTGTATATCATTCTTCTTTGTCCTTTGTAAATAAGAAAATTTTAGAGAAACACTTTCTTACTCTGGATACATTTCTACATGCCATCATCAGAAAAATGCTTGATAAAGAACAAGAGAACGGTATTATTTTTATTGAACAGTATTTCACCAGCAGAATTGTGCCCCCTTCACAAAGAAAGGACAGTTATTATTCACATTTTTAATGATCAGTAAAATACAGTAAACTTTCAACACAGTAAAATAACTAGCCCAGGGCCATCAAAAAAGGAAGGGTTTTTTCTATTACTGTCCATAACGGTTTACATCATCATCAAGCATTTCCTTGATCATGTTGCTGCACTTAAATTCCATTTCTTATAATCACTCTCTCCACAAATGGAATTATTCAGTTATATGGCTCCACTGCATGCCAGAGGTCAGCAGTTAATGGCCAAGATGTATTGTGATGTGCTTTTATTATCTGTAACCACTGAGAAAGGGTCTTGTATTATAAAGCTTTGGTCTCCACCAGGCTTCTCATTTTTTCTGAAAACAAACTAGCAATTCATGCTAACAGTGAACAGATGATTAAGTATTATAGAACTAATAATTAGAAATTTAACATTACCATGACAGACACAAGCATAAATAATAAAAACTTATAGTTTTGCTCCAACTCATTTTAAGTAATCTTTACCAAAGAATGGTGTACAACCAAAATAATTAGGTTTTTGTCACCCATCTTTAAATACTATTACTCTTTCTCATATCCAAAATTAATGAGAAAATTACAGGAGTAAAAAATAATGCAGAAAGTATAAATGAAATGCAGTTCAGGATTGAAAATTAACTTGGTGTGAAACTCAAAGTGTGGTTTGCTTGCTATGCAGTAGGAAACTACATACTCATTTCCACCAAAATGTAAGTTTTTATTACACTATTAGAATATAAATAAATTTTTCAAAGAATTTTAAAAAAAGAAAAGTTATTCTGTGCACTACACAACTTCTATTCATTGAACTCATGGTATACTGTATATATGAACTGGGACATATATTATATAAGCCATATACATATATATATATATATATAGTTTGTATGAACTCAACAGCAACCAGCCTGGCTTTACTAAAGGCAAATTCTGAATGATAAATTTTCTGGCCTTTTATGATGGGGTCACAGTATCAGTGGACATGCAAAGAGCAAATAGTGCCAACTACCTGGCCTTCTGCAAAGTGTTCAACATGCCATCTCAACCTCTAAATTGGAAACTAAAATTCAATGGAAGAACTAATCAATGGATAAGGAATTGGCTGAATGGTTATAGTCAAACAGCAGTGGTCAAGAACTTGATGTCCAAATGGAAAACAGTGGCAAGTGGCATTCTTCAAGGGTCAGTGCTGAGATTGGTGCTGTTTAACATCTTTGTTGGTGATACTAACAGTGGAATTGAGTGTGCCCTCAGCAAGTTTACTGATGACACCAAACTTTATGGTGCCAAACCATAACCTGTGTTGCATAAAAAGAAGCGAGGCCAGAAGGCCAAGGGAGGTGATTCTCCCCTTCTACTCCACTCTTCTGAGACCTCGCCTGGAGTACTACACCCACTTCTGTAGCCTCCGACAGGACATGGACCCACTGGAGCAAATGCACAGGAGGACCACAAAGGTAACCATGGGGCTGGAACACATCTGCTATGAAGACAGGGTGAGAGAGTTAGTGTTGTTCAGACTGTGTAAGAGAGGACTCCAGGGAGACCTTATAGCAGCCTTCCACTACCTGAAAGGGGCCTAAAGGAAACCGTTTTACAAGTGTATGAAGGAAAACAACAGGGTGTAATGGCCTTGAACTAGTCATGGGATGAAGAATAACTGTTACAAACTGGAAGAGAATAAACTTAGATTAAACATCAGGATGAAATTCTTCACTGTGGGGGGTGTTGAGACACTAGAAGAGGATGCTCAGTAGGCTGTGGATGCCCCATCCCTGGTAGTGTTCAAAGATAGGTTTAATGGGGCTTTTAACAATATGGTCTAGAGGAAGGTGTCCCTACTAAGTAGGGATTGGTACTAAGGATTGGTACTAAGATCATCTTCAAGGTCCCTTCCTACTCAAACCAGTCTATGATTCTATGATCTATATAATACGGTAGTAAATGATACCAACATTTTAATCTGCAGTAGTTGAGAAACCAAAAATGTAAAGACACTGTTCAAACAGTAGGGATACTGATTAAATGCAGTTCTACAGGTCTGGTCAAACTTCCTACCGAAATGTACTGACCATACACAACAATACTAATTTTTAACAAACAACTAGTTAACTTTTATAGATTAATGTATGTCAATGATTTACTTGCAGCGTTTGAAGTCTGGATGGAGTGTTTTACACAGTAAAAATACCCAGGAAGATATAAATTTTAATCTGCAATTTGGATAGGATATTTCTAACACATTTCATTTGCGCAGGATTTCATGCACTTAAAGACACTTATTATACAGGTAACTGAAAGGATACTTATGGAAAAGGTCATTCCTTCAGCCAAAATAGTTGGTTTCTTAGGCACAGATTTTAAGATGTAGAACAGCACTTGAAGCGACAGTGGTACATTCAACACCGAGACTTCAAGTCATGCAGTTCTTTGCCTTACTGTAAGTGGAATAAAGCTAGAATGTGTAGAATTTGAAAGTGTAGACACTGCAGCTTTGCATGTCACCTATCTGTCCTACTTTTTTTAACCTTATATTGTATAGAGTTGTTAACACTTTTAAGTTTTGGGTTACCTTCCCATTGTCAATACTGTGATGCTCATTTTTTATATAAAAGAAATCTAATCTGTTCTTAAACAGTCAATTTTTCTCCCATTCCTTGCTGTGTTAAGAAATAGCATCTTTTCTGTGTGGGTTTTGTTGTTGCTGTTGTTTGGGTTTTTTGTTTTTTTTTTAATACTTATTTCCAAAAACTAGTGGGCTTAAAAACATTTTATTTCTATAGTTTCACATCAACATCTGAAACACTAAAGCTGGCAGTCACATAGTGTCTAGTCCAACAGGCTCAGACTTGGGTCAGCTACAGAAGGTTGCCCAGAGTCATGTCCTGTTCAGGTTTAAATATCAACAAGAACATAGAGTATGCCAACACCCTCGACAACTTGCTCCAGTGCTTGGTCACATTTCTTCTGTCAGACTTTTTTTTTATGTCATTAGCCCCTAGCATGCAAGGGCTTCTTCCTGCCCAGGTGGGAGGTTTGCTGCTTCCCCTTCTCAAACTACAGTCCATTTCTACATCCTGCCTGGGTTGCTCACAAAGAGCATCTTAGTAACAGTTTTGATAGAATATCTTATTTAATGAAACAAATGTAAAATTTCTCCATTCTCATTTTGCTTCCATAATGAACCCAAGGATGAACGTCAGTTTTAAGTGTATAAAATGAATCCTTGAGGCAATGCAAGAAATATGCACTCATAGATTAATGAATCAGTTGTTAGACTTTAAAGAAGAAGTTTCCAAACTTAAGAAACGCTTTAATTACAAGAAGCTTCCAGGACAGAATCATAAAATCATTTAGGTTGGAACAGACCCTTAAGACCATAATGGTTCAACAATTAACTAGCACTGCTAAGTTCCTAAAAAAAAACTACATTCCTAATCAACGTATCTTTTAGGTATCTCTAGGCATGGTGTCTCAAACACATCCCTGGGCCAACTACAACTTGTTCAAATGCTTGATAATTCTTTTGCTGAAGAAATTTTCCCTAATATCCTAGATGTCTTGCTTAGACAGTACAGTATTAGCTGATAAAAATTTCTGGAAAAAACTGCTAATCACTGAATTTGGCATGTAGAGTCAAAACAAAAAATAATCCTGAATATGGACAGGTGAATGGCTAACCCGGTGCTGCCAAAGCAAAGTATTAATCATTCTATACCCAAAATATTTTTATTTGATTTTTATTTTGTATTTCTACACATCTACACCTACACAAAACCATGAACAGTGGAAATTAATTGTCAGAAAACCCAGTCAGGTCTCTTCAGTGAACTCTATTACACGGTTCATTGTCCAGCATTAATTAGCTACAATCTTCTTGGTATTGTCTTTTCTTTTTCACTGAGGCATTGAGAAGCAGTTTGACTGAAAGCACTACTGGGCTAGGTTAACCCTCTCCCCCCATTCATGCCGGAGAGCTACAGTGCTGTGCACTGACTTGATGCTTCTTGACAGCACAAACACCACAAATAAGAGTTGCATGAACTGAAATGGAAGGCCTTAGGGATCAAGAAGGAAATAACTAAGCTTTACTGTTTGATAGCAAGGGATCAGTGCCAATCAGTTAATGGTTTAATTACTCAGACTTATTAAGATAATGAACAACAGCAAGTCTACAATCAATTAGATTTATCCAAACTTTCTATTTTTAGGATAAGACCCTGAGGACTACATTCTTCTTACAGGTATGTGAAGTATGAACGCTGTGCTACTTCAGCCTCAGAAAAAAAAAAAAAAAAGAAAAAAAAAAAAAGTGGACTCAATAAAAAATAAAGTTTGCATTAAAAAAACCAAACCAAGCAAGAAAGAAGGAAAAAAAATGTCCAGAGGAGGAAATAACTTGCTTAGATATAAGCAATAAATAGCCATAGATAAAAATTTTACACATGTTCTAGTATAGTAAGATGGGAAAGTATGTTAAATTTTAGCAAAATGACAATTCTTAAAATGCTTTGCAGAGATAAGACTTCAGAAAAATTTTTAACAGAATAAAAATATAGAATACTTGTGTACAATTACACTCTGCTTTGAAAGAATCTGTCTAGTTTTGACAGGCAAAAAATTAGTTTGCTTCTTTTTTATGAAAGCTCACCCTTTCTTCATTGAATGTACTGAAAGATCAGCAGAAAGTAAGCCATGTCTCTTTGACTACTTGTCTGATCATACAACACAGATACCAGTGAAAAGATCTTTGTCATTTTTGGAAACAACCTGGATAAGTAAAAACAATTTACTACATCCAAATCCAGAAATAAAGTGATAAGAAATGTTCATTTGAATATGAAGAAAAACAAGGCTGTTACTGATGGAACGTTATGTTGTAATGCTACTTTGCTGACCTATAATGTGTTTCTACAACTTAGACGAAATTTCTTTGATAAATTTTTCAGGCCATTATTTCCACATGGCTGCTCCTGCTCCTGCTTTGTTTCTACTTTGTGATGCATAATTGACAACATTTCTGTACCAGATTTCACTGACAGCTATGAAAACCAGTGCTTCCTTTCCACATTAAGAGAGGAGTGAAGAAGTTAGCAAGAGCAAGAACAAAGAATGCTGAGGGGCGAAAGTGGTGCATAGGAAGAAGTAGAAAGCATAAAAGGAGGTTATAGGAAATCTGAATTGCTGAACTAACAGGGTGAGACTTACAGGAAATGCACAGCAGAAAAGCAGACTCACTCTTTGGTGCCAGAGAATGTAGAGTGGGCAGTGGCTGCTGCTGCACTTCAGGCATGGCCTGTCACCAGACAGCCTGTCCACCCAGGACAACAGAATAGCACTTCCTCACAGTAAAGAGCACCCCTTCTCTAAGCAGAAGGGCTCCCCTCATGGCCTCTATCTCCAGTCAGAAAACTGCAGGAAACTGCGAAACAGATTGTAAGAGATGTAACAGCACAGGTGTAGGAATGGTAACACCCACTGCCCAAAAGGACAGGCGGAACTTGGAGCTTTGACAAGAAAGATGACTGAAGCATCAACACTGTTATTTTTAGATCACAGACCCTTTTGTCTTTGTGTAACTTAAGGTATCCTGTCAGAAAAAGGAAAAACAACAACAACAACACTAATTATCAGAGAATTATTTCAAACTCTTTTAAAAGCTTTTATATTAGAAACACTTACAGAGGAATACTACAGTGGTGAGATGTGAATGATCCTAAAGTAGTGCTTGAAGATAAATGGTATTTATTATTCCATTTTTTAATCACCTTTAAATTATTACTATTTGAACTGACTTTTCTGACCATATGTGAATTCTAAAGAGAAAGAAAATTAATTGAAGGAACATAACGTCTTCTCCAAAATAAAAATAATAGTATTATGTATTTATCTTCAATGAACCTGTAGGGTTGTGATCAGAACTTAGCATCACTGAAATACTTCTACAGAGCTGGGATTTCAGATGGCTGCTAAAACTTCAATCTTAAAGTATTTCAGTATAAATTATACAGAATATGATATAAAATATTACCCTTTTATTTTTCTGAACTAGTTCTTGGAAACAAATAGGAGCCTTCAAAAATTACCAGTCTTTGAATACTTGGAGATCTCAGTACCTGTATTACCACTGTACAGTCATAATCGACATCTTTCCTTCAGATTGTGCATTACATGTTATGCATTCTCCTAGCAGTATTCATCCAAAAATCAAGGAGAGCTTGCGTACGTTATTAGCCCCTTTTTCTTTAATATAAAATCTGAAAGCTATTAAAATTTTCATGTAGTATCTGAATACGCTAGCTAAGGTTAGGAACTACAAATAAAGATGGTTAGTAATCTACGTCTAAAAAATTAGCTTCAGCTAAGGTACCAGGGTGATACTTGTGAAAACAAAAGAAACTCTCTTCCTCTGAATCTGACAATTGCAGTATTTACCCTACTCTTGCATACAGTGTAATTAATTTTTGAGGTTGATCTGTGTACAAGAGATAGCAGTTCTTTGTGTTTTAAGATAACCACTGCTGAAGCAGAACAGTTCTGATATTTTGCTGTTGCAGTTTTACATTCTGTACATCACCTAAGAAGTAAATAGTAATAGAACTGATCAGAAAACAGTATATAGTAGAAAAAATTGTCTCAATGGTATTTGGAAGACTGCAATGGTCACAGATTTGAAATAAAATCTAAAAGCTGAAACATTTAGATTTGGTCCTCTTACATTAGAGACCCCCAGCTGTGCGTGTGTGTGGAGAGTTGTTGTTTTTCTTTTGATTTTGGTTTGGTTTTCTTTTCCACACTAATCCTTCAAAATGCTTTCTTTGTAAAGTCGGAAGACATGATAGATCTGTTCACATCAGAGAGGTCCAAACTCTTGGTCTTCAGGCTCTGAGAGCTGTGCATCTTTCCCCCAAGGTTAAAATTTATTTTTTAGGGAAGAATAAGACACTGAGCCACACACTCAACAGCTAAGAAAAAAAAAACAACACAAAAAACAAAAACAAAAAAACCAAACCAAACAAACAAAAAAAAAAACCAAACAAACAAACAAAAAAAAAAACCACACACAAAACCAGCACAGAAAAATCAGATGCTAAGGACCGGATACATCTCCTTAATGGCATATATCAACATTTATCAATAAAGGCTTTGAAAAGACATTCTCAAAGAAGTGCAAATATCAGAGAGGAGCCCCTACAGAATTACTCATAGATATGTCTGAAGATAATATGTTTGGTACATTCCAGATAAAAGGTGGATTTCTCTAGCTATTGACAAGGTAAGCAAATCAAAAGTATCTTACTGAAGTTGGGGATCCGAGAACAAGTTGGCTAATTCTAACACATAAATAGAAATAAAATGTACAAATCTAATCTTCATATTCCAACTTCTGCATTTGAAAATCAGATAAAAAATATTCATGGCCAGGTTTAGTTAGAAATCCTCCCTAGCCTCCATTCACATGTATATATTTATTCTGTGGGAAAAAAGAAGCAGAAAATTGAAATTGCACTGGAAAGTAATTTATTAAGTTTTTAGTATTACCTATATGCTATATAGCAATGAGAAGAAATGCTTCCTTTTTGGTTTTTTCCATCCTACACTTGATACAGAAAGGATAAAGGATCAAGTTTATGCAGATTTCACTTACTGTTCAACTGTATATACATAACCTATCAGTTATCTAAATTGAGATCAATCAGGAATTGCCACAGATACTCAGATGCTTTTCTCAAGACATCAAATGAGCTCCTGCTCTGTGTAGGGACTGAGCTACTGTCAAATAGTGTACAGATGAGAAAATTTTTATAGAGGCTTTTTTCCACAGGAAAATCCCACACATTTTTCATATAAACCTATAAACTATTTTTAACATACTTATGTTACTTACACTATTATACTTACGACTCTCTGAAGCACTTCATTTCACTGTACTATTTTTAGAAGGCTATAATTCATAAGTAAAAGCTACCACTGAGCTGCTAAGTAGAATGCAAATCATTTACCTAAGAGAATCATGTTTGGTTAACAAAGGAGGAATGAGTTAAAATGAAACTTTAAAGAACCGTTCTAGTTTTTTTCAATGCAGACTGGAGGTATTTGTGGAAGACTATGTATAATGCCTTTAACTTAACAAGCTTCAACAAAATTACATACAATAGAAGCAAACAGGCATGTCCTTATCATACAACCACCTATTAGAAGACTGGAACAATGGAATTTGTGATTTTAGATCTGCATTAACAAAATCATATACAGATCCTGATGTCCAAAACTGATAAAAATCTTACTTCATAAATATCAAAATGCAATATAAATATAAGGATTCAGCAGACAAATTATAAACATTTATCACCAAGTTAATCATAAAAAGGCAGCTGTTTTAAGTAGGTATAGTATAGTAACAAAATAGCCATTAAGTAAATGAATTTATTGAGCATTATAGGCTTATAAAGCATTATAGGCTTATGAAAGCGACAGTGTAACTACACTGTTACAGTACTTGAAATTTTCATAAATGTCTTTTAAAACAACCCGATATTGAATTAGTGCATTCTCACATTATTTTAAAAGAATCTAAACTAATTTGTTATGAAATATTTAATTTTAAGATGAACTATATGCCATTCAGAGTCTTAGGGAGATCCTTATTCACTTAACTGAAAAGGTAGACTTAATAGCAGATCCATCTTCTTCTTAAGATATTTTAGGATCTTTCTAGGTTGTAATTTACTTTTTTTTTTTTTATAATGCATATAACCTTAGATGCTACAACCTTTAAGTCATTTTCATTAGACCACAGATATTGAAAAAGGTCAATGGACACGTTATGTATCTTCATGATATGTTTGTCAAAAAGACAAAGGATTACAAAAAAAGAATAAAAAGGGTGACAAGGATTTTCCATTAATGTATTTTATCTATGAACTGAGAACTGTAAGAAGCCATCCTGTAAAATACCTCTAGTCTCTTGGCCCACAGCAATATATACACATCTTGTCACACACCACCATTTTTAACAGTAATATTTTAAATTTCAAAAATCAGAAGCTGCATTTGCTTAATCATTTTCCTGTTTCTTTCTCCTTCACACTTGCAAGTGCCAAGTAAATAAAAAAATAAACATGAGTGGAGCCTCCCTTCCATCGATATGGTGCAACTGAAGTGGAAAGCAGAGAGAGCTTGAGAAATCCACAGCCATCTTAAAAATAGCTCCTTAAGCATGAACTAGAAACAGTTAAGTTCCACAGAAAAATTTAGTTGAAGAATTTATATCCCAGTAGAACAAATTTTAAACCTCTACTTAAAATTCTATTGAGCTTCCTTAACAACAGCCTTACTGGGAAAAGCCTCTCAGAATTTGCTTCTAGAAACAAATTTGACATTGTGGTATGCATTGTGAAATTATGTTATTTGCTATTACTTTACACAGCAAGACCATGTTCAGAGTGATGTTAACAGTTATGCCCCAGAATTCCTTGTAAAGAGAAAGGGACCACTTACCACATATTTGCATTTATCTTCTATGAGTAATTTCAACTTTTAATTACCTTTTACCAGCACATTCTCTTCAACTACACAAAAGGAACTCTTCACTCATCAAGTGATATTCTAATCCTTCATTTATTTTTCTCATAATATATACATTAGTCTTGTAAAACTCAGTGAAGGCCACAGGAGAAATTTATAAACAACTGTGTGTTTTAACATATTATATAGCAATTTAATGTCAAATTGTAACTTTATTCTTCATATCGCTACCTTTAGAAAAAGGAAGCAGTCAGATTAATTTAGTTTGCAACACAAAAACCGTGAAAAAATTGTGCATATTCCTTTGAAAGGATTAAATAAAAAATTATTTCCGTAGCTGTTTTTACTAGACACAGATTCAAGCAGACTGTATTTAAGACAAGCTTAGCTAGGGGTCTGTAAACACATAAATTAACAGACATTGTGAAGAAGAAGACATGGAAGCAAACTTCAAAGCTGCAGAGGTACAAAAATTATTAGAAAAAACATTCTATAGTTGTTCTTAGGTTTATCCTGAAGTTCAAAAACCAGGTGAAAAGTATTTCATTCTGAATCTACATTACAGAAAATACACACATCTCCTGTTCAGATAAAACTTTGAAATGTTTTCTCAGGTACTGATTTAGAGATAACCCAAACATCATCTTGAAATTCTGTGAATTGGAAAACTATTCCTAAAGAAGCACTTAATTTTGCTTTCAGTACTTGGTAATTTAAAGCAAGTTAAACAGATATGGTGGTAATTATGGCTACACTTGAAATGAAAATATTCAGATTTGCTTTATTGTAAGAACCTGAAAAATGAAGGTTGGATAAATACTGGTTTACACAAACATCCGTATTATCTGTAATTTCTGTGACAAAGCCAGTATGTTTGGAATGATTAAATAACGTTTTTACTTCCCTGATACTCCACCTGAACTACCACATATATTTCAAAGAGTTTGCCTCAGACCTAAATGAATACACCTAGAATGGTTTGTCATAACTAGCTATCCCACTCTTCTCTAAGACTAAAACTTTTTAGAACTGACAGGTGATTAATTTGACATATTTAATGAGAGCAATATAAATTATACAAGCAATACTGTATAGCAATTTTTATAACATCAACTGGAAAATGTTGAACTGTAGAGGGTAAAAAGGAATTCCTGAAAAAAAAAGAAATTGAAAAAAAAATTGTTGAAAGGTATTTTTTTCAGGAAAGGCAGTCCATTTTTAAATTCTCTTGCATTCATCACCATTATTATAAGATACAGCAGTGTAAACAAAGAACTCTATCTTTCACAAAAGGGATTCCATCAGGAATAAGATATATAGATAGATAGATGATACTGAAAAAATTGCCAGTTAAGAACAGAGAGATTGTATCTTTTCATTTTATAGTTCTTGCTGCTGCCCATAATTGAAAGAAAAAATGGAAATAATCTGTTTAAGGATGTCAGATCTTAATCTAAATCTAATATGACAGAAAACTACTCCTGGTTACTGAAGGCACACAAACAAAAAAGTACATAATTTCTACGCTTGGTTTGTTTGTCCGCATATCATATTTAGGAAAACTACTCCAGAATAGGGGGGTTTTAGTGTAAATCATACAGGTCCAGTTGTAAGACTTAGTACAATATAATTGCTTTCTATAAGTTAATTATTTCAGAGTATCTGTTTATGTTAGTCTAGTGGTATAGACAAGAAACAAAAATTTCAGTGTTTACTGGATGAATTGTTTCATCCTGTGGAAGAACATACAAAAAAATTAAAGGGGAATAGTGGCTTTAGCAGGGAAAAAAACAGGTTAAAAAACAGATAAAAAAACAAAACAAAAAAAACTAATTTCACCTATACTAAACAACTCTCGTTAGAACTTATTTAAACAAGAATTTGTCTCAATCACCCCACCACTTGTTAGAAGCAATCACTCTTCTGTCATTAGTAAGTTTTAGCTCTTCCTGATCCTGGCCTAGAGAAGATCATGAAGACATTTCAGTAAGACAGTATCATGCTGACACATAAGCATCAGGAGAAAAAGAGTAAATTTAGCATTATTCATCTATCTAACAATTGGGAATGGAAGCAATATAGAGAAAATGTATTGTTTACAGTTAGTATTTCTGTCTGTCTTCATGCAGTCAGCTGCCTGCATTCAGTCACTGCTAATGAACAATGAAATGAATTGTGGTTTCTCTTCTGAAACACATCTCAAAAGAAACAACAAAAGAAAAATGTCAGAGCAGAAGCTCTGTAAGCAAGAATGAAGGAAAAAAATTAAAAAGATAAAATGTCTGGATGCAGCTGAGAATTTAGGATTTCTAGTTACAAGGCCTTTCTTGCAATGGGGAAGGAACAGGGCGTATGCTGTGAGAAGTCATTTAAATACTAAAAAGTAGGAAGCAGAATACCTGCAGAACATTATTTAATTCTATTTATACAAGTTAAACACTTGAATTTAAAAGCAAGGCTACTAGGAATAGGCAAGAATAACAATTTTTAAAGTGCCTTACATATTTTATGTTTAACTGAGCTCAATAATTACCTTGGCATTGCATCAGCATGAGGTCAGAGACAATGGTATACTATATGCTATAATTTGAAAATAAATTTCTATACATAGTGTCACTGAAACACAGGTACTTCTTGTTACCAAACAGATGAACTTGTAGAAAGCTTCAACGTAGTTGCTATTCTGCCAGCCCATTTAGAAAATATGAAAAAAAAGCTCTAATTTTCTTATGACAAACAATTTGATATTACTAATTTCTCAGTAAAGAAGTATTTCCTTAACATAGTTGCCAACTAAACCATTGAGAACACAGCAGCCATTGATTAACACTGTGAACTAGAAGATTGTTCTATAAACAAGAAGGCTAAACAATTATCTTTCCTTAGCGAATTATATAGCATCCTCTCAGAGAGTGCACAGAAGCTACAAATACCAAATATAAATGGGGGCAATTAAAAAAATCATATTCCTTGAGATCTTGAGGTTCTTCACTTCTTATATTTTAATTAACATTTAATTTTACTAGCAGTAAAAGGTTAAAGCGCAAAGGTAATTTTCCCATCACAAATCACACATAGGCTCATTTTCTGAATTAATTGTAAGAATAAAATGTTGAACACAGCCCTAAGAGGCATGGTGCACTCATTCTATCTATTAGGGAAGGGTTCTTTGGCATTTCCATCCCATTGAGAGGTGGCCATAGGAGAACTTACCAGCCTATGGCAGCACAATTCGGATTTTGGGATCTTTCACAATGATGTATATAAACAAAGATGTCTCATTCCTCACCTCAGCTGCTCGGGCAGTGTGTAAACAGCAAAGAAGTCCTAAGAACTACTACTGGGAATCTTGCATCCCACTCACAGTGCTTTCACAGTGAAGTTAGAACAGTCTGAGTTACACGTTCAGTTACAACTACTCTAGCAACAATGCAATGCAATGGAAATGTCAGGATTTATCTAGTATCTTCATGCTAGCAACAGAAAAACTATGGAGGGGGAAAAGAAAAAAAAAAAAGGCATGGCCTTTTCATGGTAACGCAGAAACAGAAAAAAAACCATAAATACTTTGTGCTCTTTGTCTCCCATTCTGTGATCTCTCTCCACTAAAAGTAAGTAGCAGTACCACAAGCTATTTGTGAAAAAGTTCAAGATGAGCCCAGGACAACATTATGGTCTGAGACACTTTTACGAAGAGCTACGCAAACAGGAGCAACATTTGCAAGAGTAGATGGCAGACCAACCTCAGCTCAGCGGGAACTTTTCATCAAGTCCTTAGAAAATCCCTGAGAACAGCTAATTATGTGAGAAGACACATCTTTCTGTGTGTCTGCACACAGACGTCTCACTAATTCTGTCCTATCAACCAAATCCATATAAGAACTACACCTGTTGATATACAGTATATCTTCCAAATAAAGTACAGTATGTAAAATGTAACTGTAATGCTTAAGGACATTTTTTTTGTATTTGTAAAACAGAAAACAATTAATTTACAATTCATAGCATTAATGTTATGTTATGTGGAATATATAAAATATGTATGGCTCCAAAGTTTAATTCATACCTTACATGCATATAATTTATATATAGATATATAAATATCTATGCAACTAAAAATTCTGTGCATATTAATCACTTGACACACAGTCTCTTTCTTTAAACTCATAGTTTAAGGTACAGAGAAATATGCTGCATGGTATGCAATCCTGTAACACAACGAGAAGGAAATCATCAAATCTGACTAGAAATTGGAAGACACTGTGTTGACATACATGTCTGTTTGGTTTATATTAGATGTTTCACAACCTTGTAGTTAAAACTTAAACCAGTGCAAGTGAAAAAAATCTTGCTTTAGACTTTCGTCTCCCCTTTCCATTCAATTCCTTCTATAATTCCTTGGAAATAACAGAAAAGCGGGAAAGGATGTAAAAAGCTGGAAAATCAGTTTCAACTGTAAAGTTCACCTTGTGAAAAAAGGATTATGTTAATTTATACAAATTGTGTGCAATTTCTCAGTCATGCCTTTTACTAGCAGTAAGCAGAAAAAAACTGTAGTGTCAAAAGTGAATCTTTTCCCCATAAAATAAGAGCTAGGCAGATTAGATAAGTTTGACTATTTTAAGAGACCATTTCATATTCACCAGTACATGTAAGAGTTCACTCACTTCCTGCACTTCACAGTACCACTACCCATATGGCAAAACATGCAATTACAAAAAACAGAGAAGAGGAACAGAAATAGAGCTTTCAAAATTCTAAACAAGTCAACAGTACTTTTAAATTATCACATGAAAGACCTGTTCTTACAAGGTTATGTTGTCCAGCTCAATTGTTTCCTTAAGAAATAGTACTGGTGAGTGCCGTGTTCACTTCTGGACCCCTCACCACTAGACAGACATTGAGGTGAAGGACAGACTCCAGAGAAGGGCAACCAAGCTGGTGAAGGGTCTAGAGAACAAGTCCTATGAGGAGAGGCTGAGGTAATTAGCAATGTTTAGTTTGGAGAAGAGGAAGTTGAGAGTAGACCTTACTGCTCTCTACAACTACCTGAAAGGCAGGTGTAGGGAGGTGGGTGCTGGCCTCTTCTCTCATGTGAATAATGATAGGACTAGAGAAAATGGCCTGAAGTTGCACCAGGGGAGGTTTAGACTAGATCTGAGGAAAAAATTTCTTTATTGAGAGAGCAGTTATGCATTGGAATGGGCTACTCAGGGAGGTAGTGGAGTCACCAGTCCTGGTAGTATTTAAAAACTGTGGAGAGGAGGCACTTTAGAACATGCTCTAGTGGGTGACACACATTGACAGACGTACTTCATTTGAAGGGGATGCTGACAGTTGGACGTGGTGATCTTAGAGGTCTTTCTCAACTGTGACAATCCTGTGATTCTGTAATAGGAAGAGTAAACCCAGAGATACCTGGTCTATCACTTCCTAGAATTGCCTGCACATTCTCTTTCTGGAATGTCTTAACAGGAACTGATGTAAGATCAGGGCTATTACATAGAACAATTGGATTTGCCTTATAGGCAAAAAAAATTTGCCCATTTCTTTTAAAGAAAAAAACTAGTTCATGAAATTATTATTATTCCTTAGCTCCAAGGTTCCAGCAGGATTTTTCATCTTTCTTTAGTTTTTAAAATATTCCTAATTTTTTATATCTGTAAGAATTTATTGGCTAGTAACAAGATGAAATAAATGCTAAGAATAACAATAGATGTTATTGTAACATTATTAATCCAAGAAGATAAGCTAATGTACTTTTCTTTTTCTAACCTCTGTTACTGTAACTCTGTCTAGTAATACCTACTACCTACAAAGACAAATATTCTATGAATTCCTCTAGTACAAAATACTGCTGATTTGCATATTTGTAAAAGATGATCAGTGGTATTTAAGGTGATGTGTTTCCAACTTACATTAACAGTGCTCCTGACATTATCCATTACTATATACATGTGAAACTAGTATGACAATATGGTATTGACTAGTGTCCAAAAGGAACAGAAAACCAAGTAATTTTTACTCTTAAGAGACCTTCATTTTGCTCTCCAGTAAAGAGTACACGAATCCTGCAAATAATATAATTATTTAGAATCCATCTTTGAAGACACTACTTATACACTATTCATTCATATTCATTAATATGTAATTTTTACTCATTCTAGTTTCTTTTATGACTTCATATTGTTGTCCAGGCTTGTTTCACTGAAAGAAACTACCGCAAAAAGATGATTTTTGTGCATCTTACAACCTTTATTCTGCATGTGATATACCACAGATTCCATTAACACCATGAAGTCCTCCTAGACCTAGCCAGAGAAGGCTAACAGCTGACATATTTTGTTTCCTTACATTTAAGATGAAAAACAATTGTAAGTGGAATAAAGCAATTTTGGAAAAACAAATCAGGAAACTCCCTTAAAAACTGTACTGGGACATCAGGTAATTTTGAAGTAAATTCCATGCTAACCTTCAGAAAAACTATCCTCCTTCTCCACAGAGAAGAATGATGAAAGACAGAACCTTCTGTTTAATGTAACATGCTAACGAAAACTATACATTTCTGTAACAAGTGCAGGACTAACAAAGGAGTTTCTGTGTTTTGAAGGTCTTTTTGCAAACTGATACAAGATTGAGGTTACCAAAACAAAAAAAAAGCACTTACTATTTGCCCAGAGGAGGTTGGGCATTCCACTAGTTGAAGCTGAAAAGGTAAACCAGGGTCTAAAATATATATATTTGCTAAGCACAGAATTTACTTTTAGAATAGGTGGTAAAATTGCAGAAACATCCAACATTTGGGCATACTTCCCAATTAATTATTTGCTGGCTAAAGTGTTAAAATGTCCTTGGCTTCACCTTAGACACATCATCCCAGCTGGTCATTATCTACCTGGAAAGGGGCCAAAGAATCTCAGCTGTCACTACTGAACAAACATGTATGTTTTGTCCTTTTCTTTTTTCGTTTCTTTCACTTTCATAGAGTTGCAGTTGAAAGAAGGAAGTCTTACCACACATGGAAATATTGTATCTCTTTTGCTGTTGTAATTTAGTATACCTGGAGAGCAGATAAGTGGAGTGATAAGGAACTCTTTGTTATGCATTTACTAAGAACTCATTTATCCAACTTTATTGACACAGTTTTTATTCTTGTGTGCTCCTAATTAATTTAAATGCTCCTTTGTCTTACGCAGATGTGTAGAAAAACACAGAAGTCTTCAAAATTCAGATATGGAATAAAGTTATTGATTGATTATGTATCTGCACAGATTCAGGCAGATTCAATATGAAAACATCTCTCAATCAAGTGAATGTTGACAGTCAGCTCACAGCAAATGTAACAGTAAGCTTGCAGAAAACCTGCAGGTCAACAGGTGGAAAGCAAATGGCTTTTTTCATTTGCACATTACTTCTGCAAGAAGCCACAGGACAGCTGGGAGAAGGAACACATGTAAACAAGGTAGACCTAATGATTTCCTAATTAAAAAGAAGATATTATCTTTCCATTAATAGGTAAACTAATTGACCAAAGTCCAACAGTTTCCCCTCAGTACAAGTAAACAAAGGTGCCTATCCTCACTTGGCCAGCCTCTAAGTTGTCAGTTCTGCTTGATTTGTTTGGATACTGTTGTCTGTGACAGCTGCCGGAAATAATGCATTAGAACAGCTGTTGTGGAAGTTACAAAGTGCCTGGAATTTTAATTGGACTGGGAATTAATATGGAGAGTATGGTTTTCTCCTCTTTTTTTTGTCCTTTTGCTTTTTTTTAACACAATGTAAGAAAGAAATAGTCCAAGAATGTCAGACGTTCTTGTGTCTGGTAAAAGAAGTTAGTCCATTTTGACCACACAGCTTGAAGGCAATGGTCTCCACTACCTGAACAGAAACCACTACCTGCTTAAGAAAAGGGGCATTAAGACAAAAATGTAGTAAGGAAGTTGCAAAAATAATTTCTTTCAAATACTAGCTGTGATCTAGAGAGGACCTCATAGTGTTCTAAGAATCACTCAAAAGAAGACTCATTTGAGACCCCCAGTAACCACCTCCTGAAAACAAAACTATTCATTATGCCAAAGACCTAAGCAAAAATTAATAACAAGCTTACTTTCAGCATCAGCATAGAGTAGCAAGCACAGAAGCACCACCATTGGCCTGACTACTTGCATCATCCAACAGTTTGGCACCAGCATGCTTTGGCAGCCTTGTTCTCTCTGGCTTAGAAGCCACTGCAAGTCTGTCCAGTCTGAAATTTCAGATGAAGTCTTTTCAGAGCCTGTGAAAGAGATAAGAAAAAGAAAAAAATACAATTAGCAAGAAAAGGGCAGAGATTTTCTGGGGTTTTTTTTCTAAGCAACCATAACTTGAAGCAAAACAATTTTAAAAGGCAATAGGGTAAGGGAAAAAGAACAGGAAACATCATTAATTTCAGGCTACCAGCATACATCAAAAGATTCTAGTTATAGTATATGTTAGGCCTATTCAAACATATTTCTCTGTGCATCTTTTCATCTGTAATAAGGCATCTGTTACACCTGGATCTTTTGATGTATTAAACAGCATCTTCCAAACCATGGGAACTGTCATTGTTAATGAAGCATACAATACTCCATTGGAATATTCATATTGAAAGAAAGGAATCAATATCCAGAATAGAACATCCACTTGTAAGCAGCACACTGGAAGCTGATGCCCTGGAATCTGGTAAGAGTAATACAGCAAAATTTGCTTCATGAGATATTCTTAAAGGCTAGAGCTAGATGTCACATGCTAGTACACTGCATTGTTCAACAACTCTCCAAGCTTAAAATTGTTGTGTTTTCTTATACATGTTTGAACTATGTCTAACAGAAAAAGAGAAATTCAGCACTGAATATAGGGCTGAGATTTAATTCAATCTACCTCATTTATGATTATGTGGTTTTGAATGATACAATTGGAGGACTACAACTCAAGTAGCTGGCCTTAAAAGCAGTGTCTCATTCCTGTCCAAATTAAAAATACCTGATCAGTAACAGAAACAAAGAACATAAAAACTAGTTCTCTATTCCGCAGATATCGCCCAATAGCCCGGTGTTGTCACTAAAATCACTCTGACATGAAATTTTATTTTGAAGAGTCTGCAACGTAGAATTTTCAGCAATTTTTATACTATCTTTTTCATTACCATGAGTAGTTTCCATGCAATGAAGATAAAAACCCAAAGGATAGAAAAAAAAATATACTGATTACCATTCCACTAGACAGAAAATCCAAAAGGACAGGAAAAAAATATATATACTGATTATCATTCCACTAGACAGATCTTAAATATTTGCAGATAACATGGAGAGCCCATTTTACAGGACAATGAGATGCTCAAAGCATCTACTCAAGGAAGAAAAGACATGAGCAGCTGATAAAAATCTATGACTACTATAAAATTCTTCTGTAATGATAGCCTCTGAATCAGCTACTACCATCAAAAATACAAACCTCAGAAATCTTAGACAAAGCGCTGAAGGCACCAGCTTCCCCCTTTTATCACCACCACCACCTTCATGCCAGCATTTCTAATGACAGCAGAGTCCAGAAGGTATCCGTCCTGTCGAACTCAGTCTGCATCTGTGCAAGCAGATCGGAGCCAAATGCTGCACAAACTGTACTGCTCCAAACATGGAGATGTAAAAAATTCACTTTCAGGAAGAGTTGCTTTTCATTTTGCTTATTCTAGGCTGCAGGAGTTACAAGGGAGTCCTTAACTATCTCCAAAGGCAGCTAACTTGTGTACAACACTTCATCTTTTATTGGCATGCAACCATGCTAGCTGACATGTGAAGGGGAATGGAAGTGCTAAGACTTGTGTCTGAACCATAAACTACTCCCTTTAGCAAGGCAGGAAGTAAAGAGGTAACAACATTGATAATGGGCATGAATAGATTGTTCAATGCAGAGACCCAACTGAATTCTCCTCACAGTAGATGGCAGCACCTGGGCATGGGCACATGTACCAACTATATTGAAAAGGATCAAATAGGTGGATGAAACATCTGAATACTGAACTTGGTTCCTGCAGTGGTTACTTTAGTACCAGAAATAATCCTTTAGGTGCTAACAGAGTACTCAGGAAGAAATGGTCTCTGCACTAAGACAGCTAAATTCATAGAACATACTTAAATGGGGGAAAATCTTAGAAATTAAAAAAAGTAAATAGTAATTTTGGTTTTCTGCTTGCTTTTTCATGCCTGCAGGTGACTGTAAATGCTTAATAACAAGACATTTAGCACAGCATGGAAAAGATCTTCGAAGAGACTTGAATATAGCCAAAAAAAGAGGTCATAGAAGATGTAGGAGATACATGGATAAAACCAGTGACTTAAAAAGTTTTGGAATATAGGAATGTTAAGATATAGAGCTCCTTATAAAAACAGAATTTCTAGTTCAACTTATTTAAAGTTGTTTAGAAATAGGATTTTAGTTCATGGCAATCTCTTGTCTGTCACCAGGACTTATCAGAAAACAACTGGATACATCATCTCACATTTAAAAAAAAAACAAAAACTAACAGTTTCTCTAGAAACAAGTGGCAAGCAAAGATTGAAACATAAGTCTGTGCTGATGTTCTGTTTCTACACTTTAGCCATAACACCCACAATCCTAAATCACATTCATTCCCTAGCCACAGATTTCTAATACTCTATTGCATATATGCAAAAGAACAGAATCAAAAAAGAAATTTGAAACACTCCTAGAAACATGGTAAGGAAGAAATGACAATACTTCAGAACCAGGCTCCATCCTTAAAGATGAAAATTAACAGATTTCATAGACAAATCTTGGCTGAAAAAATTCTGATTGATGGCTGAATCATTACTAGAAATAATATGAAAAAATGAAAATAATACTCATAAGTTGTCTCACCAAAGTCAGTTCAGAAATACCTCTGGGTAAAATGTCTTTTAAAGAAAACTAAATGGATTTTCTAAAGCAAGGAGGAAAGTGGAAGAAGTTCTGTTGTTAGCTTGCTCTTTTATTGATTAAACATGATCGAGTTTTCCTAGTTGGCCTCCTTCATTTTGGAAATCTATTCATCTGAAAAACAGACCTGTTGAGTGTTCCAAAATTTAGTCCTTATCTGTCATTCGGTATCAATGCATACTTAATGCTTCTCTAGCATTCCTAATTTTCTCTGCTACAGTTATTCCAACATGAGTAAGCATGCACCCTGGAACAGAAGGCTTCTGATCTACAGCAAGCCTTTGAACTACATCTCTATAAAACAACCACTGAATTGCAGTGATAGGTGGAATAATCCTTATATTAAACAATGTAATGTATTCACTCTCTTCTGCTAGCACACAAAAAAGAGAATCAGACAAAGAAATAAAGGAAATAAGTAACATTAATTTAGCTAATAAATTAATTTGATGATAGTTCATTAAAAGTTCATTAAAAATCACAAAACTTGGGCTGCTTTTTTCTCAGTTAGGAAGTTATTTAAAAGTTCATCGTCTTCTACTCAAAAAAGACTGAATTTACATGTAATCTTAAACCATTCAGAGAAAACCCCACCCAACCTGATCTTTATACAGCTTCACTTACATTCTCAATCACAAACTTAAATACCAATTGATAAGTAGTTTCATGTCTCAGTGCTGGCAAACTTCTACCATCTTAGGCACTTCTGCATATTACAAGAGCATTTTGTTATTCATGGTGCACAAACAATTCACTAGAGCATTTTGCATTCTTAAGTGTACCTTCCAGCTAATGGCTAATGAAAAAAAGGGTTGTGTTGAGACTAGAGGAGAAAAATATACAATTTTATTCATCTATATTATTAAAATTGAGAATCTCTACTACGAAATTAAACCCTGTTACAAGTATAGCCATACCAGGTTAAGCAGACAAATCATTTACTAGGCCTGACTTCTTGCCTGAAAAACAGGAACTTGGCCAATACCCAGTCTTGACTGACATTACCAGAGAACCCTGTAAAAGGAGGGAAGGAGAAGGGCAGTATCTTGTGTTATTATACTCTTTCTCCAACCCCAAAAGGGGAAAGAGGGTGAAATAAACAGTGTCTTCATAGAACATATATTAGAAAAGGATGTGTAGATGTATCACTTAAGGACATCGTTTAGTGGTAGACTTGGTGATGTTAGTGTTGGACTCAATGATCTTAATGGTCTTTTCCACCCTAAATGATTCTATATTTCTATAGTTCTATGACTTGTTTACATATGAAATACAGCTTAAGAACAAATACAGTCTTGTTTATTAAAAAAACATTTACAGACTGATTTTTGCCTTTGTCTTTCTTCTGAAAAAAAAACATAAAATGAAGGAGCAAATCACTTGTACTAGGCTATTTGCCTTTATAAAGTTTAACATTAGAGTGCTGTGGCCAACACCTCTTAGCATAGGGTAAACCTATGATCATGTGAGCCACACACCAAAATGTTCACAAAGCCATTGGACCACCTTGCATATGGTCATCAGACACTCACAGGAAAACAAGTTGCAAAACCAGTTTCAAGCACAAGCATCATGCAGTATTACAGTAAAGGATCGCTCTTAAGGAGAAGCTAGACTGCATGAGCAGCTTAATCTTGGCACCACAGTTACAGTCAGTTACTTTAAGTGGCTTTCTCACTGTCAGAGCCAGGTATTCAAACAATCCAGCAATGAGAATGATCATAAGATCATAGCTCCACTGCTATGAACATGACATCAGCTTGCTAACACTGCTAGTCTATAACGAGTCACCCATGTTTCTGAAGAATTCTGCCTCTTCTGTGTCTTTTCTGCATGGAAATTTTGGACCATTCAGCCTGGGCCTCACCTTCAGGATCAGAAGCATACTGGATACTGTAGATACTAAAATAAAGCTATAAGTGTGTATACACACACACACACACACACACACACACACACACATATATATATGCATAGAATATATATATACGTATATATATTTGCAAGTCTGGAGCTAACAGACCAAACAGACTTTAACATTGGTCGGCATCTTTTCTCTATTATATTACTCTGCAATTTCTTCCTTCATGGCTTTTCTTTCTCCTTTTCACTTTATAGTTTTCCTTCAATACTATCCAATATACTTGTTGCCTAATCAGATTGAAGCATGACTGACTGAGGCAGGGAGTTTGCAGTACACACAGGACAGTAATCCAGCTGCAGCTAGTTTAGCCTGACTGCACTTTATTATAACATTGCTGATGGCAATACAATCGTATTAGTGGAAGAGATGGAGAGCTGAAATGGTTATTTTTCAAAAATAGTTGGTACTATAAAATGATTTGATAATAAAGTACAAAAACTTCCTGAAGCAATAAAAGCACTGTGCATTCCCCATTCTAAGATACAGCATAATGGCACACAGTTGTCCACAGTACCTATTTTGGAAAAAAGAAGATTAGAACTATGAACTATTTTTGTAACACAAAGTACTTTTTATTACACTCAAAGAGAAAGTAAACGAAATGTTATGAACTCTGGAAAAAGAGTTAAAAGTCAACAAAAGCCTACAGATAGTTCATTGTGAGAAAGTTCCTTATTGAATAAATTACCACTTTGTACACTTCCAGATACCAAACTAATGTCCTAATGCTGAAAAGCCAGTTTTGACAACAAATAAAATGATAAAATCACCAACAGGGCTAGACAGTATTGCTTAGGATGTGTTTTTCTTTACAGACCTATTTAAAAAGTATGGCTTTAGATGTAATAGTAGAATTCAAGTAGCACTTCATGTGCTTCAAAGAACCAAGACTTCAACCCTTTCGAACAGTAAGTGAGAAGCAGGCTCCTCAGACCTCTTGTATTTGATTTGGTGGAAGCAAACTGACTACAGCAACCAAAGATTTCCATCACAAAACCTACTATTATTTTAACAATCTAGAATTAGAGATTCTGCAAAGAATTAATCAGTATATATGCTGTCATTTCTCATTTTTGAAGTAAACATTCTCTCTGTGCTTTGAAGTGGTGCAGCTTCTATACCCAGAGCTTTTATTCACACTGCTTTGTCCAAGAAACTTGGCACTCAAATGTCTTAGCTACAACAACATGACAATAAAAAGTAATCCTACTTGGATCTTTGGTTCATTCTCTTTCAGTTCTGTTAGAATCTCACATCTCTTAGAACTGCTAGAACAGAACAAATGGATCATGTACATTTCATATATTCTTCACTGTTTTAAAATCCTTCTCAAGAAACACTTCAATCAGTACTTTTCAAACCTTAGTCATGCAGCAGCTTCCCAAGAACTTGTCTTTTGGGTCTGGGACTAAAGAAAAACTAACCAAGGAATAAGGTGGTAATTTCTAACATAACTGTAAACTGCATAGTAACACTATGCAATCTTCAGCTTCTTGTTTAGTCTCTTTTGGTAAGTTCTCAGAAAGTGAGAATATGTGCTACCCATCAAAATCATGCTATTGTACACAGCTACGAAAATACTGCTGTAACACAGATTACTAATAGCACATTGTAACATGGACAGATAATGTATGCCCACAACAATATTATACAGGTGATGCCATATTTAGCAACATTAATTGTCCTCCCAATATAATGCTGTAGTTCCAACCTGATAAAGAACTTCCTACGTACTAATGATTTGTATGTGTATTCAATCACTTCTCTCACCTAGTTACAAACATGACACAGTATCTGAAACAGGCAGTGTTACATCTATCTTAAATTAGCAAGAGAAACCAGGGAGAAAAATATTACAAAATATTAAATTGGTGAAATAATCAAACTGCATGCACTAAAGGAACAGTCAAAAGGCAAGAGAAAGAAACCGGATGGAAGATAGGACACAAAATGGATGCTATTATCCTAATTATGTTTGTCATATAATTCATTTGTCAGAAGAGACAACCTATCTGCTTTTCAGACTCATGCCTTATATGCAAAGGCTTCCATGACTTAGGCTTTTTCCCTCTTCATTCTGCTTCTTCATTTCTAGCTGGAAATGAGTACTGTGTAAACATAATGCTATGACATTAAAACATTAAAACTAAAGGAAGAGTCTAGTCTTCAACTAAACACTACTTTCTCTTTAGTTAGAACCAATTAAATACTAAAAGTTCATGTAGGTGGCTATGAAAAAAAAAAAAAAACAAAACCAAAAAACATTTATGAATTTTACCCTAGTGCTTGGTATTGGATAATAAGCACTAAATACCATATGCTGTGATAACAAAAGCCTGTATCCTGTAAGAATGTACACTTTAAGCTTTCAGTCTGTGCCATTAAAAACCTCTGAAAGGCTCAGTTTCTATTACTTCTCCCATTACAACATGAAATAAAACAACTACTAATACTTGGAGGAAACGTGCTGTGTAATTTTATGAGATTCTCTGTATTAGCATCACCAGAATCCATGTCACCACAACACCACTTCTCAAACACAAGCAGATAAAAGTTACTACGCTCCCCCTCTAGAAGATTCCACCACTTGACAGAGATAGCCAAATTCCACAGGAACCACTGTCTCAACAGCTACAATATTGTGCTTATCAGTCTTTTAAGGAAAACCCAAAGTTTTCCTTATAATGGGCACATTATACTACAAAAGAGAGCTGTCAATGGCAGTGGCTAATCAAGACTCAACAATTCTTGCTTGAGTGTTAAGACAGTTGCACAGAGAATTCATCTCAATGGAAAGCATCACACCATCACAATCTAGAAAGAGAATTCCTCTTTTGGTTTCCTTTACTCAGCCATCTGTTTTACCTATGGATCTGCCTAGATGCAGGCAAGACTATTTATTTATTTTTAAATGAATGTTTTAGCTTATTTATTCGGATAAGAAAGGATCTATTTTTTCAGTATATCTAAAGCCTTGAGGATGAGTCTGAAGTTCTACATGGAACACTGCAACACCTTGTGGGAGTCTCATCTTTCACAACAGAAATGCTTGAGCAACTAATCATAACCCAGTAAAGTTTCTGCAGCATTTCTATTATAATCACTGTGTCTCCGGACGTGTGTGCTTTCCCAGGAGTATTGTTCTGGATTGAATAGCATCTTTATAATGAAATGCTCAATTACAGCTTTGAAATAGGTAATTATAAAGGGAGTGTGTATTTTCCAGTTAGGGATTTTGTTTTGATTTTTTTTAAATTATCAGTGCATGAAAGGCAGCAGCAGAAGTTCTGACTGCACTGTCGCCTCTTTGGAAAGAAACTGTGTTTTGTTGCTCTTACTGTGCATAAGCTAAATTGAATTTCTAGTTATGACTGGTATGGGAGTTCTATTTTCAACTGTAAGGGTGTGCAGCCAGCTGTAACCAATTTTTCAATATTTTGAAAAGGCTTATTTGAAGTATACAGTTGTGAATGACTTAAGGACCTTGCCATTAGTCAACAGAAAACTTTTTCAAAACACTCTCCAGATTTGGTGCAAAAGAAATAAAAAAGGTGTAAAGAAAGCTACGCAATATGGATTTTCTGCATAACCTTAGAAGCATGTGTAAAAAGAGCAAACAAATTTTAGAAGCATGGCTAAGTTTGGGCTAATATTTCAGACTCTCATATATATTTGTGTATTTTGAAAACATCTACGTCATCTTAATGTCGTTAAAACCAATTTCTTCCAAGAAAAGCTACTAATTTTTCCTGATGGTTTACCACAACTGAGGGGGTAAGAAAAGTGCTTTTAATTTCTGAGGTCAGAAGTAAGGAGAAAAAACTACAAATATTTCCTTTCCTTACTGCATGCTCGCCATGCTGCAGCACACAATCAATTTTAAAATAGGTTTTCTACAGATTAAACTTATTTAGCTGTTGAGATGATACATTTTTTTCTATTGCTTCCTCACCTCAGGTTTTAGAAGTTAAACTATTCACAGTATATTTATAAATTAGAATAACAGAAGCATTTGGATTAATTGAAAAAAATATAAGGATTTGTTCCAAGTAATCTCTGAACCCTAGGTATCCAGAACTAGAATTCCTTGAATCTGTCATATATCCACCACTGCTGCCAGCACAAGGTTAAAGACCTTTTTATAAACAGATACACAACGGTCACATATTAAAAGACAAGTGGATGATTTACAATGTCCACAGTGTCTACTTTCTTACCCTACACTAGAAATTTTACATCACACTAGGAATTTTGTGGTTAAGAGCGCTATGGAACCCAGGACTACCTTCAAGCATCATGTGACTATTGACTCCTCATTTTTTGAAGATTCTGGAACTAAAAAGAAAAACATTTGTTTCAAGAATTACTTTTGTCTTTTACAAGTCGGCTCCTTAAATAAATGTTTCCTTTTTTAAATTTTTTTCCCTTTTTAGAATACCTTTTTTTTCCTTTTTAGTAAAACCATACAAAAACTTCCACATCAAAACAATTTATTTGAAATCGTGCACTGGATGCCCAAACTTACAGTCCAAACTTTCACTCATCATTCTGACAGAGACTAGGACAAAGATGCATACTCAGGTATTGAAGTACCAAAACTTACGATGAATTTTGGAAGATGGCTTAAATTTGTTTAGAGTTCACTGTATGTTTTGTCCATGGATTCAGGAATGTGACAGAATTAGTGTAATAAATATGTCAATTTTCTGTGTATTCTGCTTCTTTCTTTTTTATCTATAAAGCTGCCTTTATTTCTGCAGCTGAGATCTCAAATAAGTACATCCATTCAATAGTCCAAACAGCCATCTTATTTGGAATTTAACTTAGTATCCAGCAACAGACACATGCTAACTGACATGCAAGCCTTTCTCAATTGTGAATAAATGTTCTGCTATTGGCTTTTTTCTAAACCTCTCCCAGTAGGTGGAGAGAAGACTTCTTGAAGTTCCTTGAGGGAAAAAAAAAAAAATCCAGATCAATTTGTGTAACAGAAATCAATATCATTGCACAGAACCCTCAGTGCAAAATTTACAAATGTAAAATTTCATTTGCAGAGTCATTAGAGAAAGATAAAAAGCAAGGAATCATGATGAAACTGATCACAATAATTACAACAAACCTGATTCTTATAGAGAAATTGCTTGGTGGATGGTACAATTAATCCCAGTTCCTTAGATATTATTTAGATTACTTCAATATTCTATTCAAGTTTCAGTTTCATTATAGAGGTACAGTTAAAAGAAATCTGCTGACATACTGTCCTGTTTCATATTTTGTTTTCTCTTAAGTAGTCTTAACTACATAAACATTTCTGCCACCTTCAGTGTTCCTTTTTTTCCACTTAAACACTCTTTTTTGGCTGCAAACTCTGAGATCCCTTGGAAATTAGGCACATTAAAGAACATATAACAGAAAGAGGGAATGGAAGGGAGTGAAATTATGTCAGAAGTAATGTCTATGTTGGAGAGCAAAATAAGCAACATACATAATGGGCATGCTACTATTCTGCAGCAATGTCCAAGTGCACACACGTAGGATAGTGTCTATTCCTGTGCCATCCCTTTGAAGCTAATCAGTAGAAATTATGTGAATTATGGGGTTATTAATGGATCTGTAATGAAAAAAAAAAAAAAAAAAAAAAAAAAGAGCAAATATAACATGCACAAATACTGTCCTAAAAAGGACAGTATTCCTTTCTATTTCCTTCCTTTCTAACTCAGTATCTTAGACTTAACATTGGGCTCTGATCCTAACTGAATGTAAGGTACCCAATATTCCACTTAGTCACAGCAAAGCCAGTAAACATCAAAAAAAAACAACTAATGTTTAAATGGCAGAAGGAGAGTTCTCTAGAGCCTGAGTGCTGTTCACAGCTCTTCACTTTAAAAAAAATCTACCACCTTTAAACTGACCAAGGCATGTGAACATCTAAGTACTAAAACACTACAGTCACTTCCTTTGAAAATGCATTTTTAAAAGCATTCTTATTTCCTTCACCTAAAAATACCTGCACATCCCCTCTGCAACTGATGTCAGTCTCTACCACGATACACAACACATCTATATTGCAAGATGTAGTATATTATCAGACTAATTATCAGACTTTTGACAACTGAAACTATTTGAATGTTTCATGCTTTTTTTTCATCTGACATTCCTGCAGATGTTTTAGTATGAAGAAAATAGACCTGTTAATAAGACTTTCTCCAATCATGGTGCAGGTACACAAATTCAATCAGATCTTCTAATGATCTGAGAACTAAAAAGATAATTATTTTTCCTTAAGTTGATTTTGGATTGTCTGTTTGAGTCAGATACCAAAGCAGAATTTTTGTTGATCGCTAGAGTATCTGTGAGGTAAGGTAGTTATATAGATGTGTATATTTATACACATACTTACTTATTCATCCTTGAATCATCAGAACAAAACGTAGAAACAACTACAGGAAGGCTATTTGTTTAAGGGTTGAGACCTCACAGATTACTTAATCACAGTAAAATCACTGTTTCATTATTCAACTTAACTGAAGTACGAATGAGAGACCAAGATGCAGATTGCCCTGCTGGCAGAGCTCACTCAGTCTCAGAGAAATTATCTGTAGTTTACAATATTCACTACCCAACCCTGATATGCTGAAAAAGGGAGACGTAACTTTAAAAGGCATGTCTTCCAAACAAGGAAAACTGCAGTGAACTAAATCTGTTAAAAATTACCTCTTACTGATTGCACCTGCCTTTGTTAGGGGTTCTTTCTAGAAAGAAAACATATTAAACATATTAAATTTCAATAGAAATAATTATTTAAAATAACATTTTCATAATAACTTGACAGTAAATTACAAAAATTTCATGTATAGTCACAGAACTGAATTTGTAATTCACTCCATTTGTTTCCTTCCATTACAGATTCGGTTCCCTATTTAATGTTGCCAACTGCTTTCACGGGACATTCTTACAGGATTTGGTTTCCGTTTCTTTTAATGAATCTCCTGATCTCAGAAAAAAAATGTAATATATACACCAGTATCAAAATCTGTGTTAGCAGTAAGCGCAAATATCTGAACACAGAAACCACTGAAGGAAGATTTTCCTATCAAAATTATCTAGTAAGATAGTGAATTTCCCAAATTTACTACAGGCCAGGATCTTCACTTGCTGATCTTCAAGCTTAGACAAAGCATTAAAGAGTATCTAGAGAATTTACTTGTTTCAGAAATATATCTCCTTGGTATCCCTGATGCCAGTTTTGGCTTTTCCTATTAAAAAATAAACAAAAAAACAAATAAATAAATAAATTAATCTTAAATGTAAACACTGAGAAACCTAGTGAAGAATGGTTTAGTCATAGCAGAAAACACTAACCATAAACATGAAACTCTTCCATGAGTGTAGAAATTTGAGCAGACAAACATGATAAAAGGTGAATTAGGTGAGTAGAACACTCAACTGATTAGAACAAAGTCTGCACTGAAGTATTGCTAGCCACTTAGTAAACACAACAGACTCCCTTAAAAATATCAGACCAAACATTGCAAGACCAGAACAATCTCAACTGCATGACACTCAAGCAGATTTAAAAATCAAAACCAAGTCTAATTTTCCTGGAAAACTAAGAAGGCAGTGTTCTGAGACAGAAGGATGATATCTGTGACTCTGAAAAACAAGGCTGGGAGTAAAATGTCTTAATTATTCCTGCCATTTTGCTACATAATCATAATGAGACATTTTGAGATCATGCAGTCAGAGGACATAGCAAAGTATTTCATTTGTGTCTTTTTACCACAGTACCCAACAAGTTATAAAAGATAGAAATTAGACTTGCTAACTTAGGTTTAAGTAAACAGTCAAACCTGACAATTAGCTAGTTTTTGAGATCCTCTCCTCTCTAAAACAGGAATATGCTACGTTTGCAAACATAAAAGGCTATATTTGACTTATAGAAAAGAAAAAGATTAAGACAGATCCCTTCTGCCCCTTCACCCCCCCAAAAAACCCATCTCCAGTAGATTCAGTAATTAAGAACACTCCACAGTTTAATGTCACTGTTAGACTGGGAGAATGTATTAACAATACCTTTCTCAAAAACTGAGATGTTTTATCTAGATATTTCATGTTTTATTTTACATGTAAAAAATGTATTTAAAGTTAGAAAGCTAAAGTGACAATCAAAATCAAATTGAAATAGTCTGTCTGGAGTCAAATCATGTTTCTTCTGGCCTGATGTGTAAATGTCTCCAACTTCCCAGTTTGGCAGAAATAAATTTATTCAGAAGTGCTAATGAAGTGAAAAATTTCCTACTGACACACAGCTATGACACAGTTGATCACAAACATTGAAGTAATTGGGGAAAAAAGGTTGAAGGAAAGATAAATAATCCTTGAATACAGATGGACAAGCAGAAATGCACATTTCAAAAAAAAAAAAAAAAAGTAAATGTATGTTGTCAAATTCAGCCCTGAATTGCTTCATTTCCTGATGAAACACTTGTCCAACACAAGAACTCAAAAGTAATACCATTTAGAAGCAAGGAAATAATCCTCATCAGTAGCCTCCAAGCAAGATATTTTTCTTATAAACCTCTCATTTCCAACCCATCCATATATTTCAACATTTCTGTTAAGATTAATTTCCAATTGGAATTTCATAATATTCACACTGAAATTCAGAATTCAGCTTTGACAGAGATGACTGATTTTTAGAGAAGGTTATGTGACATTTCTGCAAAAGTGATTTTCTGGCCAGGCTAATACTAGATAAAAAAATTGTCTTTTTTAAGATGAATAGACATTTTACTACAGTTGCAGGGAAACTGCACATCACTTTGCTATAGCATGAAAAGATCTTTAATCTCCTGTTTGGTTTTGCCTCCATTCCATCCTACTTTGATACTTAACTGAAAAATCTCGATTCACTGTGCAACTATGCTTTCTTCTTACAGCATATTTTTGTGCCATAATCCTAACCACAGATAAAGAACTGTGTCTTAGACATTAAAGCTTCCCCTGTGGGAAAACCTGGAACCTCAAGGTTGTTAAGCAAAAAATTTGTTATTCCTTCCTTTGCTTCTCTCAGAACCTGCAGCATGGTCAGCTACCATACCAGAAAAGTATACATAACACTTAGGAGTCTACATCTTCATTACTTTTTAAATAAAAAGGAATTATGAAGAACTGGAACAGAGGTAGAGATGCTAAAGATAGATTTTCTAGGGACTGGAAATTGACAATATAAGTAAAGATAACATCTTCGTTCCTTTCTCCAGAGAAAGGTGCAACAAAACATACATTCAAAGACCATTAAAATATTTCCCCTTAATGCCATGAGAGATACATGGCATGTAAAGCCTAAGCAGAGCATTCTTATATTAGAAGTACATTACCAGCACCAAACTACATGTCTTAAAACATTTGAACTTTCTTGCTTTCTGACAGATACATAACAATTAGGTAAATCCTAAAAGAATCACTCACAGGTTAAGACAATTGGCATACATAAATACATATACTCTTCTACATATACATACTCTTCTACTCTTCTACATATACATACACACATTCATACATTCTACATACACACATAACATATATCTACAATCTTTATAAAATAAAATTATATAAACATTCCTAAAGATTTCCTTCTTCAGATTACGTAATGCTTAGCTGGTCAATATTCAAGGACCACTTGAATGGCAAGCACAGGATCAGAGCGTCCCTATGGTTAGGAAATCTAGTAAGGGAGCTAGGAGGCCAGCATGGTTAAAAAAGGAACTGCTGGGAAAACTTAAGTGGAAAAGGAAAATCTACATGATCTACAGATCATGGAAGGGGGGGCTGGTCACTTGGGAGGAATATAGGACTGTTGTCAGAGGATGTAGGGAGGCAATTAGGAAAGCTAAGGCCTCCTTGGAACTTAACCTTGCAAGTCAGGTTAAGGATAATAGAAAGGGCTTTTTCAAATACATAGCTAACAAAACTAACACTAGAGGCAATATTGGCCCACTAAGGAATGAGCTGGGAGCCCTGGTGACAAAGGATATAAAGAAGGCAGAGGTGCTGAACGCCGCCTTTGCCTCTGTCTTTACTCCTGCGGGGTTTCCGAATGAGCCCCAGATTCATTTAGCCCCAGATGTAGTCAAGATAGATGAGAAGTTGGACATAGTAGATGAGGATTGGGTTAGGGATCAGCTGAGTAATCTGGACATCCATAAGTCGATGGGTCCAGATGGAATGCATCCAAGGGTGCTGAGGGAGCTGGTGGAGGTCATTGCTAGGCCACTCTCCATCATCTTCAGTAAGTCATGGGTAACAGAAGAAGTGCCTGAGGACTGGAGAATAGCAAATGTCACTCCAGTCTACAAGAAGGGCAAGAAGGAGGACCCGGGTAACTATAGACCGGTCAGCCTCACCTCCATCCCTGGAAAGGTGATGGAACAACTTGTTCTTGTCACTATCTCCAGGCATATCAAGGACATGGGGGTCATCAAGAGCAGTCAGGATGGTTTTATCAAGGGTAAATCATGTTTGACTAACCTCATAGCCTTCTATGAGGAAATTACTAGGTGGATAGATGATGGAAGAGCGGTAGATGTGGTTTATCTTGATTTCAGTAAAGCATTTGACACCGTCTCTCACAGCATCCTTGTAGATAAGTTGATCAATTATGGGTTTGGTGATCAGGTAGTGAGGTGGATCAGGAACTGGTTGAAAGGAAGGAGTCAGAGAGTTGTAGTCGATGGGGCAGAATCTGGTTGGAGGTGTGTGACTAGTGGAGTCCCTCAGGGGTCGGTGCTGGGACCGGTGTTGTTCAATATCTTCATCAACGACTTGGATGAGGGTATAGAATGTACCCTCAGCAAGTTTGCTGATGACACTAAGCTGGGAGGAGTGGCTGACACACCGGAAGGCTGTGCTGCCATTCAGAGAGACTTAGACAGGCTGGAGAGTTGGGCAGGGAGAAACATGATGAAATTCAACAAGGGGAAGTGTAGAGGTTGGGGGCTGACCTGCTGGAGAGCAGTGTAGGTGAAAGAGACCTGGGGGTCCTGGTTGACAAGAAGATGACCATGAGCCAGCAATGTGCCCTTGTGGCCAAGAAGGCCAATGGCATCCTTGGGTGCATTAGAAAGGGTGTGGTTAGTAGGTCAAGAGAGGTTCTCCTCCCCCCTCTATTCTGCATTGGTGAGGCCGCACCTGGAGTATTGTGTCCAGTTCTGGGCCCCTCAGTTCAAGAAGGACAGGGAAGTACTTGAAAGAGTCCAGCACAGAGCTACTAAGATGATTAAGGGAGTGGAACATCTCCCTTATGAGGAAAGGCTGAGGGAGCTGGGTCTCTTTAGTTTGGAGAAAAGGAGACTGAGGGGTGACCTCATCAATGTTTTCAAATATGTAAGGGGTGAGTGTCAGGGAGATGGAGTTAGGCTCTTCTCAGTAGTGACCAGTGATAGGACAAGGGGTAATGGGTGTAAATTGGAGCATAGGAGGTTCAAGTTGAATATTCAAAAAAATTTTTTTACTGTAAGGGTGACAGAGCCCTGGAACAGGCTGCCCAGGGAGGTCGTGGAGTCTCCTTCACTGGAGACATTCAAAACCCGCCTGGACATGTTCCTATGCGAAGTGCTCTAGGTGGCCCTGCTCTGGCAGGGGTCGGTTGGACTAGATGATCTTTCGAGGTCCCTTCCAACCCCTAGGATTCTATGATTCTATGAACAGCGTTCATCTGAAACTTAACTGACAGAAGACGATTGAGTTTGCATGATTTAAGGAAGAGTTCTTCCAGAACTATGGCTGAAAAACTGTAGGAAAAGAGGCTCCAAGAAACAGATACCAAAATAATTAATTAAAATTTAAACAATCTAACAACTAATCATCTTATTCAGGGGCACAGTAGTTTATCCTAATTATTTAAGTAAATTATTAATTTGAAAAATGTGAACTGCACTTTTTTCAATTAGAAAAAATTACTTAGAGCAAGACAGTAAATTACTGCACAGTGATGAATGCATTAAGAAATAGCAGTGCCAGTTCGTACAACAAAACAGTACAAATGTCAGGAATTAAATTAAAAGTGTATTTGTTAAAATACCTGGAGCATTTTATTATCATTAATGTCAGAGTTTTTACTGTTATACGTAGCTGATAGTGAGTATTTAAGGCATAAAATGTTTAATTTCCTGATTGCTCGCTACTTGATACAATGTTGGCATGGGTAAGCATTAAGTCATTCCAGAATGCATCAGGACTCTCTATCATTCTTGAAATTGCTCCTTTAGTATCCCACAGCCCCAGCAACAGAGGTCAGAGTTTGTCAACCGAGTCTATGCCTCAGCCCATAGGATGAGGGTTGCCACAATGTACCATACATACACGTTTCAGTACCTTTACCAGGAACAACTAGACATTCAGGACACAGAATTTATTACCACACTGCCTTCAAACGAAGAGAAAGGTTAACATCCATTTTTTCTGTATTCCTTTTAACGACTGCTACAGTGAGATCCATTCTACATTTGGCAACCATCTGAGAAAAAGCTACTGAGGGCTGAAAAAATGAAACTGTAAGATCTCATCCTCTGAAGCAATACTGGAAACCTTTTGACCAAAAAAAAAAAAAAAAAAACCAAACAAACCAACCAACAAAAACTAACAAAAACCAACCAAGAAAAAAAAACAAAAAAAACCAGCAAACACCTACAGCAGTAGTTTACAGAGGAAGGCAAGCCCCTTCTAAACTTCAGAAAAGAAACTTAAGACTATTATTGCAGCCTTTCCTTTGAGATCATAAGGAGCAAGCAATTAAGGCAGTGCTTTTCACCTACACACAATGGAAACCACAACTCCTGAGCCAGTGAGCCAGGTCACGATATGAACACACCATTTATGACAGTGTTTTCTAGTTTCTATCTCTTTCAATTGCATCAAGATGAAATCAGCTCTACGCTGAAGAGTGAGTAACACTCACCAGACATTGACCTCGATGGATGACAGGGTATCATCCCACCTCCTACTTGGGAAGGGAACACAGGTCTCAGGACTCACATAGCATAGCTGGGGAGGGGGCAGCACAGCAGCCACTGCCAGAGGAGGGCAGCTGCCACCATGGGCCCATCACACCTGCTTTCCACTTGACTCAACTACAGGCAAAACCGATCCACCTTGTGCCAAAACAGAACCAACTGTTCCATTGCTTGTGCTATCTCTACAAAACTCTATTTAAGTAATTGTCAGGAAAACGAGACTCTCAAGGAAAGTGTCAAGCTGTGGCAAACATGATGCTGAAGCAGAGGAGAGAGAGGCACAAGGGTTCCTAGAGGAAAGGGAGGCACAAGAGGAGACACCTGAGCTGGGCTAGAGTAAAGAAATACCCAAGCAGGGCCAAGGCAAACCAATGCCCAAGTAGGATGGAGCAAGGAGACGCCTGAGCAGGGCTGCAACTAAAATCTGCTCAAGTTGGCACATACAGAAACAGAGGAGAAACTTGAGCCTTCAAGGAGACAGAAGACCATGGAGGAGCCCATGGTGGAGGATCTGAGGAAAAAAAATAAAACCAAGGAGAGACAAAACAAGATAAGAAACCACTAGACAGACCCTGAACTGCTATGCCACCAGTCACCTTCCTAAAGGCATCGACTGTACTGTGTGCAGAGGGGGATTGGTGGGAAAAAAAGAGGGTACAAGGGAGGTGTGTGGAGAGGAACTGAGGTGCGTTCATCTCAGCATTTGTTTTATTTCTTCTGTTTATTTCTCATTTCTCAAGTCAATGGTACATCAACTGTCAATTTACTAAATCCCATGAAATTCCTAGACTCAAAATTATTTTGTTGCACACAAGTCCTATTCACTGAAATTTCCTCATGCGGAAGTACCTCATGAAGAAGTACCTATCACCCTCTATACTTTGTGGTCTGGGATTTCTTACACAGTAACATAATAATTCAGGGCATGTTTTTAATATAATACAGAAATCTGGGAAAAAAACTTGTCCAACTTAGGGCTGGGTATTTGCAATTGCTGGTTAATTTTTGTTTCAGTTCTAGACAAATAATGTTGTTCTGGATGACCACAAGACAAACAGCTCTCTTAGTGATAAAACAGTCAAGTAGGTGGCTTCTTGAAGACATAAATGTAAAGAAGAGCCCACACTGCACCCCCTCTATTTAGATCTAGCCTAAAATGTCAAACTAGAATGCTTGCAGAGTTGTGAACTAAAACTGGGCACCCTTGTATCTGGTCAAATTCTAATACATGTCTTTCTGAAAACATAAATCTACTGACAAGTAGAAGTTTATATACTGCCTGGGAAATATCCAGATTAACTCAGTACGTAACTGTCCCAGGTGATTAGGATACCAAAATTATTTTTTTCCCCTTGAGAATATAAATATCCTAAAATATCCTTTACTTCTTTTTAAAACTGTAGTATGTGAAGCCAAGAGATCAAGTAATTAAAAATGTAAACTTCTGTATGCCCTTTGGATCTAAGTAAATATTTGCTAGTACTGAAGAATCTGGGAAGAGTAGCATAATCAAATAAAAATTAATTGTAAATTCAAGAGAAAGTATTCTGTAAAGATCAAAACAAGTATCGGTTATGGGTTGTTTTTTTTTTACAATGTCATAATTTCTCAATACTGTTGTGTTTAGAATTCATGCTTTCTTTATAAAATCTGTCTCATTAACTTAATAAAATTTCCTGAAGTAGTATGACTTTTAAAATTATAATTTAAAATTTCTAATTTCATTATTGATCAAAACCCCCAAAACCTCACGATAACACTAAGTGCACTAAGTAAATGAACAAAAAAAAAAAAAAAAGGAACTAAGTATCTTTAGTCACCATTATGCACAGTTGCCAGAAACTAATATGAATGTGACAGTACATAAACTGTGAAATGCCAGGAAAATGTGTCAATTATTCTGGTGTGTTTGTTTATTGCTGCTTCAGGGTATCACAGAGCAGATTCTTTTGGTAAGCTATGTCCATATACTGTAAGCGTACGCAACTTGCCCAGCTAAAAGGCCTTCTGGGAATTAATAATTTGTAAATGATCTCTTCTATGTTCTGCTACACTCATAGCTACCAAGAAAATGCAAAGGTTTTGAGTATATGAAAAACCTTTTGCTAAACTATTTTATTCAAATAAAGGGTTGCAATTAAGAAACATGAAACACCAGTCTCAACATTTAGACACACATTTTAAGACAAGTGGAGCTCTCTTAAAAATACTAATTTAAGATACTTTAAGTCACACTCTTATTTCCAAGGTAAATGTGAGAATTCTTACTTCCAAATGAGAGAAGTATCTTACACTAAATAAGAGAGATATTATGTCCTAACATTTATCTAGGAACAGATTTGTCTACCCAGTTTCTGTCATCTTCAGGATAGTAATTTGAGTACTAGATACAGACGTATCGACTGCAATGAACCTATTTCTGAACCAAACAAATACGAGTAGAGAAGACAAGATAATTCTGCTCAAATTGAATAAAAAGATGCAGAGCACAGCTATTTTGGGAAAATAATGAATACAAAGCATACTAAAAAAAAAAAAAAAATGAAACCAATATTTTTTTCAAATGCCACCCCCTTTTTTTTCTTATGTGATACAAAAAAGCATGATAGCATTATCCAAGTACAGTACCAAAGGTAGCACTTTGATCAAAGGAAGTAGAGTATATTCTCTGTATTTAGTCATATTTACAGTGGAAGAAATAATCAGTCATGAACTGATGATACAGGTAACATCAATTTTAATGCTCTTTAAAAGTATATGGACATCTTTAGCACCCTACTGCACACAAGCAAACCATTTCTCCCTGCCTCCAATAGATGTAGGACTCACCCTGATCCCTCACATTAGTGTGACTGTGGTTGGAAATGAACACATAAACAGCAAGATTTTTATATGACAAAAGAAAACAGACTCAACATCTGAGATGGAATAAATGCAGGAAACAAATTAAGTTACTATAATCTAGAATATGTTACAAGCTTTTCCTGCTGTGGTGCAACATTTGACTCCTCACAGGAATCCTTCACCTTCTAGAAATTACCATATGTGAACACTTGCAGAATTGTGAAAACTTGCAGAATTACTGAAATAGCATCACCTGATTTCTACAAAGTAAAAGCATGGTGGTAGTATTTCAAGTAGTATTTCAGTATCAAAACAGCAACTCCTACTTCAAATGTACCTTTTTTATAAAAAAAATCCAGTCTTGACAGAATTACTTCATATAAGAAATTTTCCACCATATATTCAACAGTTAATTAGAATACTGTTTATATATATTACTGTATAGGGCCGGAAACCTAAAATTACTCCATCACTTATTCCCATACTAAGAGAGAATGCTTTAAGGAGTTATTTCAAATTATAGTGTCCAAGCACAAGCAGAAAATCTGGATAGCTGGAGGGCACCCCAACCAGTTTTTGCTGACTATCTCATCCCAGCCTCTAAAATTATCACATGACTGAATTGCATAGTTTCACCTTGCAGGGAGAGCAATTAGTTTGCCTACTTCTCTCCCACTGGAGACGGCACATCAACCTCCCACATTTCAGAAAAATGCACAGCACAGACCAAATTTTCCCAAGATGATTTAAACAATAATAGTTTGATTACACTTAATTGTATATTTCCTCCAACTGTGTTAAACCATTCCCCTCCTAATTCCAGTTTTAAATGAAATGCATGTAGGAGAAATGAAGTATATAAAAATAGAAATGTGAAGTATTTACTTATTTAGTAACTTTTTGAAATACAGATATTCTGCTGGAATATAGAAAAAACACACACAATCCATACACTTAACTTCACAGTGTGCTTTGAGAGAGATGTCTGCCTTATTTTTAATGATCATTCTTCATATAGTCCGGTATTTTATTCACGGAAGTGTCAAACAATGCGTTAGTGACGAATTCCCCACACTGTACCATTTCAGCCCTTGGAGTTTAACTCGTCTCACATTACAGTATTTATTGAATTTCCAAGCCAAATGGTGTTCTGCTCCATAAAATTCTGACAAGTGGACTCTGCCAAGCTAATAACGGCTTCATTCTGCTGAAATAAACTTATTTCACTGCGGCAAACAAAATTACATGACCTGGAAAGGTTATTTTTAACTGGGTAATGACTCAATTCAAACCAAGCCTCTATCACTATATTCCTGAATACTGTTAAAAATAATTTCTTAAATGTAAAGATGTTCTAACACCAGTTTTCTTCTCTACTGCACTCTCTGGACATGGCTATGACATGTATTTTCAGGTCTGTGTTGTATGGTTTTCTTACACAATAGTTCAGTAATTTGTTAAATAATGCCTAGTGAGAGTGCCTCAATATGGATACATAGCAACCTCCAAAACTCACACAAGGATGTTGTACCCTCCTCACACATGGGTTCTTTCACCCCATTTTAACATTTTGACTATTTCTTTACCAAAGTTACCTTAAAGTTGCCTTATTATATAACAGATTTGAGAACTATTACCTTGAGATATATGTTTTAATCTCTCTCTCCTCTTCGATTTACACTAATTCTGACAACACTACAATTACAGAGGTGTGGAGAATACAGGATTATAGAAATAATTTGAATTTCCAGAAAGGCTGTGTCTTCTACATATATTTCAAGTTCTTCACAATGATCATTCCATTAGCCAGTGGTACTGCAATAGTACCCATGGACTTCCTTTTTCAAGTTACCTATATTCTGCAACTAATGCTATGTATGTTATGCACTTAGGCCCACAGACTAACCACTAGTTTCAGGTCAGATCTACATCAAGTCTCAAATGACTGGAGACCATGAGGTAACTTTTTTAACAGCTGGCATCCTCTACAAACATGCTGTACCCTACAAGGTCCATTTTCTGAGCACAAATACAGGATACAATCCTTGACTGCAAGCAGCCAAGCTCATTGTGAAGCAGTTCAATAAAGAACTGTTAGAACACCTATCGTTTAAAAAAATAAAAATAAAAATTTTGAGTTTCAGAGAATTAAAGAAATGCGGTACAACATATGTATCAGAGATTGTGTGTTCTATGACTTCAGGAATACTGGCTTATGGCATCATGTTAACTTCTTAGCCATCTATTTTTAAGTTTTGCAATGTTCAGTTTCACTTCCAAAGGTTCAGCTTTTGGAGCTAAGTGGACAAGCCTCAGTTCTCACTTTAAAAATGCACCTTTTTTTTTCCTTGTGTGACCCAAAAGAATGTATAAAATTTGAAACTTTAAATACCCATTCCCAAACACAGTAGAACATGTGTAATTATCACTATTACAGCATATTGTAATTATTGGTTTTGAAAAAGGACACCCCACTAAGGTTTAACAAGAACACAGTAATATTGCTATGAAACTAATTCCTAGTTTGTTATCCCACACCATAAGCTGCCACAATTTTTTTGATGCTGATTTGAAGCAGACCCGAGAGTACTTACATACCTCAATTACTCTTTCATAAGATAAATCTAGGAATGGCAAGAACATGTTATTTACTACTTGATAGATTGAACTTACCCAGACCTTTAGCAAAACAGATGGATTTTACTAATAATCTGGTTTTATTACTACTATTTTTGTTCAGTGCAAGAGACAGGGAAGGTAGCCAAACTGTGTATTAATGTTGTAATTGCTAAATTTTAATTCTGTGTCATTAATGGCTGACAAAATGGCTGTCACTGTCACAAAATGGTTGACATTGGACAGCACCTGGAATGACAGAATGGTTTAGGTTTGAAGGGACCTTAAGGTCATTTAGTTCCAAACCACCTGCACAAAAGCAAAGACACCTCCCAATAGACCATGTTGCTCCATCCCCCACCCAAGTTTGAACACTTCCAGGGATGGGGCATGCACAGCATCCCTGGGTTCTAGTGGCTCACCCCACCCAGAGGAAGTAATTTTTTCCTAATGTCTAGCCTAAATTTACCCTCTTTCAGTTTGAAATGGTTTCCTCTCATCCTATCACTGCCTGTCCTTATAAAAATTTAATCACCAGATTTCTTGTAGGCCCCCTTCAGGTACTGGAAGGCTGCTATAACATCTCTCCAGAGCTTTCTCTTCTTTCTCTTCTTCAGAATGAACAACCCCAATGTCCTCCGCCTGTCTTCACTGGAGAAGTGCTCTGGCCCTCTGATCATCTTTGTGGCCCATCTCTAGACTTGCTCCAGAAGCTCTATGTCCTTCCTGTGCTAGGGGCTCCAGAACAGGACACAGAACCCCAAGTGGGGGCTCATGAGAGTAGAGTAGAGGTGAAGTATCACCTCCCTCAACCTGCTGGCAACATCTTTTGTTATAGCTCAGGACACAGTTGGCCTTTTGGGTTTCAAGTGCCCATTGCCAGCTCATGTAAAGCTACTCATCATCCAATACTCCTACCTCTGCATTTGATCCAACACTCCTGCTCTAGAAGGGTCACCTAGAGCCGATTGCCAAGAACCACATCCAGGTATCTGCATCGAAGATATCCAAGGACGGAGACTCAACTGTCTCCCTCGCCAGCCTGTGTCAGTTCCCACTCACCCTCAAAGTCAAAAAGTATTTCCTGATGTTAATAAAAAGCCCTGTCTGTTTCACATGATGTATAATGGCGGGACAGAAGACAATGGGCACAAGAAAAGCAATAGTGAAAATTTCCTATTATTCTGTTGCTGGACACCAGAGAGAAGTCTCTGGCTCCATTCTCTTTACACCCTCCCATCAGTTATTTGTACAAAGCCAGAAGATCCTTCAAGCCTTCTCTTCCCCAGTCCCCACCCTTTCCTTGTGGGACAGGTGGCCCTTCCCAGGACTCTTTTGAGCATCTCTCAGCATCTCTATTGTACTATAAAGCTCAGAACTAAACACTGTACAAGTGTGGCCTCAGTAGTCCTGGTAGTTGCAGTCCAGTAGAACACTGACAAATTCAGTAGAGGAGCACTGACACACACCAACCTGCCTTAACATCTGAAATAGTACCTTTCTCTGAAGAAAATACATTTAATGTGTTTAAAAATACAACTCATTTCAACTCTGTACTGTTGCAATAATATATATCACTGACTCTAAACCTTGTTTTCAAAAATTAATATGTAGAGTAAGCCTTCTGGAAATGTGAATGACCAAAACAAGAAATACTCCATCTTGTGCATGCATACAAGTTCAAGAGCACAGGAAGACATTCATATGACTCATCTGCAGGCCTGTTCCTCAGTTTTAGATGCATGGAACTAAAGACTGAAAAGGGGAGGGAACAGATATGGGTTAATAAATACCATGCCAACACAGTAGTGAGATTGGAGTGTTGGTGAGAGAAAAAGAAAAACATGAAATACAACAGATGCTTATGCCCTTCATCCAGATTAAGCACACAAATGCTCCCACGGATCAAGAGATTTAAATACTTCTGTGTTTTACACAATCAGGCCTGTATTGAAAGATCAAAAATAAGCAAGTGGAAGGCCTCCCAGAAGAGGCTTTAACAGCCACCTCAACTTTTTCTACCATTATTTTGTTTCTTTAACATTTTTCAGCCTTTGACTTTTCTGAGTTGGACAGTAATCATTACTTAAGCTAACAGAAAACCTGACAAGATCAAAACCAACCAACCAAAAAAAAAAAAGAAGAAAAATTGAAATATTGTAGTGAATAAAACATGTTGACTTTCACACAACAGCAGTAATGACCACAAACAGCACAACACTTTTTCCTGCATCAACTTAAGTATTAGTTTTGAGCTCTTTTTATCCTGGTAAAATATACACATTCCCCAGCAAGTGTTCTGAACTCAAGACTTTAAGCCACCGGAACAGAGCTCCTGCCTTCTCCAACTCTGATCTAGTGTTGATAACTTCAAAGAAGCTCATCTTAAAAATTCTTCCCCACTATCCCAAATAGAAAAGCTTAAGGAAAACACACTGTCTTCTAGGTGTATAGACCTACTGCCCCAATCTTAAAAAAAAAAAAAAAAAAAAAAAAAAAAAAAAGACAGCAATGAAATCTGCTAAACAGAAGTTGCCAGGTCAGGAAAGGCAACAGATAACTCACCTGAGATCTTTTACTGATATCTGTTCTATACTGAGAAACAATGAAGAAGTGTAATACTAGAGTAGAGAAGAAAAGTGCAAAGAATGCACAGGCTGATGGCAAGTATGAGAAAACTAAACCCACATGGGAGACTCTAGTTCCAAACTGAGACTAAAACTGTCAAAGAGTATTTACTTAATGTTGCTCTTGAAACAAATGTGACAGGACTCTCCCTCTAATGCACAACTCAGATAAAACAGAGAAACTACTTCTGAGATTTCTTCTAATTTTCATAACTTGATAGCCAAAAGCAAAAGTGCAGAAAATACGATTCACTAAAATTTATGTGTAATTCAAATATACATTTTACCACTGAGTGTGAACTGTGGTCCCATGCCATGTAAACCAAGAGCTCTATGATATATGTGTCAACAAAACAACAGCAATACCAAAGTCATAAAAATTAAATGCTTCAGAATACTTTTGCAAATAATACTTTGCTGAGCTGTTCTAAACTTGCTACTCATATAATAATGTAGTGATACAGTGGTAGTGATTCAATTCAGATAATCTCTTCAGTGATTAGCAGAAGCTGATCTAAATAACCATATAGACAAAAAGATAGGTGCAGAGAAGCTTATCAAGATCCTCTGAACATGCACAGGAGAATAAGTCAAAGACAATTTTAAAAGTACCAAGAAGGCAGCATTCTCCTTATCACGCTATTTTTTCCCTTTTGCCCTGGTTTATCCCATTGAGTATTGATTGTTCTTAATTATAAAGACAGGGGTTTTCCTTTAGCATGAACCATTTTTCTCTTCCTTCTTCTTTGTTAGTGAAAAACACAGGACAACTTTCCCACCACGACAAGATAGAGCAAAACGGTAGATAAGAAAAGATTCAAAAAAATCTAAAATGAAAAATTTACTAAAAGATTGAAAACTGGGTCCAGTTTGTTCTCAGAAATTGTTTTTCTTGAGTCACTGGCCACATGAAATTAATGATTACTAACATAACAGTCACACCAAGAGTAGGAAAACCAGTTCAGAGATCTGAACCTATGAAGATCAAGAGTAGGAAAACCAGTTCAGAGATCTGAACCTATGAAGATCTAACAGTGAAAATCCTTGCTAAGAAATGAAATTTGGCATCCGTATGGTTACACTCCTGCAGGCAATCAATTGGCCTGAATACATTCCAGTCATTGACTACCTAACTTGGTTAAGAAATTAAATAAGAAGTGTCAACATAATCATTCGCTATTAATTAGATATATGAGAAAAACGACAGCAAATAATTTTCCATAAACCCATTATGTGGTATGTGGAAAATTATTTATCAGTAAACCAGTAAGTAAAAGCTTCTCATCCTGCAATCTATTTATACTGTCTCCTCAAAGGAAAAGGTGTAATTCACGTAATTTATAGTAACTGATATAACAAAGGAAAAGGACTAGAAAAATAAAATGCAAGTAACAGTACTATGATTGTGCGTGGTTGACATCATTTGATGATTGGAGCTCTAGGTTGGAAAAACGCACAAGCAGTCTTCCATACTTTGCCCCATCTTCTTTAGAAATAACGACTTTATTCTTCTGTCGGCTTTAATAATTGCCAAGTATTTGCCACTGGTTTTGTGTGACTGAAGGGGTCAGCAGTTGTACATCCTCAACAGAGCACTCTTAATTCTAAACATGTTTTAAAAGCAACTAGCTCAAATTTGTGCTCTGTTCTTTTACTGTTATGGAGAATTTGTGGTGGAGCACCTTTATTGGTTGTAAAGTAAACTTCAACCATAAGTGCACTTTTAATAGGATGACACTGTTAGGACTTGCAAAGGCACTGCACTACAGTGCAGCAAGAATTCCATAGAGCTGAATTCAGGTACTTCTGCTTTCCCATTTACCTTCTGCCTAAGTAATGTTAAAATTTCGCTATATTTTGGGCCACAATACAGCAAAACAACATAGAACTTTTTCTTCATATTGATTTGACTTCATGAAATTCAGAACAGAGTACTTGTTATTGCCAAGACCTTCGTAATATAAACTCATTTTCCTTGAGTGTTCAATTAACATTACAGCTATATTTTTCAGACTACTACATATCTTAACAAAGACTTTCTTTTAGTCTTTGCATTTAGTAACCCAGAAAAGAAAAATAATTTTTAAAAGTGGTCTTTTTCACTTAAAAATCCGTCATTCTGAAAAATCATTTGCCTAATCTACCTCTGTTTATCTAGAGCAAGATCAAACATATGAGCTAAAACCACACTTTCGAGAAAATGTAAAGCGGGAAGAACATCTCTCAAAAGATCACAAAAGGAAAAATTAAGACCTACTATAATGGAGTCTTAATTCCATTCTGAGGCATTCCCAAAATACAATAAGTACGACTCACATGATGCACAAATCAGTCTACACAAAGCAGTGATTATATTCACAGAATGAGTAGGTATTTGAGATTTCATGTTACCCTTATATTTATGTAAAGAAAACAATGATTTATTTTCTACACGATTCAAATGCTTTCTTCATTACCTGAATTGCTAATTTCCTCAAGTATTCAACGCTGCCTTGTACCAATTCACAAGCAATAACTTATCTTACACCTATGTCACAGGCAGTCACACTAATCTTATATAATATTAACACAAATTGAGAAAGCTGTCTGGGTATGGATCAACTTCTGGAAATGATCTGAAATGAGTATCTGCTGATAAAGTATGCTGAAATAGTCAGCAGAGCTCAAACACTTGTGTTAAGATCCCTCACTGATGCAGGCTTGAGAGCTTAGCTGGAGCCAGGTTGCAGACCTAGAGGAACTTTCATTTGTTCCCAAATCCAGTAAAATTTGTTAGTTTAGGAAGAAAGTGATGCAGAACAGGAGAAATGGTTTATTATTTCTTCTGGTTCAGTTGTGGCTTTCTGTTGGGTGTGGTAAAGACTAATACTCCAGGATAAGGATTAGGATAGGGAAACATAAAAACAGCCTCTGTTTTGCAACAGTCTGGTGGGTGTCTCCAGGCAAGAGATCAGCCTGGATCTCTTGGCCAGTTACCGCTGGATCTGTATATAGAAAAAGTCTCAATCATTTATTTCTTTACTGGAACATAAGAAAAACACAAGATTAGTAAACGCTCATCCACACAAGAAGGGCAGAGGGAGGGGCCAGATAGGGAATCCGTGGAAACACTGATGAACAGTAGATTCCTGTTAGTATGGAACTAACAAGAGGTTTTTTTTATGGAGGCTTTTTGGTCTTTTTTCCCCAGTAATCTGTATCAGTTTCTTCCTGTACCTGTATTTAATTTGAGATGGTCAATGAACAAAAAAACTCTGGGGGAAAAAAACTCACTTTATTTCATAGGACCACATATAATACTTTTAAGGATTATATATCATTGAACAGTAAATAGAAAAAACATTCTTCTGCACCAATTTAATTTCTTTTTATGAGTGTTACATCATTTGGTAGCAGGCATCTTGTACACAGACATTGGGAATACTACTTGAAAACACTCTGTTAAACTTGGAGAGTGTTAACCAAGTCACTGTATTTCTTTTACACTACATTTCTCTACAACTACAGAGTAAATATACCTTAATAACGACTGTGTCAAATAGAAATACAACCACAGTTCTGTCACAAAATCAAGCTGCAACAAAAATGACAAACACGTTATTGTTAAAAAGAGTATCTGCAGACACTGAAGAGATTTTTCAAGACTAAAATTTTGTCTCTGCACTGCAGTTTGTTTGATGATATGAACCACAGCACCTAACCAGTTGCTACTAATGAAGATCATAATCACTATAATCAAACAAACAAAGCAACCACAAATTAGGAAACAATTACACTACCATTGAGAAAGTACTACTATGTTCTAAGCGAGTAATTATATTTGGAGACTGTAAATGAACCTGAGGTTGCCCTGAAAGGATGATTTTTTTAGATTATGGTGCCCATAAAATCACTACTTGATTTTATGGAAGTTACAGAAGCAGTTCTCCATTTGTACCAATTGTATTTAATCCACAATCTGCTTCATGTAGTCCATCTCACTGCTAAAAGAAAGTCTGGTGTACTAATACTACTGTGCTAATGTGCTAAATGTGCTAATTTTTTAAAAGGAATTAACTGCCCATTGGAAAAAAAAAAATTTAAAATAGCCATTTAGCCCAAATCAAATAATTAATATATAGATGCATTAATCGACACTGTTTTGATCATGTTACAATACACACAGCATAATATTGGCATGATGCCAAAGTCACAATTTGTAGTAGTTGCACATTTTGGGCCTAGAAACTTGTTATTTCAGTTGAAAAATGAGATGCTGTCATGATAATTTAATTCTAAATTAAATTATTTTTTACTATTAATAAGTTATTTAGTATCATCACCAACGGACACTGGAGCAAAAGGAGGCACTCCTGGTTTACACCTCTGGCTGGTGCCACACAGTGCTCCTAAAGGAGTCTGTCTATCTGTTCCAAAAAAGCAAAAGGAATCTTGTGCTTCAAGACATTCTTTTTCCAAAACTACCTTCTAAGCTCAGTTCTATTTAATGGAAAAATGCTTTGACTGCATTTTTTTTTTTTTTGGTGGGAGGGAGAAATAGGTAAGAAAGTGGTGAGAAGGGAAAAAAAATGATCACCAAATATGTATATATAAATACTTATATTTGTGAAATTCAACATGATAGGAAGGTATTAAGTGAGCAAAGCAACTAATGATTTAATGTTGTGAGAGTATCTATTTCAAATATGCCGATTTTTGTTTCCTAATCATTTGTAATCTGCTAGTTTGTTATGACAGGTTTAAGTTAAAAGCTATGCCTTCTTAAAACAGCGATTCTGGGCCTTAACTGTTCACAAGGAATACCAAGGTTATTGTCCAGCTCAAGTAGAAAAAGAGAGTTTCCACCAACAGATGTCAAAACAGATAAGCACATATTTGACATGCACTTGTAGAACTATCACCTGATATCAATGCTGCTATGACAGCTTTATGGCGAGAATGTCAATGAATTTTATTGTGCCCTGTGCTTTAAGTATTGCTCGACTGAATATGATAAATGTATGGCTTTCTGCCATTTTCTCCCTTTTTCTGAGGCAAAAGGGAGAGAGGGAGAAAGAGTGAGAGATAAAGAGAGATAACACCACCAACAGATGCAGCATCAACCAGCAATCTGACTTCTTTGGGATGGCAATCTAATTCCAGAACAGCCAAAGGTCTGGTGCAGGGTGGCAGGGCAGTGGTAGGCAACCATGAATGAACACTTAAGTGTTCCTTATATACACCAAGTCTCCCACCCCTCTCCAGGCTGATTCAGGCTCCAGGAATTTCACTTCTTCACTTTGCCCCACGGAAAAGGCCATTGTTGGCCAACCCTCAGTAAGTAAGGGTCATTAGCATGCCTGCCAACTTCACCTGGGCAGGAACATTTTCATTCAGCGGGGGTCTACAACCCAGTATTTCATTTGACACATTGTTATTTAAGGCAATGAAAAATTCCACTGAATGGAACTTCACACTAATAAAACAAATTTTCTATGGTTCAGAATGCCTCCAACAAATGCTTGTATTTTTGACAACTGCTTTTTAAAATAACAGGGCATTGCAAAGGCTTCCCCATCTTTCCAGTATGTGGTAGGGTATCACACTGTCAAAAAACGTTATTTGTAACTACAGTAAAATATACTTGTACTGCTTAACATAACACAGTTGCAAAGACAAAAAAAAACAAAAAAAGGCGGAGGGGGGAAAAACCAAACCCTAAGTGCAGGTAAAGAAAAGCCTGTGATGATTTCTTCCCAAGTGGAAAAGACACTATGAGGGCAGAAGGGAGGCAGAAAAGTAAGCAGGAAGAAAGAATTATTTACATTTAATTCAGACAGAATCCTGTAGTTCAGTCTGACCCCCTGTTTAATCAGATCTTTCTTTTATGTGTAGGCCACTACCTCTTGCCTTTATTTGGTTTTGACAGGTTCTAGATGCCCCCACATATCTTGGTAACAATTAGTTCCATTAAAATTATACCTGATATTAATGTTCCTTCTAGATTTTCCTCCAGCTATCTGTACAGAGTGGTATCACCACAAGGGAAATAGATGTCATATATTTGTTTTTTTAATACACTAGCTTGCTCTAGGCCTGTCTTTAAACAAAATAATTTCCCCGTTAAATTCCCAAAGCACAGTTGTTACATAAAATACCTTTTAGGTCTTCTGTTCTCTGAAGTATCAAGATCCCTCACTGTTTACCAGTATGATTTCTAGAAAATATCCCTAAAAGTAACTTTCAAATTTATCAGGTTTTGAAATGGTTGAGTTTTTTAAATAAACTTCTCAATTAAACAGTTAAAACTCTCTTAGTTTAACAGAATAGTTAGAAATAGTTTCCTTCTTTGTGGACTGACTAAAAGAACAGCTGTCTTTTTCTCTGGCGGACACAGACATTGTTTCTCAACTGACACTGAAAAGAAGTTTCTTTAAGACCAACTCTAAAATAAAAATGAGAAGGATATGGATACAAAGCGCAATTGTGCCAATTTCATTTAAGAAACCTGTCTGAAAATTACAAAGGCATTCCTATTGTTATGCAGAGTAAGAAAACTTTTACTGCACTTCTACTGTGAGAATAAAACGTCAGAAAATATTTACTAAAATTAGGGTTTGAGAAAGAAAGAACAGCAATTTATTTCCCACACACTATTTATTAACAGGCATTATCCTTTCTTTAAGTTAGAATACAAAAACAAGTCTTTCATCATCTTTGCTTAAAAGCTACATGCATAGGAAACATGAGAAATTACATACATAATTGTTATTGTTAATTCATACTAGTAAGCTTTACTACTGTGTTTTATATAACACTATGTAAAGAACTAGTTGATTCTCTTCAACTGAAACTTCCCCAACATAATACTTAGATAATTTGGTACATCTTTTTCATTCTAAACTGCACTATTAATGGACCTGACATTCACCCTTCAGAAAGGATAGTTGCCATACTAATCCTCAGGGTTTACCAAGATCAAAAATTCTAAACAAGATCTATTTCTCTCTTAATGAGAACACTGAACTGAACTGCCCAACTTGCTATTGAACATTTAAGGCTTTTTCAGAGAATACCATGCATAAAGTATTTTATTTACAAATTACTAAAAAACTGAAGAGAAAAATCAGAACTCCAAGTAGCTGCTGGAGACACTTTAAATACAACACAATACAATACAATAGCTGGTCTAGTCCTAGTCTATTTGTTATGTTTCGAAAAATAAAGGTCTTGGTGAGTTTCCTATCATCAGTGTATGGTGCAGAATGGAATTGCTTCAGCATCACAAAGAAAAAGAAGAGCAATGCAGTCTTTTGATTGCAGAAGATAATCTATAAACACAAGGAACAAAGTTGACCCTTGATGTGATCTCTGTTCACCTCTGACAAGGGATGGCAATCTAGAGATATCGTTATAGGGTACAAAACAGCTTTTAGGAAAGGCTCCTAAAGGAAATCATTCTTCTATTCAGCCATGTTGCTATAGAAACAGAACCAATCAAGCCTGTTCACAACGGTTTTTTTATGTCAACTTCTTTCAGCAAACCCATAGAAAAGTATAACTCAAACTAAATTAACACTATAGTCATTAAGTTATTAAGGCAGGTGAAAGAAAGATATATTTTACAAAAAAATGTATCATATCTTGCCTCTTAAATGCACAGTTTTTAAGGTGTAAATTCGCTCATTCCAAAGGTTTACTGACCACTGCTCCTACATTTTCATGTTATCTGAGAGAACGCAACTATGATAGAAAGTTGTTTCCAAACCCATGGGGTCACAAGCTATATATTTTTTCTTCTGTTTCCTCCTCCCAACCATTAAAGCAACATTATCTGATCCTACCCTATCATCTTTGTAAACTTCATTTCTTCAGAATACATCTTTCAACAAAAGACTTCTTTTAAAAAAATTCACACAGGAGGAAATTTAAATGTATCCCATAATATCTTTAAGGTACTGATTCTGCAAATGAATTCCCTGCACTGAGCAGGTTAAGATTCTTGACACTGGGACATTTTCTGAAAAAAAATTCTAAAATTACTGATTTAGTCTTTGTATTTTTTTTCTGAAATCTATACACCTGTTAAACTACCACCGAAGATGGTGACTTAACCTGGTCCAGTGGTTTGTTACCCTTTCAGTTAAGAATTGTCTTCTAATACCCAACCTAAACCTCCCCTGGTGCAACTTGAGTCTATTTCCTATTGCCCTGTTTCTTGTTACCTGGGTGAAAAGACCAATCCCCATTTCACAATAACCTCCTGTAAGTTAGCTGTAGAGAGCAGTAAGGTCTCCCCTCAGCCTCATTTCCTCCTGGCTAAACAACCCCAGATGCCTCAGACACAGGTCCTCCAATGTCCTCAGAATTTCCTTCAGATGCTCCTCGTAAGACTTGCTCTTCAGAGCCTTCATCAGCTTTACTGCCCTTCTCTGGACTTGCTCCAACACCTCAGTGTCTTTATTGTTGCGGGAGTCCTAAAATTGAGCATAGCATTCAAGGTGCGTTCAAAAAATCCTCAAAACACAAGTACACAAAAGTTGAGCCTATTTTCAACAAAAAAGGAATGTTCTGGATGATTTAAAATTTATAAATCTCTAAGGGTTACTTTGCTTTAGAATTTTCTACTTGGTTTTTGTTTTGTTTTGTTGTTTTGTTTTTTTCTAGAAATACTGGGAAACTGAGGTTCACTAGTTATGAGGAAATCTCAATCAGTTTTGATAGCGTGTTGCTGTTCACTCAAGCAAGACTAAACAGACTTGGTAATCTGTAGATAGTTTTCATTGATTTCCACGTTAATACATGAAGTCTATAAACTAAAGCTTGGTGCTTCTGACTTCGAAGCAGGTTATCAAATGTGCTGCTTAGACTGTGATGATGAACTCACTAATTCTGCTGCTAAGGTTGTTGTGCAGAACATCTGGAATTCCAAACATGTTTTACATTATTACAGCTCCAGAATTCCCCAAACCACAAGAAAGCATTCCTAGGATCGAACACTCTTTTCCTCCTGGGAGGGAAGATAGAGCTCAGATTCTGCAGTTTATACTAAAGTCTCAGCTCTACATCAGAAACATGACAGCTTGAGTCTCACTTAGTCCAGAGCACTTTGCTTGCCCACTCCAGATCAGCCGAGAGGCAGAAAGATGAGTCTTTGAAGTCAAGTATATTTTTACATGTTTTTTTATATGTTTTAAATTTACAAATGGTGTAAAAGGAATAGAGGTAGGGTCTTTTGCCAAAAATTTGCAAAATTATGAGTAAATGTTCTCATTATATTATCATCATATTATTGTATTATCATGCCCTTTATTACTTTAAAAAAAGAAGCACTATCCAATGTTGTACACTCATAATAGCGCTGAACCCCAAATAAAGCCTGCCAATAGCTATATTACTTTAAGCACCCACACCCCAGTCCCTCAGTCAATGTTCCATCAACAGCTTTTTTCCATAACTCCCATTATAGGACTACACTTTTCCTAGAAAAAAAGCAGGCCTTTTTCCTTTACACAAGTAATGGTTTCCTATTAACTATTTCCTTTCTCATTCTGCCTTTCCTTGTAACCTTTTAAACTGTAAACTGACTATCACTCAAAAGCTTTGCCTTTGCTATTTCAAACTTGGTCAACTATTCTGTTGCAATGAAATACGCAAAATATGTGCCAGTTTTGATGATGTTTTTTCAGAGTAATTTTATTAATTCAAATAAATTCACCTAAACCAGGACTATACTCGGTGATATTACAAATACTTAGCTTTTCCCTCATGCCTTTCCTCCAATTTCCTGTTTGTGACCCAAACAGAAGAAAGCGGAGAAAAGCTGTTTCCATCAAAGCTTCTATATTGCTTAAGACTAGTTCACCTTTAAAATTTATAATGAAATAGCCTGATGACAATTCAAACTGTTCACATTTGACTTTCAGAAGGGAGATTTAAGAATAATACACATTCAAAGATACACATAAAAACACTCTGATATCAGACAGCACAAGAGACATGTATGAGACTGGAGAAAGGAAAAGTAGCTGTAGCTTACAAATTCTGATTAGGAGCATACCAAATGATCTCTGAGACCCAGGAACTGCTTGGTTGTTATTTGGAATAGAAGTATAAGAGCATTCTCAAAATTATCAGACAATATTTTTAAGCATCAGTAATAATTTAAAAACTACTGATAATAACTTTCAAAATGTTTCATGTTTAAATACTTCAAATAGGTGTAACTATGCAGAGAGGAATTTGTTTTACTGTGTAAGGCCAGAAGAGCATGAGCTCTTTATGCTTTCAAATCTCTATAGACAGCAGTTACTTACTGTTTGGAACTTTAATTCTTTTCAGATTGCACAGGGTTTGACTTATCAGCAAAACAGCCATTTTGCGTTATTAATGGTCATCTCCTACAACAGCTAAGCAAGTAACTACGTTTTCTTGGAAAACACTGTCCCAACAGCTCTGTTCTAATGAACTTAATTAATCTTAAACCTCTAAGGATTACAGCCTCTCTAGAGATTTAGTTCTATGTTCCTTAATTGCAGTAAAAAGCTTCCAGAAATCTGAGGACTGGGTCCAATTCCTCTTTGACCTACAGAATGAGAATTAACTAGTTATATTATTCTTCGCTTGTTTTTGTGCACAACAAAAGCAGATGAAACATTAGTTCCCTAATCTACCTTTCATTTTGTTTCTCTTTAAAATTATGTGCTTCAGAAATATGTTTGTCACAAAACTTACTGTAGCAATTAATCAAAATTTCTTTTGATATAGCAGAAATAGTCCACACAAGTCTTCCATTTGTCTTCATTCAGATGATAATGCTTAAAACCTAAACTGTCTGAGTCCACTGATATTTTTGAAAAAATTATCCCAAATGATGACATAAAAATACACAAAAAATACAACCTCTTATATTTGTGAATCTCCATAAAATGGAGTCTTTTATTTCATTATTTACAGTACTGGGACAAAGCATACTTGGAAATACTGTCAGTGAAACGTTTTCAGAGTTTTTATTACACATATGTTGGTAAATCTTTTCTTTTAGGGCCTTTTTATTTGTGGACTGGTTAATTATTGTTGGGAGAGGCAAAACCTAGGTTTTTGACTAGGCTACATGGCTGCCTAAGTCTTCTTTTTTTAATGCCAAGTTTTTAAAAAACCTCAAGCCATTTTTGTAATACAGACTTCTAAATGGGTTTGGATATAGCATCAAGCATTTCAGATACCTGTATCACCTACGCATTTCATAATCTCTTCTAATTTATCTAAACCACAGCTGACATTTACATGGATAAAGTAGCATAAGCCCACAGGTTTGTTCAGTCATTTCTTTATTGTTAGCATCAGCTGTAAAACTGGGTCACTACATTTGTTAAGTCTTTTTTTTTTTGCTATTTTAAGACAAAAATCCACCTGGAAATAACATGTTAAAATTCTATTAGGGAGACAAAGATTTGTCTGAAAAAAGAAAGTGCAGAGACTGGCAGCTCTACAACCAAACAGGCAAGTCTACTTGCATCAGACAACAATATAAAACATTTGTAAAACAGTACATAGATAAAATATTTTCACATATATCAATCATCTCTTGTCTGACCCTTTTCCCCTAGGTATCCTCAGAGTTATCAACCAATCCTATCTTTGACTGACTGTCTTGAATCTCACAGGCAATGTTTTCTTCTCCAAACTATGCCAGAACACGTCTGCTTTGCTTTACGCTTTTTTCTTTTTTTTTTTTTTTTTATCATTAACAAAGCAGAAGAGCCATGTTACATTTTTGTACTCTGAGTAAAGCGGACTCCAAAACATGTCAATGACAAAATAGCTGTAGTTATGATGGCCAAATTGTCCTACTTTGTCTCTCTCCTATAAGAATGCCTTTATTCCCTTGACCTGCTGACAGGAGGGACGATCACAAGAATATCGACATAACTGTAAAGCTTGATACACAGCATCACGACTTTCTCATTCCCCTCTCTCTCCTACACTGCCCTACAGTATATAGGCCAGGACCACCAGACAAAGCAGGGGTAGCTGACCCCAGCTGACTGAAGGGATACTCCATGCCATGTAGCCACAAGCTCATCAATAAAAACAGAGGGAAGTTTTTTGGAAGGGGGCAGCCATTGCTTAAAGACTGCCTGGGAATTAGTATACTTATGGCAGTGAGTGATCACATTTGCATCATTTGTTTTGTTTTATTCTTGCTATTCCCTTTACTTATTAAACTGTCTTTATCTTGACACAGGCATTTTATCACCTTTGTTCTTCCTCTTCTCTCCCCTAGATCATTGGTGGGGTAGAAGAATGAGAGAACCACAGCTGGATGCTGAGCTGCTGGCCAGGTTCAACCATTAACTCATTTCCATTATAGAGTTCAAGAAAGCTTCAGAAAGGGAAAAAAACAAACCACAAAGAAAAAACAAACCAAACAAACCAAATTGCACACTCTTTAGAAATTAAATAAGTATTCGTTGTAAACTGGCAGATCAAGGGGAATAGCAAAAATTTCTGTAAGTGTATTAATAGCAAAAGGAAGACTAGGGAGGGTGTGTGCTCCCTCAGAAAGGAAACAGGGGAACTGGTGACAAGTGGTATGGAAAAGGCAGAGGTTCTCAATGGCTTTTTTACCTGAGTCTTCACTGGCAAGGGCTCCAGCCATACTCCTGAAGTCAAAGAAGACAACGGCAACAGTTGTAAGGAAGAACTGCAGATTATAAATGAAGATCAGGTTCCTGAATATCTGAAGAACCTGAAAGTGTACAAGCCCATAGGACCTGATGGGATACACTCACAGATACTGAGGGAGCTGGCAGATGTGGTTGTTAAGCCCGTCTATTATATTCCAAAAGTCATGGCAGGCCAGTGAAGTCCCCACTGACTGGAAAAGGGGAAACATAACCCCCATTTTCAAAAGGGAACAAAGTAAAATCCAGGGAACTAGAGGCTGCTCATTCTCACCTCTGTGCCAGGTAACATTATGGAGCAGATCCTCCTGGAGGCACTGCTGGAACAGAAGAATAATGAAGAGGTGACTGGGTATAATCAACAAGGCTTCACCAAGAGCAAATCATGCCTGACATACCTTGTGGCCTTCTATGAAAAGGTCACAACATCAATAAACGAGGGAAGAGCAACTGATATCATTTACCTGGACCTGAGCAAAGGCTCTGACACAGTCCTGCAAAACATCCTGGTCTCCAAGCTGGTAAAACATGAACTAGCTTGATGGCCACACCCAAAGAGTGGCTCCAGGGGGTCAATGCCCAGGTAGAGGTCAGTGACAAGAGAAGTCCCTCATGGATCAGTGTTGGGACCAGTCCTGTTTCACATTTTTGTTGGTGACAGCACTGACTGCCTCCTCAGCACGTTCACTGATGACATCAAACTGCATGATACAGCTGACACTGGAGGGAAGGGATGCCATCCAGAGGGACCTTGACAGGCTGGGGAGGTGGGGTCATGCCAGCCTCAGAAGTTCAAAAAGACCAAGTGCAAGGTCCTGCATCTGGGTCAAGTCAATCCCAAGCACCAATATAGGCTGGGCAGTGACTGGCTTGAGAGCAGCCCTGAGGAAAAGGACTTGGGGGTGCTGGTAGATGAGAAGTTCAACATTAGCCACCAGTGTACACTTACAGCCCAGAAAGCCAATTGTATCCTTAGCTGCCTCAAGAGAAGTGTGGCCAGTAGTTCGAGGGAGGTGATTCTCCCCCTCCACTCTGCTCTGATGAGACCCTACTTGGAGTACTGTGTGCAGTCCTGGAGGCCCCATTAAAAGAAAGATATGGACATGCTGGAGCATGTCCAGAGAAGGGCCACAAGAATGATCACAGGGCTGGAGCACTTCTCTTACGAAGACAGAGTGAGAGAGTTGGGGTTATTCGGTCTGGAGAGGAGAAGGCTCTGAGGAGACCTTATTGTAGCCTTCCAGTATCTGAAGGGGGGGGCTATAAGAAAGCTGGGGAGGGACTTTTTATGATGTCAGATAGTGACAGGCCTAGGGGGAATAGATTCGAACTAGAGGAGTGTGGATTTAGACTGGTAGTTAGGAAGATGTTCTTCACCATGAGGGTGATGAGACACTGGAACAGGTTGTCCAGAAAGGTGGTGGAAGACCCAGGTCTGGAAGTTTTTAAGGCCAGGCTGGACAGGGCTCTGAGCAACCTGATCTAGTGAGAGGTGCCTATGCCCATGGCAGGGGCTTTGGAACTAGATGATCTTAAAGGTCATCTTCCAACCCTGAAAATTCTGTGATTCTAAAATTTAATTTATGAATCAGTGTTTCCTGAAGCCCTGCAGACTCAGTGGTGATGTGAGCGATAGGGGGGAAGGGGGAGAACATGATACTGCTTTTCTATATTTCTGTAAACATTTCATTATTTCTTTTTCATCACTTCAGTTTCATTAAAGCTGTGTAGTTTAGTTTTCAACCTATAAGTCTCTCTTATTATCATTCCTTTCCCAGTAGGGGAAGGGAAAGGTATTAGTAAAGAGCATCTCTCATTTCTTCAATTGGGCACCCAGCATTAAACACAACTATGCCAACATCTAGTGCTTTTGAGTACATGATGCTTTTCTTGCTTACTTCCATGACCCCAGACATCAGAGTAACCAACATACTTGAAAGCAATTCTAAGTAAACTAGAGAATGAAATTTATGTCAAGAATCAGAGGCTAAAAATCACTTTCAAATCCCAGCTAGATGACAATTTGCTTCTCAGGCTACCCTGAAGACAAAAATTCCATTGGCTGCCAAGTAAAAACCGGGCCCTGAAGTAATGGAAGGATTTAAATGAAGACCGTAATTATCTAAAAAAAAAAAAATTCACCAGAGATAGTCTCTCCCAGTTTCTGAGGTGTTCAGCCACAGAACAAAGCCCAGGGAAATTTATTTCATATGTGTTAAACTAATAGTTAATAATTCAAGCTGATGATGAAGAGCTGACAGAAAATGCCATATGCATACTTGCCATGGGCTGCATAAAACTGTGTCTATTTTAATGAACCGCCAGAAAATACGTAATAAATAGCACTGAAAAGGAACTTAAGAAACTAACCAAATTACTATAAAACAACAAAACACTTTGATGTGATTTCTAAAGCTTCTTGTAAAAATTAAAACTCTTGAAGACAATGATAGAGATGAAATAGTAGCTTTTTGAAACCGAAAAAGAAACTGAAAATGAAGACATGGTAAAATTGCTCCTTTAGATTTAATGCAACTGAAGGCAGCCAGATTTACAAAGAAGCTACGAAATATATTCTCCCATTATTTAAAATGAAAATTTAAAAGGGCTGCTTATTCATCTGTCATTCTAAAAGTGGAAAGAACTAGGTCACCAACTAATGGTTAACAAATGTGTTTCAGGTTGTGCCCATCACCTCTCACCATCACCTCTCTGCCATCTTGTCAATGGCATTACTAAAAGGACCGTGGCTTATCTAACCTGGCCTTCAACACTCCCAGAGGGGGGGGCATCCATAACTTCTCTGGGCATTCCATTCCAGAGTCTCACCACACTTGTTCTGAAAAACACTCCACACTTGTACTGAAAAACTTCCTAATGTCCAGTCTAAACCTATTCTTCTTGAGTTTAAATCCGATTCCCTTTTTTTCTATCACTGGACTCTCTCTCCAGCCCTCCTGTAGGTTCCCTTCAGGTACTGGAAGGCAGCTATAAGGTGCCATGGAGTATTCTCTTCAGGCTGGACAAGCCCAGCTCCTTCAGCCTCGTCTCATAGCAAAGGTGCTCCAGTCCCTGGATCATCTTCATGGCCCTCCTCTGGACTCATTCCAACAGATCTCTGTCCTTTATGTGCAGGCTGCTTCAGAACTGGACAGAGTACTCCAAGTGGGTCTCACAAGTGCAGAGCAGAGGGAGAGAATCACCTGGCCTAATCTGCTGGCCACACACCTCTTGATGCATCCTAGGTTATGACTGCCCTTCTGAGCTACACGAGCACATTGCTGGCTCACGCTGAGCTTCTCATCAAACAACATCCCCAAGTCCTTCTCTTGGGCTACACTCAGCCCACTCTATATGGTGCTTGTAACTGTGTCTGTGACTGGCCCAACCCAGGTGCACCTGGACTTGCTGAACCTCATGCTGAACTGTGCCTGTGACTGGCCCAACCCAGGTGCACTTGGACTTGCTGAACCTCATGCTGTTTGCACCTGATGAAGTCTCTCTGAATGTCAATACAACCCTTCGGCGCAACAGCCACTCTTCCCAGTTTTCTCTCATCAGCAAATTCACCAAGGGGACACTCTACCCTCTACATCTACATCATTAATCAAGTGGTTAAACAGCACTGGACCCTTGCATTGAGCCTGGAGTATGCTGCTAGTCACTGGGCTCCAACTAGACTTTATGCCACTAGTTATTACCAGTTATTACACCAGACATTTAGCCAGTTCTCAGTACACCCCACTGTCTGCTCATCCAGCCCATATTTCTTCAGCTTTTGGGACTCAGGATCAAAAGCTTTCCAGCAGACAAGGAAGACAATATCTACAATTTCCTCATCTACCAAGCTCATCTTTTCACCATAGAAAGTTATTACTCGTCAAGAACGAGCATGGTTACTCCATGCTCACCACCTGTGGTCACCTTTTGTTGCTCACCTTCCTGGAAATGGTTCCCTGGACTAGTTGCTCCATCATATTGGTAAGAATACGGGTGAAGTAGAAGTGGCCTGTAGTTCCCTAGGTCCTCCTCCTTCCTGCCCGTTCTGAGGACAGGAGTAACATTCATATTCCTTCAGTCTTCAGGCACCTTTCTCAATCACCATGATCATTCAGATACTGTGAGAAGTAGCCTATCAATAACAGCCAGCTCCCTCAGAACCTGATAGTACAACAGGGCTGGGAATATATGTATGTACAGTTTGTTTAACTATTCCCTAAGCCAATCATGTTCAAAGGTTAAGTCTTCCTTATTCTAGACTTTTCACCTGATCTCTGCAGCTTGGAATTCCTGAAGGTTGGTCCTACTAGTAAAGACTGAGGTGAAGGCGGCATTCAGTATCTCAGCCTTTTGAACATCCTGTGTCACCAGAGCCCATTCAGCAGCAGGCCCACATTTCTCATAGTCTTTCTTCTGTCCCATACGTACTTACAGAACAGTGTCTCTGCATGCTCATACATGTTCTGCATTACTCCCAGGGTTACTTCCACTTTCTGTACAGTTCCTGCTTGTGTTCAAGCCAGAAACTCCTCATTCAGCCCAGGCCTATCTGGTGTCCAAACTGAGAACAGTTTCAGAGTTTTGACTATAAAATTTTAATGTGAATCTTTCATGGATTCACATTATGAATCACTGATCAACTTCTTATTCAATTCAGATAACCATTACACTTGACATTTTTCAAACACATCTTTCTGTTATTCAGTTAAGACAGCACAAACAAGAGTTTATCACCAGTTCATAAAGCTTGCAACTCTTAGCTCCTACATGTCAATTTTAAATGCATTTGTCTTCTTGATAAAATGATGGGACTTGGTTTGTGTGGGGTTTTTTCCCTCATATGTTCATAGGGCTTTTTCTTCCTGTTTTTCAGACTGACAGCTTTAACTCCCTAAAGCTTGACCTAGGAAGCTTATCTGCCCTCCACCAGTGTGAGTTACTTCACTCATTTTAGGCCAAGTTATGGAAAAAAGGTATGATGCGGTTCTCATCTTCTATCTTGGTTACAAAATGCATACAAGCTTACTTTACAGCATATTAGCATAACCAGTGAAAGCTGTCAGCAGTAAATGTAATGTTGGTTAATTTTTTTCTCAGTTATAGCTAAAAACTTTCACATTAATAATATATTTTTAACTGTTAGAGCACTATGTTGCATCATCAAAGCACCTAATGCTGTAAACATACAGAAACTTTGCAGAAACACCCATCATTGAGAGCATCTCACAATTTAAATAAATATAAATTTAAGCAGACATAGGTGTTTCAATATTTACTTGATTTTCTACCAATTAGCCTGTCATATCTATTTTCTACGTGTAAATTTTAACCTAGTTTTACCTTGCTTGATAAACAAGCAAGTTCCTGAACCTTTTTACTCACTTATTTATAGGATGAAGAAAACACTAAGTTACTCCTCAGTGTTTTTTCCTTTCTTCCTGTTTTTTTTCCTCCTTTCTGCTCAAACAACTGTTACTTTTATATTACTATAAAAACATCACTGGACTATTAGCATGTTTTTATCTCTACTGTAACCATGTGAAACTTTGCATAAAAGACTACAGTCTTAACTTTTTCCTTCAATTTCTGGTCATCTGAGTTGTTAAACATTATTTTGAGGCTTCAGAAACAATCTCCTGCAGGACAGTAAACACCACATATAAGTAGACAGGTCTCTTGCCTAAACTCCTATTTAAAAATACAGACTGTATACATACCAGCACAGAAAATTGCTGAGAACTGATTTACTTTTTTTGATTAAGCCTTTTGATGAACCATAGCAGTCATTTGTTTTTAAAACTTTTGTTTTGTTTTACTTGAAATTCACTACTTCAAAAAGAAACTAGCCTAATACTCATTATTAGAATAAAAAGCATACAATTTTATTCTGGCTTCTTCAAAATATGAAGAAATTTAGCTTATATTCTGTATTAATATAGTTCAAAGAGCATATGGATAAACAAGTGGAAGTCTTAATATTCAAAACTGTAACCTCACATTTTGAGATAAAGTTACCTATTTCCTCACCAAGAAAAAAAAAAAAGTATTTTCATTACTTACTTCTGCTGCTTTTATTTAATAATTCTGTGGACTCTTGTGGAATACTGTATGGAGTAGTATGTAACAAAATATAGTATGAGTAATTGCTGGAAACATTTTATCTCTTTCACCATTTAAGAGTATAAGGCCAGTTATTTTCCAAATCAAGAAAGAATATAAAAAAACAAATTTAAAATTTATTTCAGTTAGGAGAATTGATTCTTTTTCAAATGTCATTAATCTAGTGCAAATTTTCAATTCAGTTCTTTTCCACAGAACAACAACAAATTTTCAGACTGAACTTGCTTGAAAACATATCTTAGCTCTATAAAACCAGAGCACACTTCTCAAATAACTTACAATAGTTTGATCACTGGAGGGTTTAGTATAATAATGTTGATTCAAGAAAACTCAAAAGTGCTTTTGTATGAAAGATGTATTTATTGCAGTAAAATGTGCTGTATCACATTTTGCAGTGTGTACTAAAATTGTAACCCTTAAATTGAGTCAAACTTTAATACAGAGACATGAACCCCATCCCTTCAGATACCACTCCAAAAGAGAGCAGTTGGTGTATAACCTGAATCCTGATGAATATGAAAAACGAAGATGTTCACTGTGTCTCTAATAAACAGCATAAGAAGCACAATTTCATATATAGCCTTTTGAGTGATAATGTGAGAGATAAAAATCACATTCCTGAGAATTGTCACATTGCCATCATAACACTGTCATCAGAAAAAGCATCCATATTTAACATTATCTCCTAATTCAGAGGTCTGAAATTCTTTAAAACATTCAGATTAATTCTGAAAAACAAAAAGTGAACGAGATTTTATGGCATTAAATTTTTAAGGTAACAACATGGAGAAAAAAACAGAAGCCAGCTGTATCACTGGATCTGTCCAAGTCTACAGCTGGTCACATATGTCAATGATACGGCACTAAGAAACCTCCCATCTCTCTGTCTCTATCATGTCTATTTTAGATTTCAATAGGCTACTCATTAGCACTTAGTTTCTGCACCCTTAACTAATAAAAGACATCTCAAAAATTACAATAAAATTAAATTATTATGATGTATAAAGAAAATACTTCCTCACTACTAGGAAGGTACAGGGGAATTAATTTCTGTCCACGTATTCTGTTATCTAATTACAGTGTCTTAATAATAGCTGGAAGAGTGAATTATAATATATTTTTATATATATATATATATGTACATATGCAGGGAAGGCAGTAAAGAAAGGTAAAATACATTAAGTTTTCTTGAAATTCTGCTAGCAATAGCAGATGCTGGTGATCACCAACAAGATGTATAGTTTCACCTTGGAACAGTCTAAAATGCTACCATGAATCCTCCTATACCTATCTCTTTCCCCTGTGCAATACATTCTAATGTCAGTCAAAAATATTTACATATAACCGGTCAATAATTCATATAATTCATATATAATAATTCATATAATGAGCATAAACAGGCCTAGTACTTAAGTGCATGTTTGTCGGTCTAGCTGCAATGTCAGTTGTTTGAGGTTGCCCAGTGCCATCGCAACTTCTTGGAGCACACATACTAATTGTAAGGGTACCTGGTACAGGGTACAGTAAATTTAACATAGCAAATAATTCTACAACCTTCTGCTAAATGAGTATCACATAGACATGATTTTGTAGATGACACTTATTGTTCATGCAACACCTCTAAACAATGCACATGCTCTTTTGTCTACAACCAGCTACCATTGGATGAGCTTTAATTTTGCAGGTCCTAGAAGTCTTCTGATGATTGAATATTTAAGAAAGGAAATGCACAACCTGCTTTGTCATTGACCTTATATTACTACCCTCTAAAAGGCAGAACTCACTAAAATTATAATTCCTTCATACTTCAGATAGGGAACAGATGAGAATTTTATTATTAACAAGTACATCATATATGCAAAGTCAAATAAATTGGTAGAAAAAGAACATGGGTAAGTTTCCAGATTCCAAAACACATCACCCATCCCCCACCAATACTAGCCTCAGAAAGATCACATCGCACACTAGTACCTTGATTCTAGTATTATATTGGGAATCTAACCTGAATATTGGATCAAGACTATATTCCCAACTGGGTTTTTCCTTAAAATACACTTCAAAAGACCTTCGGTATACTCTACACAAATTTCAGGAAATTATTTTTATTAGACCTATGCTGGGGTGTTTTGGAGATGTTTAATTGACTTTCCGTATGCAATCTTCAAACATCACAGCTACTAAAAAAAATGCTTCTGCACAGGAGAAAAATGCTATTAACCCTAAAGATTGTTGTTACATTGAAATGTAAGGTAATAAAATCATCTAGAAGTTCAGCTAGGGACAACCTTGCACACTCCTCTTTTCTTGTTTTTTAATTTCCTTTTGCATGAAAAATAATATCCGGTTATTTTATTTAAATACAGTTGGGACAGATTATACATCTTAGAAGGCAAAAGCTCAGATACTTGCTAGAACTCCTGCAACTACTGTTCTAAGAATTAATTATACATTGTAGTTTTCTAAAGCAATGATTTAATTCTGGACAATTAATCTACTTCAAAGGCACTGCCATTTGAACTGCATTCCCATTTTACAGACGAGAAAACTGAAGCATCGAAATAAGAAAATTGTCCAGAACTTTTTTACAGGTCACTTTTCCAAAACTGTGACTGTCAAAGATACGAATAATGTCACATAAAAATACTGGCTTACTAACACATGGCCAGCCTAACTTGGATTAACAGCTTTATTCATACCTATGTGAATATTAGTTTAACCTGGTTTTATTTTAAAAAAATGTTTCAGACATTGCAACACCATGGTCATAGAGCCTAACACAGAAAAGTACTTAGTATTTTGTAAACGTCTGTGCTATATTAAGGAAAACACAGGCAGTATTCCCAAACACTAGGCTTGATTGTCAGTAAACCTTTTTAAAATGTGTAACAAGTCAATTAGAATGATACCTGTAAAAATCTATCCCTCATAGGTTGTTAAATAGATGAAATCATTATGAGTGTTGGAAATAGACTAGCAACAGTAAAAGGAAAATCTAACAATATTTGCATATGCAAGTAACTTTAAGCAGCAGCATTAAAAATAAAGCAACTATGCTTTGCAGGATTGTGGTTTCTGAGGCAAAATTGAACCTTCCAGCAAAAATCAAAAGGTGTAAACCACAAGAACCCTCAGAAAAGCCTCAGAGGCCATAATGCTGCTGCTTCAGCATCTGCAAAAATCAATGCAACCTTTCCAATCAGTTTTTGCTTTGGTAAGCATCTTCTTATTTGCCTCTGCTAGTCCGACAAAGTGACTGTGATTCTTAATAATTTCTTTTCTTGTTAGAAATAAAATAGATAGAACATTGGTAAAGATTTCAAAGCTTCTTTATTAACTTAAAACTAGTAATATTTAAGATATTTATCCATGCATAGTAACTGTATTGTATGTATTAGTAAAAAGTAATCGCAGCATGTGCAAAACTAGAATGAAAAAAAGAAGCAAACAGAGCTATCATCTTGTAAAGAACTTCAAAATACAATCAGATATTTTGATTACTACTGATATTAACTTTTATCCTACGTAGAGCCCTGTATTGATAGGTGTTCAAAATTTCTCCTAGGAAATTCTGAATAGCTGCATTCTCATCTTCAGAAGCAGTGGCTTGACATCACTTCTGGTAACAAGAACTTAAGATCTATTGAAAAGAACTAGCAACTGAAGCACTGCATGATGTGTGCATAGAGCACAAAAGAAATTACAGTTATTTAACTTCTTTTCCTACAAAGGCTTTAGAACTATAAAGTATCACAAACTAAAGGTTTACTGTATTTATTACTTTAGCTTTCAGGAATTTAAGCATCTTCACCTACAGGATCTCTTAACAAATGACACTGAAGAAATTACTATGATACAAATTAAAATATTTTTAAAAACAAAACAAAAAAAACTTAAAATAATAGACCTAAAAACTGGACAGAATAGAAGCTTTTTTGCAAATTTACACATTCCCATAATACCTAGTACAACATCCCTAGGTATGTTTAGTCAGCACTTAATATGTTAATAATAAAAGCAACAATAATAATGCATTAAATCTACTTTATTCTCTTGGTAAGTTTAGACAGCAGCTACATTACAATGAAAAGCAAACAATGGATTGTTCAGTCATGGATTGCCCTGTAATAGAGACACAGTGCACTGCAGAGTTATCCAGGTCCCCTACAGGAAACAGAAAGCCTTCTATTTCATAGAGTGATCACCACAACCAAGAGTAAGACTCATTTAATGATGGTCAAGCTGAAAAACAACAGTGTAAGAGCATAAGGACATCAAAATAAACTCCCAGAAGACTATTACTGGAAAGAAAATTACATTTTTTAAAGTCTTTAACAATCCAATATAAAAAACAACAACAAAACAACAAAAACCACAAACAACAAACAAAAACAAAAACAAAACAAAACAAAACAAACAAAAAAAACACACAAAAAAAACCCCACAAACCCACCTGCGATCCCAAACATGTCCAAACCATTCTTACATACCACATCTGTGGGAAGTTATGATTCATTTTGGATGATACTCATAATTTATCAGTTATGTTCACAAAATTCATACATAATTGAAAATAAAAGTTTTTGTTCTTAAAAACTAAAAAAGATACCATCTTTTCAAGAGCATCAATGCTTACAGTTAATAAAACTAAACTGAATTCTTAGCTTTTTAGCCTATCTAGCAGAAAATATTACCATTCCAACAGCATAGTAGATCCATGAAATGCTTATTTTTTGTGTGGTGTGGTGATGATGGTACAGACAGAGGTATCCTCACCCAGAGGGAAAGGCTGAGATCAAAATGCTGCCATGTATCTACTGTCTTATTTCAAACTTCACTGGACTGTGCTTCACAGCACTTCTGTTCCACTTAGTTTTACTGGCTCTGGCCCTTACTCATTCTTGAAACAGAACGTCTCACACTGCCTAGTCCCTACCCCCTAAATGACACTCACCCAACCTAGCCTGTAGAGAATTAACATTTTATGGCAATCTCTCAGTGATTCAGAGGACAAAATTTTTATTTTTAATTAAAAAACATGATCAGAGCAAATTTGAAAATGTCTAGCTGTCAGAACAGTATTCACTTCAAACATGCAAGTAAAATGCTTCCAATAAAATAAATATAGAACTGGCAAGCAAGCTAGGGATAGTATAGTAGAAGGATCATCATGAAGTAAATATGGCATTCTTTGTTTAGCTGAGAGTTATATTAAGCTTTATGATCTTTATTGACTCTAGTCCATGTCGTAAACTTGTAGTGAAACTTAGTTACATAAATTTAATTTCTGAAAGTAGTTTGGCTGAGAAAGGTCAATACAGTTAAAGTATGACAAAATTACACAATACAAACCACCACAAAAATATTTCAATGTGACCTCCTTTCTAATCAAGGCAGTTCAGATAGTATCTAACGAAAAAAACAGTTCTTACATTTAATATTAGATGGAACCAATTGCAAAATATCTAAAACTTTCCATCATGAGAAACAAAAAATAATTGTCTTCAGTGTAGCAGAGCTCCAAACTGAAGTCTTCCTTTGCCTTACACAAATGAAAGCTCAGGAACATTAGAGCACCTGACCAAAAAAATCCCAGGTAGTCTATAATTAAGGCCTACTGAGCAATGGCAGAAGCAACTTAAGTTATCATGGGAATTCGTTGGCAAGAGAAATGAAGGCAAGAACAAAGCTGTTTCTTTCAAACCTTCCTTCAAAATAGCACCAACACCTACATACTGGTTTTGTTTGAGTTTTGTTGTTTCGTGGGCTTTTTCCTGGAATTTTCACACAGCATTCCTAATGCCTTCAGTGACATTGAAACAGGGTAAATTCCTTGCAAACACTTCTGGATTGCACTTACAGAACACATAAACTCAGTCTTACTGCTGGATGGCAAGGATTCCCCACTTCTAACCACCAAATACAGTCCAACAGTTGTAACAGCAGAAGCCTGTACAAGGGACATTGCAAGCCCACAGCAACTCTGAAATCAAGCAACCACAACGATGATGTCAATTGTCCTGAAGAAACCAAGCCAAATAGCATGTATCAGATATTAATGTGTTAAAGCTAAATTATTTTTCAGAATCAAGTGACTGAAAATTAAGTAAAGACAGGTAAGGGTAGAATCATGAAACAGATATCAAATGCAGGATCACATATTCTGCCAGATGACTTGCTTCAATAAACCAAATGAACCAAGGCCAGAAAGGAGACTCTGTGGCCTGCTGCAAAACTTTAACTTCATAGCCTTTATGATTACAGCCTAAGTAGTCTTTTTGCTTCCTAGCATAGTCTACAGGAGATTCTTCTCACATGTATAACCTTTAAATAATCAAAATATCCTCTCTGCTTTAGTTCACCAATAATATTAAAATGTCTTTTCCTCTTCAGGCCATTCATGAACCTGATCTTCCTTGCCTACTACAATAGCCTCCCTAGGTAATCTATTCATCTACTTTTTCTCAATCTTTATGCAATTTTAGGTTTCTTTTTCCCAAGGCTGTGATTTATGGCTGACATACAGCCCTTTTGCTGCTACAGCTCTTCTCAGTTACTCACTTAACTCTGTTTAAATCACATTTAAACTGTAATTTTCTCCCTAATTTATAGCAAATTTTGTATGAGAACAAGATGTTTTACGAATATTAATGAGATATGGGGACTTTAACATGTAGGTCTCTAGATCAAAGTCATCTGTAAGCAGCACAGGCCACTGAAGATTTGATTACGTTTTAATGAACTATGGAAAATAAACTGATAATCTCCACCAAAATTTAAGGGGTCAGATATAAACAACATAACTTTAGTGAAAACAGCAGGAAAATTCTTTGGCACTGGCACTAAAGAGCTCATTCACAGAACAAGTATGGGAATAAAGCTTCCAAACCAAACAGATATTACTCTCTCAGATGATAAAAAAATAAGTACGCACATCTATATGGAAGAACCCTGGTCATCTATAGAATCTGCAGTAAGTTTTGCATTCTCCTCTGTGGCACTGAATTTATCAATATATTTATTTCATATTAAAAACCACTAAATATCTTTGCATTTTATCATATTGATGTGAAAGACAGCATGCTTAAAGCCACAATGCATTTTTTATTATAGCCACAGAATCACAGAATGGTTTTGGTTGGAAAGGGCCTTTAAAATCATCTAGTTCCATATCTTATGACATGGGGACACGTCCTGCTAGATTAGGTTGCTCAAATCCCAATCCAACTTGGCCTTGAATAGTTCCAGGGATGGTGAATACACAACCTCCATGGACAACCTGTGACACTGTCTCACCACCTTCATAGTCAATAATTTTTTTCCTAAAATCTAATCTAAATCTACCCTCTTTTAATTTAAACTGTTACCCCTTACCCTATCACTACATGACCTTATAAAAAGTCCCTCTCCAGATGTAGGCCCCCTTCAGGTACTGGAAGCCTTCTCCAGAATGAACAACCCCAACTTTCTTTGTAGGAGATCTGCTCCAGCCTTACCATCATCTTAGTGGCCTTCCTCTGGAGTTGCTCCAAATTTCCTTCTTATGTTGGGAACTCCAGAACTGGATGCCTTACTCCAGGTAGGGTCTCAAGAGAGTAAAGCAGAAGGAGAATCATAGAATTGGCTGGGTTGGAAGGGACCTCAGAGATCATCAAGTCCAATGCTTGGTCCGCTACTGCTGCAGTTACTAGACCATGGCACTGAGTGCCACATCCAGTCTCTTTTTAAATATATCTAGGGATGGAGAATCCACTACTTCCCGGGGCAGCCCATTCCAATGCTTGAATCATGATGAGAGAATCGTGATGAGAGAATCAACTCCCTTGACCTGCTGGCCATGCTTCTCTTGAGGCAGCCAAGGGTATGGTTGGCTCTCTGGGCTGCAAGTGTGCACTGATGTTGAACATGTTGAACTTCTCATCCACCAGCACTTCCAAGTCCTTTTCCTACAGACTGCTCTCAAGCCAGTCACAGCCAAGCCTGTATCGGTGCTTGGGATTGCCTTGACCCAGACCCACATATGTGTATTACACTCTCATCATGAAGCTCAGTGAAACGTATCCCCATCTATGACTGTCACCAGATTTTTCAAAATAATGAACACTGATTCTATAAGTGTCTTTAAGTAGCAAAAAACAGCTTATCAGGCTTAAAAGGCAAAGTACTATGAATTCAATGCAACACCAACTCTACCTGTACTACAACTGATTTGTGTCAGGTCTACCAGATGCTCATAGACATTTATTACATCTAAGTGAATATCAGTTTTAACATAGCCATACAAATGACTGAAGGCTGACTTCAGAAGTAGAGCAGCGTATCTTCACACTGCTTATAACCACAAAACAACATTAGAGGTAAAAAAATAAGCTTTAGATTGGGCACATGCTATTTGCATTTGAATATTGTACGTATTCAATTTTTCAGGACGTTTACTAAATTCTATGTTTATTCTTCCACAAAATGGAATTAGGGTGACCATAAAAGGACTTAAGTTTGAATTGGCATCCTAGTACTTTACCCATTCATCATACATTATGGAAAATAAGATTTTACTCTAGTCAAAATACAAAAAAAAATTACTGGAAGAACAAAGTGGTCAGGAGCCACTTGCTCCAAAAGTTTTTCAATTTGTTGCATGACTACAGTGTAAAAAGCAAGGAAATTTATACTTGTTATATATACAAAGTAGTGCAACCTGAGACAAATCTGGTTTTATAAGTAAATAAAAAGTGACATAATTATTTAGTATTTATGATGGAAACACTCAAATTCTTTCTTTTTGAAAATAATGGCTAAATATTCATATATAAAAAGACAGAAAGTGAAAGAAAAAGAAAATCCAAGGATAAAACAAACCTAACAAATTTCTATCAACCAGTAATGCAATGTGGAGATGGGAAAATCCTTACTGAGAAATCTTGATTGTCACATCTTTAACAGAGTATTTCTGTTTAAAATCATTAGTGCATCATTATGAATTCTAATGTTGATTCCAGTAATTCAAATCAAGTAATTTAAGCCAAATCTAATTTAAATAATGTTCAATCCAAATTCAGAACAAAAAAAGATTTAAGAGTAACAGTCATTATTGACTGCCCCCTCCATCAACACTGTATTATCAAAGAAACTAAAGATAAAAAATTGGTATGTTTTTCCAGGAGCCTTCATGCATATGGAAACTCGTAAGAAATTCTGAGATTCAGTCTCAACCACCTCTTCCTGAAGGAAAAGAACTGTCACATTTCTTACACTGTGCAGATGGACTGCCTAAAATTGATATGGTTAGTGTCGCTACATATACAATTCCTACTGTTTAAACTGTTTAAATCTAGGTACCTATACAGAAACCAAAAATACCTCTTGCACAGTACAATGCACCCCTCCTCAGTGAGCCTGCATGCACACAACTGTAGCACCAGACAAACACTTCCCTTGCCATGGCTCCTCCTGCAAAAGATCACACATCCTGTTACCCAGGCATTGTGGCAATCACACCTAATACCACCAACAAACAGACCAGACACACTGCTGGTTTTAAAACCTGTTAGGAAAGCAGGAAAGGAAGAAGGTAAGCAATAAGAACACTAACAAGCTGCATTGTTCACTAGCTAATAGTACAAAAAGTGTAATAATGGGAATAAGTCTAGATGAGGGTGCATTTGATAAGTATTTCAAGAAACACAAGCAGTCCCTAAATCCCAGTGACTGAAAAAAATCAACAAACCCTCAAAATACCAAATGTGTCTGGTGCTCAGAAACAGCAAAAAAAAGCTAATGCATGAACTAGCCCAAACTATCATGAAATTCTCATTTATGTATGTGCAACTTTCTGTGTATATGTGTATGCGTGCATGAAACCTCGGGACTAAGAAGAAGGAAAAGAAACCCATCTGTTTTGAGGTAATCATGATGCTTTTCACTTCTTTGAGATAAATATTTATCAATTTAAAAGCATTACTCTATGTGGCTCAATTCTACTCTGTGGCTAAATTTTTATGAGTCAACTGCAGTTGCAAACAGTTAAATCCTAAAAAGTTACACAGAGAGGACAATTTTCATATACTAATTTGGCAAAATTTGCTTTCTAAATAACTACATTTTGTAAAAGCAATATTCTGTTTTTTCTTCATGCTTTTCTGACAGCAGAAATAGACGCAAGTTGTAATTTACTTGTATCAATTTCCTACTTTACTAGTGTCCAGTGAAATCATTCTAACAGCATGACAGATAAAAGGCAATAACGAAAAGCATTTTTGGTCTCCAGAGAGCTATAATGTGCACTGAATACAAACAGCAGTTAGGGAGTAAAAATTTAAAAAAAACAACAAACACACACTTAACAAAGCCCTGCTGGTACCTTGTAAGACAATTCCTAAATATATTACAGTATTCAGCAATGAAAATGTTATGTAAAATGATGTGCATTGATCCAGTAATCCCCAAAGCTCTTAAAGTGACTTTAATTTACCTGAACACAGAACTGCTTTGAGAAAAATCCTTCTAGACCTTGCCAAAATCTGACTGCAGGGAACAGCATATTTTTATAGTCATAAAAGCAGAACAACAAAAAAGATGTCAAACAGAAGGCCAGTGGCAGCTGAAGCTACCATGGTTTTTACACAAATAACAATCAACTATGAGAAAGTTTGCTAAAACAGGCTATAATGTACAACATTTTAAAAGCTGATCATGAATTACAGTAAAATATTTTTAGGAATACCAGCCTGTACTGTATAAAGGCTAAAAGGCGTATAAGATGGAAAATGAACACAAATATTTGCATCTCACATATGTATCTTTTACTAAAAGGATGCTCTTGCTGAAGTTCACAGTCAAAAGGAAAGATGATAAAGACTATTGTTTTAAATTCAATGTTCTGCATACTACTGTATTCTAATTCCCACTGAAGTCAACAAAACAGAAAAATGAGCCTTCAAGATATTAGTTTATTTTTAGTTTTTAGTTTAAGTTACCATTTAGTTTTACTTTTTAATCCAAATGGAGTGCTATGGCTGAAGGATGACCTAGTCATGTAAATCTATAACTATGCATAACAAAAAGGTTATAAAAATACCAGTTTCAGTTACACTACTGATATAAAATATTAATACAGAATAAAAAAAATATTGCTTAAAAAATCTAGTATGACAAAAGAACACCAAACAAATAAAAAATAAAAATGGCTATGTAACAGATTGCCTGTCCCATAAAATAAGGTAAGAAAGTAAATCCTAAAACAGCTTTTATTCTCACACAGTAGGAGAAAGATGGACCTTAGGGATACAATTCCAAGAAATACTCTCCTGGCTCCATCCTTATTACGATCTTATGCATGATTTATTAATGTTAGGTTTTGTCACATATACAGAATGTCATCTGACTGCTCTGTATTAGAATGTTTATCCCTCTACTGGTAAATTTCTGTGCACTGAACTCTATAACTATACAAAAGTATACAAGGGATCGAAGACTGCATTGAAGTAAAGGAACAAACAGGAAATTGGAAGATTTAACACCCAAGGGGGCCATGTAATTTATTAAAATTCTATTTTAAAACCAAAGCAAGCCTATGATATAAAGATGTACAAAAAGCAGCGAATGTATTTGATAAAATCAAACTGATTTAAAATTACTCAAAAACACCCCTTCATATTCTTAGGCCTTTTCCCAAGAACATGTACAATTTCTGAAGGACTTTGGACTTCAACTCATTTAACTTCACAAAAATATACAAAAGGTACTGAACGAAAATGAATAGAACTGGAGAAGACAGTAAGAAGAATAAAAGATTCTTGAGGAAAAAGGCTGGACTTTCTAAAAAAAACCAACTCTAAAGCTTAAGAACAATGGATGCAAATCCTTTTCAAACCATGAGTATGGCACAGGTACATGGCAATGTCACATAAAAATCCACAGTACGTCATAAATTACAATGAAATGCCAACCACTACACACATTCAGTTCCTCAGATTTATTTGGAACCTCTACTTTCAAAATCTGCAAAAAGCTTTTTAAAGTTTCTGAAATATTTTACCTGAAATATTTCTCCATCACCAATTCGACATTATTGTGATTTATGGCACCAACTATAAAACTATATAAAACAGCAGAAGTCCAGTAAAAAAAATTACTAATTTATCTCATACTATGTAAATTTTTTTTGTTAATTTCATCAGATTCCAGATAAGCAACTGGTTTTAACCAATCCCTTTATCCTCTACATGAGTTGGAATTTCTGTTCTGCCATTCTCCACAAGAGACAGCTCTACCAGTAATACTAGTTTCTCATTAGAACTTCCACATTTCTCTCATAAGCTTTAAGAGTTTCACCTTTAACAGGTGCTTCTTTTTTTAATACTCATCTTAAAACCAAGTAGTTATGATAATCAAATACAAAAGCAAAAGCAAAATAAGAAGAATCTCTTAGCTTGACTGAGTTCAGTTTTTCAGCCCTTCATTGAGGTTTGGTTAAAGATGGAAACTCCTGAAAGTTTGTCCTGAAAGTAATGTCAATAATAGTGTTGCTCTATCATGTGAGATAAAAAAAAGTGTGCTCATGAACTGATCATACTTATGGACCAGATTGTCTCTTGTTAAGAATCTCTTATTTTTTCATATTTTTCCCTGTAGTCAAATGACAGTGTTCCATAATGCACAAAAATCGAAATTCAGCCTGTGTCTATTTCACATTTGGAGTCTGGAGATACTTTGCCTGCTTTCTCTGTGTGCAAACTGAAAAGAAAAACAAACAACAACAAATAGAAGTATTAGCATGTTACTTTTATTTTTTCCATAAGCCAAGAAATTCTATCTCATTCTAGCTCATTCTATCTCATCAGCTATGTTAGTAACACTAAGCTGAACATTCTGAAGGTAAAAAAGAGAGTAAAGCAGAAATTAGATTGTTTTGCTTTCCTTTTCCTCCATGGAGCTAAGTATCCAAATTTAAAAAATCCCTTTGGTGTGAATACTTTTCTTTCAAGTCACCCACATGCTTTTTTTAAACACACATTTAATCTCATGGATTTCACTGATGTTACACGGCAGCGAAGATAAACAGCTGTAGGTACTGATGTGCCTAAATTCCCTACTGAATGCTATCTTAAGTGAAGCATCTTTCTTTGCTTACATTTTCACATGTCTTCATTTTTATTGTTCATAATTTTACTGTGCACTTTTACTATATAGAATGACAGTTCCGACACTAGCCACTTCAGCTAACCTGAAGTGTGACTATATCCCTGATACCATGGCAGTATGTGAGAAAAAGTGAGCCATATGCAGCACACAGTTTATTACCCAGAAGTAAGATCTTCAGATAAGGATTTGCCTGCCACAACGAAGCTCATTTTAAAGTACTCTTCCGTTAATCTTCGTTCTTCTTTAAGAAAATTTTCATCCTAAAACATATTTTCTCTTTTATGGGGTGTCTTTAACATGAATGTTCTGTATTTTTTAGGTCATTTCATGAAATCTGGTTACCTGACTTTCACCACCTATAGTTATTTTTAGCTCTTAGTTTATAAACAACTTTTTCATTTAAATTTGTCCTTAGATTTCCAGATAATTAGTAAAGGATAAGAGAGAAGAGTGAAAATAAGAGTGATTTGCAACCAGGGTTTTTTTCATACTCCATTACGCAGTGACACAAACCAGAGACTAAATTCTAGACTCTAAATTGTGGAAGATGACTACTAGGATTCTTTTACATGTAATAGTGCAAACAGTAATAGGATTTTTGCAAAGTACAGCTGACTGGACTAGTTTTTTTTAATTCTGCAGATCTCTCTAATCTCTCTGTCTGGGAAGTGTATTTTGTAATGCAAAAGTGTACAATTCCTTCGTACCTCTGAGTCAACACATCTCTAAAACTATTTTTGATAGATCAAGTAAAAACCAACAATAAAAAGTGTTATGTTACGTTATGTTATGTAATGTTATGTTATGTTATGTTATATTTCCCCTCAGGCCCATATATAGGCCCTCAACAAAAGAGCTATCTAAAATTGTCCGATTTAGTATTATTTATTCTACCTGAGATCTAAGATTCTGCCCACAAGTACAAAGTAGTTCCTGATTGTCTTTTAAGCAATCAACATCAACTCACACCACAGATGCTAGCTGAATTGCCAGTTATTTGATCTACAGTCACGTGTGAAACCTTCTAACACACCTGTAACTTTTAAAGTAGGCATGCCATAAAATACCCACAAAATCTAGCATTCAACAAAAAGGGAAGCTGCAAGACCTTTGAAGGATACGCTTTACTTATACTTTAGGTTAAGAAACGTCAGAAAATTGGTCTATTGCTTTTACAGTCAAAATCTGAAGAGGAATTGCTGAATGTAAAAGCTACTTTCACAGTCCTCTAAAGGAAGACTCCTTGGTTTTCTAAGTAGTACTCTTGAAACTTCAAGAGCACGCTGTAAGGAAGAATCCTTTGAAATGGACCTCCTATCCTCCCGGATTCCTCACCAGAAAACACAAGAATCATAAGCAAAACACAGAGAAAAGCTACACAGAAGGAAATAAAATCTGAATATGCCTTGCCTTTCAACATGTTAGAAGAAAAAAAAAAAAAAAAGGCAACAAATTATGATAGATCAAAATGCTAATTCACCCAGTATCAGATCCATATGCAAGCAGAAAGCAAACAAAATGTTGACAAGATGTGTAACACATCCCAAAGTACAAACTTTAGCAAGAGAAACTTAAGAAAACACATTTTTTGCAAAAACAGGACTCTGAATTCAAGTACTGAAAGCCAGGTCCAAAAAGCTAAAAATCTAATTCTGAAAAGAGCTTTGGACTCATACATGGATTAAGACATGGTACACAGCTTAGGTATTACATTTCAAACCGTTGGTAGGAACAACCAAAATAACAATTAATTATCCATGTCAGTGGTGTGTTATTACCTGCATTCTTGTAAAAACAGTAACTCTCAGCTTCCATGACTTAATTCCTGATAGTGGACTGCCCACCCATAGCTCCCCCCAGCAGTTACTGAATTATTAAACCCATGCAACTCCAGGCAACACCAGAAATCTAGTAATACAACTGTATCTCTGATTGGAGTGGTCAGTCTACACTAGCAGAGACAAAACTTAAAAAGAAAAAGCTGGGGAAAATCCTGCTTATTGTTGTGTATGTGTATGTATACACCTAAGTCAAGAAAAGAAGCCATTGTCAACTGCTAATAACACCTCAGAAACTCAGTAGGTGGAATAATAACTACATCAGTGAAAAAAGCAAAGTGAGAACCTGACTTAAAATTCTCAAACACATTAAACACAGTCAAGTAATACAACATACTAAGAAAAGTACAGTTAGTGTGACACATCTGACAAATGGTGTCTATTAACACTTCAAAACACGAGCACAGCAGTTTTATGCTCTTCAAAAAAATATCTAGCTCTGATGCTATGTGGAGAACCTGGCATTGAAGTGAGCTTGAATGTCTGGGAACCTATACTCCTGACATTTCTTATGAGAATACGAACTTGCAACTCTTTCACTGGATAGGTCATTTGTGAGAACAAATGATCAGCATTATGTTTCAATAAAACCTGACCAGCTCTGGCAGTGATAGGAGTTAAGAAACTGAATTAACTGAATGGAAAGCTGTACTTACAGAGAACAGAGATGGCTCCTGCAGTTAAATCTAAGTCTGCTATCTCTGTGTCTAGAAACAAAACTGCCTAAAATGGCACCAGAGAGATGTTGTTCTGTGTAGCTACACCCATGAAGTTCTCTGGACACAGAAAGCCAGAGGCCGCCAAGCAAATCTTGCTGTGTTCCTTCATTTAATGTGGAAAGACTCCTGATACCAAAAATGTGATTTTCATGTAGAACCAAAAGACAGTGTTGTATCCTATCCAAGATATAAAAGCAAGCACAGAACTTTTTAAAGAAGAGATAGCCCAGAGTCAAATACCTCAATGAAGGCAGCAAGTGTACAAATATGGACCTGGCGTCTTAAGTATATCAATCAATAGTAAAGTCTGCACTGAAAGACTGCTTTGTAGACAGCTATACATAGTCAAAGGAGTTGGAAATCAGTGCAAAAATCACAAGCTCGTAACACGAAGCATTAAGATGTAAAAAACAAATTACACCTCTGAGATGCTAATGAAAATACGTTTCAGAGGGGAATTCCAGAACATAACAAATAGAGCATCCAGTACTCATAATTCAAGTGACGTTCTGCAATAAGGACAGCCTGGAGAGCCATTCTCAGAGTTTTTGAGAGTTCACAACATAACCTATGCTCTAGCAATGAGAAGCAGAAACTGCTAGAGAGTTATTTTTAAAGAATACCCAAAGATTCATTCAAGCCACAGTGAGGTAAAGTATACATGAGCTGGAGTGAAGTAGGCATCAGTATTTCTTAAGGAACACACATTTCTGCATGGGTTTCTGCTAGTTTTTATTCAGAGGACAGATGTCCAGCTGAAATGTTCCCAGCAGCACAAAACCAGTCTGGAGAACAACTTGGAGAAAGAAGAGGCAGAGAAGAGGCATCCCCAGTCACAGTAGTCAAATTGGCAGTGATCCTGTTTTGCTTTTCAGAGGTTGTAAAATTTCACTCCTTACTCTTTCAAGTGGGTGAATTCACGTTTCCTTCCAAGCAAAAGCTCTTCAGTGTTCTCAAGTGTGCTTTCTCATTAAACAGAAAATACATATCAATACCATTTTCTGAGCAACAGATAGAAACTGAAGAAAATATCTCTGGCTAATTTAAAGACCAGCATCTGCAATCAGATGTCAAGTCAGAAAAGCAAAGATTTCACATTAAAATGGAAAGCTCTTTATCTCCTCACAATAATGACAACAAAAATGCTAAAAAGGCGTCTTTTCTATCAGAAACACAGTTCAAAATTTATCTGTTACACGAATATTATCTATCTCTACTGTCTACCTGTTATCTATGAAGATCATACATCTGTTAGGCACTGGTTACTACAGAAGCATTTCCAGCAATTCATTGTGGTGGAAAAACACCATCACACTTCTACAAATAATTCACAAATTTGTTAAATTTCTTTGTTAATCTCTCTATATACAACCTAGACAAATACAGATCAATAAAGATGAAAGAACAGTTTTAAGGCCACTGCACCTTTCACAGGTTATGTACTCCCCATTAAAATTTGAAAGACTGATTGAGATTAGAAATTAGAAGTTCTCGAAGATGGAGAAATTCACATCTCTAGGAAGACAGGTAGTTATTTTCATTCTTTCTAATATCTTTGAAATAAGATTATCCTTGTGCACTAGATTAATAAAACAATTCTATGAATAAATCAGCCAGACGTATAGTACTAGTAAGTGTCATTTTAGGGATTACATTAACTAGAAGGACATGCATCTATTCCATCAAACGCAGTCCAACAGCTGGAAAAATAAATATTTCCTGATTATGTATATACAGTATTTACTCTGTTCAGCCCAAAACTGCCTACAAATTTCAAAGGTTTCTGAAATACTGCTGCTAAGGTCTCAACACTCTTGGTTTTTTTCCAGACTGCATGTAATCATGCAGAATTAAATCCAAGGAATGCCAGGATTCTTAGAGAGGTATGATTGCTCCTGCAGGCATTCACTGCCACCTGTTAGCATTAGAAAGTACAATGCTCTCTTCATTATCTACTGCCCTTGATATATTTAAAATTTTCATTGAGTCAGTTAGCTAACACTGCAGATGACCATTTAAGGAAGCTCCAGAAATTGCTAAATGGGAAACAGGTGTAAATTCTACAGATTTGACTGTGACAAAAAATTTACACTGATTATCTACCTTCTCTTTAACAAAAAGAACTAGTGTAATTAACATCAACTGAGATAAATATTTCTTTAACTTACTATCCTACATGTTCTTTCACATGCCACGCACAGTAGAAAATTTCAGGGCTTCTCATGTCAAACAAAAGTAATATAAAAAGATCAAAATCATCAAACAAGGTAAATCATACAATTTCACTATTTTTGAAAATGCTTTTAGTCAAATACATGTCATCAATGCATTTACTGATAATTTGCAAAACTCTGTTCTTTGTGAAGCACGTTAAAAAAAATTTTAAAACCTTATCACAGAATCCATCTGTTATTTATTGTAAAACAAAGTGGTAAATAGTGAATATTTATTACTTAAGCACTGATAGTTCTGCAAATAATGTTGATGGCATACTTTCACTAAGTAGAATACACAGGCATTTGGCGAAATGCCATTTCCTTAATGCAGAACTGTTCCAAAGTGATTCGTGTTGGATACATACTTCTCTACAAAAGTGCTTCATTCTGTCTTATTGATAAGATGCTATAAGTCAATTAATCAGATGTTTTATTAAGCTTTCTTCTCTATATTTGATTTTCACCACTGCTAGCACTACCCAAGCTAAATACTGCTATCATTTAAGCAAATACACAACAGCAGTAGGGATCTGATCTAAACGAGGTTGCTGTCAAAGAAAATTTTTCTCACCGAGCATCATGGAGAGCTTTGAGCTTACTAAGACAGATCTGAGGTTTCAGAGAAAAATCCACCTGTAGTACCATCAAGAAATAAATTAATACAAACAACTCAAAAAAGGTTTGCAGGCTTAACAATAAATCAGGATGTTTTGTTGCATATCTTTCTCCACCTAAAGATACACTGTTCAAAAGCTAGCCACATCCCCGTAATTCAGGAACAAACTTCAACAGTTTAGAGAAGTCAAATAATCCATAAAGACTGAAAGTCTGATCTTTGTGAATGCTTTTGGAAGCACACATCAGAGCTATCCAAACTATCCATCTTTATCTGCAATACCTAAACCAAACAAGGTAACACTAAATACCATTTACCCTTTCTACCTGATGACTATCTGTCCTTTCATCTGAAGAATAACAATTCTTTACCTGGTTAAGCTTGCTGAAATCCTCTAAACTTTTTTTTTCTTCCCCATGAATAAAACACACACTCTATTTTCATGTGGAAAAGGACAGTACCTCCGTGTTCAGTAAGCTGTTAAAAACTTCAAGCACATCTGAAAGAACTGAAATAACAAGCCAACCCTGTAAATTCCAAATTTGTTTTAATACTTTTAAAACAGAATATAGGAGGTTCTAAATAAAGCGACATAATTGTATTTACTTTTTATAGACATTTCTGGGTGTTTCATTGAAACATAAGGTCATCCTCATAAATAAATTTGTCCTTATTATTCACAAATCTACTCACTCTTTCTCACTAGTATGAACAGCTTTCTTAACTATGTTGCAACACGAGCTCAGCCCTGAACATACCTACTTGGTGGATTTTTTTTCTTGAGAAACGCTACTGGTTATGCTGGTGTAGAGACATAAGGCTGTAAATTCTTATCCTCCATCAGTACTACTGACCTTACAGCAAACCCCACAACTGGCTACAGGCATTCAACATCCATCACTGCTCCTGAAACCCAATCTTTCAGGGAAGGACAGCTGCACAGGGCAGCAGTTAAGCAGCTTTCTAAGATACATTATCATGCCAAACACAAATAAATAAATAAAATTTTCTGTCCTACTTTCTGATCAGTGTTTTAGAAATCTCTCGTCGCATATACTTCACACCCAATTAAGGTCTTTTATCTACATACAGAAGACAAAATTCTATTTTAGTAACCAGAGACAATTTTTTTCCTAAATTTTCTTCTTCTTACGTGTAAAATATAGCTGTTTGCTTAGTAAAAAAAGCATTGTCAACTAATACAGTACACATGTAAAGAGACTTTTAATAAAACATAGCAGAAGAGTGAAACAATTGATGCACTTGACATTCACAGTGAATGTTTCAGTTCAGCACTGAAAACCTAGGCACAAATTCTCTGGTCCTACGTTTATAAATTGCCTTTTAAAAAAGACCTCCCTGTCTACAGTAAATTCCATGGGGGAGAAAGCCCCTTCCAGAAAAGTAAAAGGAAAAGAAAATTAAAAGTGTGATTCACAGAAGTTTAATTATGCAGGTGAACACAGACAAATTAATCATATGTCTGTGCTAGAAATCGTGACACACATCTGTCTCATAAACCCCTTCTTGCTGTGGCACAAAGGAGATGAAAGAATGGTATAAAGTACAAAATATCCCTATAGAGTTTTGTCAACACTGGCAAGATCTATTTTATCTTATTTTTATTAGAAAAATAAAATAAAAAACATTGTTCCTTAACTTTAAAAAAAGAGAGAGAGAGAGGAGAGGAGAGGAGAGGCTATATGAAAGGAAGACAGCAGAAATGGCAGTCTCCTCATTCCTCGTACATGCATTTCAGATTTCTCTGGGAAAGAACACAGCCTACAGACAGTTCAAAAACACTCAAGAATTTTTTAATTCAATCAGCATTGTAAAGCACAATTACTGAGTTCAAAACGAGCACACTATTATTTTCTAAAGGTCAGAAAGCCTATGACACCTTTACCAGGATATTTCTAAATTCCTCTTAGAGTCAAAGCATATAAGAAAAAGATGCTTGGGTAAAAGTAGTGGATAAGAAAAGATGAGGCACTGAAATCAAAATGTGATTGGCCAAATTTGCAAGAGAAATGTGTAACTATTTTCAAATTTAAAACCTAAGTTGCATTTTTTCAGGCAGGTTGGCACTGTGCATTTGCTAAAATCAGGTAATTCTGCTATCTAAAAAGCCAGATTTCACACACCACCTACTGACCTCTGACTTACAGACACATAATTTCCAGAACACTAAAAACTGTAAAAGAAAGAGCAATATACTTGTTTGTGTTATTCCATAAACCACATTTGATATACTGCCTGAGGAAAAAGTATGCATTATCTGACTACAACAATATGTGAGAAGTTAAGCTGGCAGTAACCAAGACATCCATTTTGACTGTCTGCAAACAAATTAATCTCTATACCAGTGGAGTGACTCCAGTAATTGGAAGATTACTGAAAAACTCAAATAACCACTGTGCTTAACTATGAAGAAGCACAACACAGGGCATGATAGTATACTAGGATACATCCTTTGGTATAATTAATCAAACTGCCTGAATTTCAACATTTATTTGGCTGAGGAGAAAGTTTTTTGCACATTCCTTTTACTAGAAAGAACACACAGAATCCCCAGCAGATATTAGGCACGTAAGTATAAAAGGGGGAGGTGATTTTTGCAAAAAATCTTCACAAGCTTTTCTTTTTTTTTTTTATTTCGTAACTATGCTACTAAGCTTATGAAGAAGACTGTCACAGCATGTATGCATAAGACACAGCTGTAAGTCTTTTTATCTCAGGGAAGTACAGACTGTGTATACATGCTGATGTAGTTAAAAATAAGCTGATAAACAGTGTTTAGAATGAATTGTCACTTCTGTGAATGAACTTGAAGAAGCTGAATAATAATCATGTTTTTAAAAGGAATGTTTTCAGTACTTGTGTATGAATTTATTCAATTTAACCTTTTTGGATTTTGTTGGGGTTTTTTTGTTTGTTTTTTTTTAACAAAGCCTTTGTATTATTTTCTATTTTCCCTGCATTTTAGCTATCCTCTTCCTATATGGAGACACGAACATGCAACATTTTAATAAATATTATCAATCACCAACCAAAACCCAATCTGCACTTATGAAATGTAAGCTAGAATTGTGCAAAAGTAGACATATTGTTCTGTAAATGCACGGTGGCTTAAACAACAAGTGAAGTGAAGCTTGTTGGAAAGGAATTTACAGGCAAAGCACTCTCATACGATCTTTTTCTACATCATCAATTTTCTCCAGTTGTACTGCAGCTTTCATGGTAGTAGATTACCAAGAGAAGTAACCCTTCCTCTTTGCTCCTATTTGGTAAATCACTGATAGTATCCGAAAGAGTATTTTTAATCACAGATTCTTGCTTTAGGCTGCCAAGTTGCCAGAGTACATTCATTAATTAGCTTCATTTAAGGCCTTTTCCAAAGAAAACAAGGATTAAGCAAATAAAGTAAACAACTCACAGTATTTGAAATTGAGAGTTTTCATTAAATATTGTATGTTGACTGTGCTATGCCAACTGTTTTAAAACAGAATTCAACATAAGCAAGCTCTTGCTACAATAGATGGCATTATGAGACTCTGCCACTGAGCTTAAAACAGAAAATATTTATACTTTTTTCTCAACTTGTTAAAGAACAAAAGGTTAAAAAAATCACCCTGATCTCATACAGTAATCAAACACAATAATTTGTAGACCTGTACTATATTACTCGTCTTGACATCCAAAGTGATGTTTCAGAGACACTGCCTTGGTTTACTAAGACTTAAATTTTGAACAGACGTGTGTCATTTGAGAAGACCTTTAAAGTGGATTTCAATACATTTCATCACAACTTTACCTAAATGCAGACACACACATTTCAGAAAATTAGAAAATTTCAGTCAATATTTGTACAACTGTTGTCAGCAATATGACAAAAAGCTTCCCGCTGTCACTGGCCCAACACCATGATACATAAAAATCCCATTTTAAAGACAGCTTATTAAGAAATTAATATACCATAGAGAAACTGCATTTTTATTGTATGACCTTACTGTGATTCAGCTTGAAAATCCTTTTAAATGAGAATTTTCAGAAAGATTAGTAACGGAAGTTCATTTAGAAGGAAATCCAGTATGCAAATATTTCAGCTGTGCTCTTTTACAAATTCTCTGCCTTGCCAGTTTGAAAAACTGAAAATCAACACTGGAACAGTGTAAGCATACTTGACCTTATTGCTTAATGTCTATCAAGAATGCTACGGCTGGTGGATTTTAAATTTCTGAAACTGACACTCAAAAATGTATAGTGCATCTTCAGCCCAGGTCCCATAAATGCTGACTATGCTCCAGCCAAAGCCTTGAAGCTGCCACACTCTCAAACTTATATAACACTTACAAAGCTAGTTTAAATACACCATCAATCTATGTCTGTTCCTGCCTTGAAGTAATCCTGTTTAGTTTATCTTTTAACCCTACACTTGCATGGAACAGTACCATTACTAATCTAATAGAAGAAACACAGAGGCAACAAATCTGATTCTCTCAGCTTACAGAAACTATGAAATGCAGGGAGACACTCAAATCCAACTCTGGCCAAAATCTGCACCTCGCGAGTCAACATTCGTCCCCAGCTGCCATAGCAGTCAGGAGAGGAGGAAGGAAAAAGCTATACTGGACATCAGAGAGGACCAGGGGGAATGGATGAGGTAGGGTAAAAAAAAAAAATCCAAAATAATACACAGCTTGTATGCATCTCCTAAGTAACTGAAGCCTCGTTTATTAGTATGGTATAAATACCTTTCAACTTTGTTTTTGACATTAGGCACCTGTGTAAAAAATGCCTGGTGAAAAAGTGAGCAGATGCCATGTACTGGTATTTGCTGCATGAGAGCAGTTTATACAGGCCCCTAGTGGCTCAGGGCACACAGCAGCAGATGAAGGGGGACTCCTGCTCTTCAGCTTGTGTAGTTTTGGTCCCTGCAATATTCAAACGTAGGAATGAAGGAGAATTTCAAAAATCAAAGATGAATCACTGACTAGACTTAAATTCCCAGCTACTCTGTTCTTTCACATATCCCCAAGTCTATTCTGGCAAACCTTCTAAGGCTGAGCACTGATTTACTATCACCCATTCAGTTCGCTGACAGTGCTGATGTTTGAGTTACATAACCATCACAGAAGAACACTTAATTCATATTATTCTTTAACAGTCATTTGAAAAGTAGTTTGACTAATGGATTTAAAAGCACAAGCTAAGACACACTCATGAAATCTAGAAATAAAAAAAAAAAAAAAAACAAAAAACATTCTCCTTTCCACACCCCATTCCTGACAGTTTGCCATAATACACACAAACCATAATGAATTTCTTAGTACCACTTTGGAGTAGACTTAGGCAGAGCTTTCAGTGCTTTTTCAGGGCTTTAAGTGGATACAGATAAGCTATACATCATTTCTACATTGAGAGAAATCTAAGTATACTCCACCATATTACCACAAGTGAAAAAACTAAAATTGGAAAGCTACTCCTGTAAAAAGTCTCTCATTAAATCCTTCTTTCTATATAACACTCAGTGTCTTGAAAATATCTCATGCCAGTACATTTATAGCTTTTTAGAAATTTTGACTGGGCAAAATCTGACTGCTTAATTAATTAAAACTGATCAATTTCTCAATTTCACACATAAAAAAGCAGTAGTGGAAGATCTGACGAGGCAGAAAGAAAAGAACGTATTTTAAAAATGCCATATAAAGGAAGCTACAAGTATCTATGATTGTATTTAGGAAAGGCGATAATTTATTTCTTTTTTCTTCAGAGTTGCTCCAGTCACCAACAAGAATTCTAGGAGCTTTGTGTGCTCCCAGCCCAAGAGGAGAAAATGATGTCATTTACTACACACTTTTACAGCAAGAAAATAAAGCACTGACCGTTATAACATTACAAAACACTAGCAGATACCAGAGGAAGGAAGAATATGATACTTTTACTTCTGTCCATCTCTGCATCAAAATTCCCAGTAAATGTCCCGATACTACAGAAGTTGCTTGCGCCTGAACAAAAGGTATGCTGGAAGCACTCTCTGAAAGGCAGAGAAGACAATCATAACTTCCCACATTAACCCTAAGTTTAAGAGAACAGGTTTCACCAAAAATACTCATGAATGCAAATAGAAAGCTCCAAAGCAAGCAAACATCTACAGACTCATCTCTCACACAACGCCGTCTCAGGAGACAAGTGAAGGAACACACAAAACCCTAACTATGCTGCATATATATAAAATGATCCTTCTACATACATCGAAGCTGAGATATGGACATGGTAAGCATGCTAAAGAAGCTAACATCCTTCCACGAGGCAGTAAGTGTACAAAGGCCAGGCAAGAGAATAAAATATGCATGACAGCGGTCTGGAGAAGTAACTAGGAGGAGCAGACACCCAAAATCCACACATTCAATCCTTAGTGGTGATCGCTTAAAAAGGAAATAATACAGTTCTAACAATACAGCGGGAAGGGGGGGGACAGAAAAAAGGCAAAATACGGATTTCGGTTGAAGAAGCAACTATTTTATTGGGCAGCAAACGAGAGCCTGGTTGCAGCAGTGAGGAGTGCCTGCTCGCACGGGCAGACGGCGCAGAAGGAGCTGCTAAGTTTGCTGAACAAATTCAAGAGCCCCTTTTGTAAGCGCTCAGAAAACTGAGTTTCCAGCCCGATGTGCTTCCTTTCAAGTGATTTCGGGAAAGTAAACAAAGAAATTAAAAGCCTAACCTGTGAAAAGCTTCACATCTCCGTGCCTCCCCGTTCCGCCGAGAGAGAGGAGGAGCAGGAGGAGGACGAGGAGGAGGAGAAGGAGGAGAAGGCGGAGAGAGCCCTCCTCGGACAGGCGCCGGGGGTCCCTCCCGGCTGCTCACCCCAACACACCCTCTTCAGCGGCAGGCGCCTCGCCTTTCACTCTGTTGCCTGCCTCCCCCACCCCCCCCTCCACCCCCCTTCTCTACACCCCATAGAATAAACAAAATACTTAATAATTTGCTGGCTAAAGCAAACAGCCAACGTGTAATTAGTGCAGCCTCCTCGCCCGTGTACACTGGCATTCAGTGGAAACGTCGACTCCGATCCATCACCCGCTCTCACCCTGCCCCATCCCCCGTCCCCGCACCGCAGCTCCCCTTGTTCCCCGAGCAGGCCTCGCCGCTGAGACCCGGCGGAGCGGAGAGGGCAGCGGGCTGGCAAGGGCCGGGGCGGAGCCCCGGGGCATCAAGGGGAGAGTTGTGCGTGAGGCACATGTGTGCCGGGCTGCACACACGCACACATACACACGCACACACAGAGGTGGCAAAGACAGCGCGGCGGAGGGGGGAAAATGGGTCAGGAGCGGGGCAGTTACCTGGTCATGCTGGCTCCCCCGGTCCCAGCAGCAGCCGTCGCCGCCGCCTGCCCGCCCGCCGCTGCCACCTCCTCTTGCTGCTCCCGCTTGTCTCCGGGGCGGCCAATTTAATCCAAGCCCCTCAGCAGTAGCGGCAGAAGCAACAGCAGCAGCAGAAGCAGCAGCAGCAGAAGCAGCAGAAGCAGAAGCAGCAGCAGAAGCAGCTACGAGGGGAGCCCCCCGCCTCTGCTGCCTGGCGCTGGTGCGTGTCTCTCACAGTCCGGTGCCGGAGAAAGAGAGAGAGTCAAGCAGAGTCCGAAAATCCAGCATCCAGAAGAGCCAGGTCTCCGCCTGCCTCCTCCTGCCAGCACCACCTCTCCTCCGCTCTGCTCTGTTCCGCTCTGCTCTTCTTTTCTTCTTCTTCTCCTTCCTGTGGCGGCAGCGGCTGCTCCTGCTCCCGGGCGCGCTCTCTGTTCCCGAGCTGCTGCTCCGTTTCCCCTCCTCCTTCTTCTCCTCCTCCCGCTCTCTCCTTCTTCCTTCCCCCTTCGCTCTCTCTCTCTTTTTTTTTTTTTTTTTTTTTTTCCCCCTTCGTCTCTTTTAGCTGATTCTTTCGCTACAAATAGCAGCGAGGTCGCCCACCAGGGCTTCCCCCCACTCTCCCGCCTCCCCCACTCCGGAAAAAGTCCAGTGCAGACAAAAGCGAAGGAAGAGGGCACGGGGCGGGCGGAGCGGAGAGGGCATAGACAGAAAAAAATCCCAGAAACCGTGCTTTAGAACCAAAACACGAGCAGCCCACCCGGCCTCGCTCCTCCAGGGGAGATCGGGGACGGCGTGGGTACACTGATGGAGACGACGTTCTCTCGTTTCTTGGGTTTGCGGTGGCGGGGTATGGATTTGTTCGCGGTTGGTGTGTTTGTGTTTGGTGGTTTGTCGAGGGTTTTTTGGTTTTTGGGGTTGTTTTTGTTTGTTTGTTTAATTTCTTTTTTTTTTTTTTTTCTTAATCCTCTTACGCTGTATGGATCACAGGAGCTGCGTGACCCGGAACGCTGGGGAAAGCTTGCGGCTGAGCTTGGGGGGGAAGGGGGACGAGGAGCAATGTGGAGGCGACCCAGGCAGTGACTGCCCCAGCCCGGGCCGCGGGCTAACGGAGGACGGCAGCCACGCACCGCACAGCACCGCACCGCTCCGCGCGGCCGAGCGGTGGGGGAGGGGAAGGTGACGTCACTCTGTGCTGGCCTCGGAGGGGAGGGCAGGGGGGGATAGCAGGGGGATGGTGCCCGCTGCGCGCCGGGCCCCCGCACGGCCAGCTCAGCCCCGGAGTCCGTGGGAGGGGGGTTGAGGAGCAGAGTAACGGGGACAGCTTGTGGCGAGGCGCCCTGGCCACGGGGTGTCCTGCCCGTTGCCCCGAAATGTCGCCGGACAAGTGAAATTCGGTGGAGTTTAAACGCTTTGCTTCTTGCCCGGGCTTGCACCCAGCTGGCTAAGTCGCGGGAGGTCACCGGATCTGCCCGTCCCGGAGGGGTATTAACGAGGGGTGTTGGAAAGCGATCTTTACTTACACGGTCATGCTTGTGTATAGCAAGTCCCTAATTGTCTTCCTGAAGAATGGTCAGATTTCATGCTGAGTGACACCACATGTTGCTTGGCTCAATCGGTGGCGTGCTGTGGGGCTAAAAAAAGGTCCCTGCTTTTCTTACCCCATCCCGTCTAATCCTCTGCAAAGAATGAACAGCGCAGAGGACGCAGGTGACAACAATGGGATTTAGGGGGAAAGTGCTTTGGAAAACCTCGCTGTTGGTTGCTATCCATCTTCAGAAGCCTGGAGCATACACCCTCCGTGCCACAGTTCCTCCTGTGTAAAATGGGGGTGAAGTGTTAGGATAGACGGAATAAACGCTCATTGTGGTGACAGTAGCCCACTAAGACCCATGACACGAAAGTTGGCTTCACTGGCTGCCTGCCGCCTGTACGAAGCTGCGAGCGCAGTGCTGGCCAGACCGGTGCTTCTTAGTTCGGAGCTTAACAGTGATGTGCACTGATGTTCAAGCTGTGTAGCCCCTGATCGTAAAACCAGTCGTGGTGGTCTGTGCAAAGTTTATTGCAGATCATTGATACTTTTCTGCAGAGGAATTGGCATATTTTCTTTCATGTAGTATTTTATCAACCCCTGGATGATAGCTGCCAACATGAAGGCTGAAAGAAGTGAAGATAAACTTTGTTCTCCCCCAGTCCTATAAATTGCTGTCTCCTTTTGATCTACACCATGAAAAATTGTCTCCCCAATAATCTTGCACATAAAGGACTACTAGTCCTTTTGAAACAGTGTCCTTCAAAATACTGAATGATTTTGTAAAAAATGTACTTTGTATGAAAAGGTAAATATATGAAATGTAGCATGGCTGACTATCTTGTCAAAAAGAACTATTCAATAAAAGACTAACTTTTCAACAGGCAACAGTGGCTTCAAAGTAGAACAACAAAAATCAAAAGCTGGACAAAACGCTATTTTATCCTTATCATGATAAAATGTGGTTAAAGAAAGCAATAATTAAATCTTCACCTTTTCCCCCTTAACTCAGATGACTGCAGGGTTGTATTTGCTTTGAAATAGCACTACTAAATAAGTATTTCAAGTTTTTAATGTCATGTCCCAGCACTTTTCATCATAATACATAGCTGTTTTAGTGCTCTTCATCCTGTGATCCTTGCGTGACATTGAAGAATTGAGCAATAAGCCCATGCATTTTAGATTTTTCGTATCTATCACAATGCGAGATGTAAGTTTTGGGACTATATTTAGCTTTCCTTTGTCTTAGAGTCATAAGCAGGCTGAAGCTCTTCTTCAGTCAGCACCAAAGTATGCATTAGGAATAAATGCATTTATTTCTCATTTCTTTCTATAGCAGTATTAAAACCAGAGCTAGTGCATGTACAAAACAAAAAGCATAACCTAAATTCATGAAGTGGCATCAAAACACTGTATACTTACTGTTGCTCTAGTGCATATCATTCCCTTTTTATCAATAGCATATATTTTACACTTCAGATAGTAGTGTACACATATACATACAGAAATGTGTATAGTGGTTTGGTAATAACACCTCAGATATTCTTCCCCTATTAAGAGGAGATATCACATCAAGAAGCATAATTCATCTGCTACAAACTACTCATTAAAGTGGATTTTTTTTTCTGAAATACCTAAAAAGTTCAATCACAACATTCTTACACTGGTATTCTAATTTTGCCAAGATTGCAGCAGTACATTACTGTAAGGCTAGTACAGCACTGAATTGGAAAAACATTTACACATTTTATTAACTTCAAAATGTTTCCAGTAAAACACTGAACAATCTCTTAAGATCATAATTAAATTAGGTTTGGAAGTCTATTAATTGTTTGGGTTTTTTTAAGGTGGAAGAAAGAAGGGTCTTTTCTGACATTTGGAATTAAGTATCATGTATTCCCTCAGAGTTTTTGTAAATAACAGACATCTTTCTCTCTCATGATTCAAAGTTAACTGTTGAAATCCTGTTCTTTGTGCTCATGCAGTGGCTTTCAGTGTTCTCATTGTGGCCATGTACCAACAGTGATACTCTGATGTGACGGTGCAGGTTGTGAACCCACGTTAAAAATTCAGCAAACAAAGCTATGAGGGAAGGAGAATCGTTTGACTTTCCTTCTGTTCATCTGAATACATGCCTGCCACCATACTCTGGCTTCCACCACTGATGTTTAAGTAAGGTACCAGCCATGCTCCTTCAGGTATCAGTGTCATTAATACATATTAAATAGTACTCTGTTATGGTGTGCAGTGTTATTTTTCTCTCTGCTGTTATGCTGTGGGTTGTTGCTTGTGTCCCTGGTAAATGGCATGCTGGTAAGCTCTTTAGTACTTTAGGACATTCTGTTAGCAACTGGAACCACTGGATATTGGGCTAGTACACAGTAAGATCAGGGGAGCAGACAGGACCAGAAAGGTTACTCTGTAGTTGCCTCTTCCTCATTTTTTTTTTTTTTAATACATAACAATTGCCATATATTACTTATGTATTACTTATATATGTTATTTGTGTTTAACACATGACAAGCTTTCAGCCAAAGTCTAATAGATGATTTGTCACAAAACTGCAATAATGCATATTTTAGGCATTAGCTTACAAAATTATTGTGAAAAAAATTCCTGAGTTGCTGTGCTGATATTTGAAAATTCCCATTTATAAGCCACAGACATAGTGAGCTCCTAATGTGAAAGATAGTAAAATGCTACTAGACAAGGAAGCATGTGTTGTCTGTATGACACAGTTTGAGTACACATCTTTTTAACACTGATTTAGTACCTCAGGAGACATTCTCAGTACTTGTGTTTATCTTGTCAACGTTTGTGATTTATATAAATCTTCTGAATAATGAAACTTAGGTAGAAACTGAGGTATGGAGAAGAAAGTGGTTTTAAGTGTAGTTTTTTTCTTATTGTTTTTGCCCTATTCACTCTTTTTCCTTGATGCCTTAGAGAGATGAGGCATTATATTCTTGTGTGATCCAATGGTCAACAACTTCTATATGTGCCAGAACATTTTAAATCCATTTTGGAAAAGTATTCTGGCGTTTTATTCCAAAGGTTTCAAACCAATCTAATTTTTCTTCTGAGGAAAAAGAGGTTTGATAGATGAAGAAAATGAGCAGACTGGTCTGCACACTCTTCCCAGTCCATTCATTGCTCCAAGCCAGTAACACTGCATGCCCTACCACATCCCTAAGTTGGCTGAGGGGAAAAAGGTGGGTGGAATCGGTTGATGCAGCACATAAATATGGAGAAATTTGGCTTGTTTGTTTCTACTGCTCAGGGAACAATTTTTTGTTCTAGCTTGTTGTAAATAATTTTTTTTTAACTGAAAAGAGCAAGAGTCCTGGAAAACTAGTAATTAATCACACAGTACCTGAAAATATGCAGGGACTTGGAGGTGATGAAGCAGGATCAGTTTTTCAGAGTGCACTAGACTATGTGCAACAAACTGAAAAGAAACAGCAGCATATGCAGGGAAAGCTGTAAATAAGATTTGTAGACAGAGGAAACAGCTTTGTCTTTTATTCCTAGAGTATTTGGTGTATCTCAGACATGATGAGAACTCTACTAATGATTTAGAAAGAATATACTTACACAACCTGGTGGCATTTTGGGGGAAAGAATCGTGCAAATATATAATGTATGTATGTACACAGGTGCAAGAGGTCCGCATCAAGATTTGCTTTCAATTTTAATAGAGTACAGTAGATGAAGTTTTTATATTCTTTGTTTTCTTCTAGTATATAAATTTAGCTTTCATGGGAGAAAGATAACCCTTTAAACTTTAATGACACCAGCAGAAAGCTAAGACTAGAATATCAGGAATATTTTCTAATATATGAAGAGGAAAATGGGATCCAGTAGAGAATAATCAATAGCCTAATAACAGCTTGCTAGCTCACACCTTTTACAGTGATCAAACAGAGAGTGATACCATGCGCAACATAGTGTATGATTATTTCATAGGTGCTGACATGCACTAGGGAAACTAAAGGCACCATTTTTCACCCATAGGTCAGAGATCACAATCTATATAATATTACTTCATATACACAATCTGTATAGTACTATTTCATGTAAGTCCTGCCAAGAAATAACTGAAATCACATATTTTAAAACTCAGGAAGAAACTAATGCCATGACTGATTCACAGAACTGGAGTATTTTGTTAATCTTTCATTTGAACACTGACTCCTAGCTAATAAGGAGACACTGCTTCTTTTAGAAGCACACATACCTTCTTTCATATAAAAGTTTCAGACAAAGCTTTGCAGAAAATAGAGGATCTCACAAACTAACAACAGTTGGTCCAAGTGGAGGCTCATAAGTCTGAACATTTGTTCCCTTCTGCCAAACCACAAGGAGGTTCAGAACACAGCATCGTATATGGCAGTGCTGTACTGCCTGGGGGCTGAGCAGAGAGTAGAGGGAGGAGAAGGAGGAGTCTTAGTTTCCTTCCTACCCTTGAACGTTTTGCTTCTTGAATACAGAAGTTTTATAGAATAAGCGCTTCAGTTATCTGAGGGAGGGAGTGTTTCTCCATTCCTCTAATGTTGCCTCCTTTTTCTATTAAATCAAGAGACATAGACAGTCACTGGGAGGAAAGATATGGATTCTTCTAGCAGAAGTGCTGCATTATGAAACTTTGCAAGATAGAATGGGAAGGTTAAAAAATAAAAATTAAAAGAAAACTCATCTCAGTATCTCTTTCCCTGCAGTTCCCTAATTTTTTAAAATAATTATTGCCAATGGTCTATAGGTGTTTCAACAATAGTATCAAAACAAAGATTAATTTAAAAAAAAAAATCTTAATTTATTTATTTATTTTAGGATAGTGGACCCTATTGTGCTCTGTCTTGAGCTTAAGTGCAGCACAGGAAGGTCAAATTTAACCCCTTCTGTTGTATCTGATAAATCTGTATATATTCAGTATAAGTAATTCTTTCCCTCAACATAACACCCATTCACTTCAGAGAATGTGTTTCTTAACTGAAAATATAGGAAGTGTCTGTGACTGCATTATCAGTGAATGGCTAGAAGTTTCAGCTCAACTTTTACTGGGCAAGTGTTTGTATTACACAACTGAATTCATACTTGGTCAAGTCAAGGACTTCATGGAAAATTAACTTATTCTCTCATTTATAAACGTTTTTTTTTCCCAGAGGTAACTCCAAGTTTATTGTCAGGTCAATCTTGATTAAAAAGCTGAAGTCTAGTATTTACAGCATTGTCTTCACCTTTTTTTCACTATAAAACATAAAATATTGCAAATTCCTTGAATTCTGGTCACAGAATGTAAGATTCATAGAACTGTTCAGGTTGGAAGGGGCTGCTAGCTGTCATCTAAGTCAAGAACCCCTGCAATGAGCAGTCAAGGCAAGCTTGACTAGATCAGGTTGCTTGGAGACCCACCCAACCTGACCCTGATTGTGCCCAGGGATGGGGCTTCTACCACCTCTCTAGGCAACCTGGACCAGTGTTCTACCATCACCAGTGTAAAAAATTTTCTTCCCTACCTTTAGTTTAAATTCACCCACTTTCAGTTTAAAACCTTATCCTAACACTACAGGCCCTGTTGAAAAATCTGAACCATTTCTTTTAGTCCCCATTTAAGTATTTAGAGGCTGCTGTAAGGTCCCCTAGGAACCTTCTCTTCTCAAGGCTGGACAACCCCAACTCTCTCAGCCTGTCTGCATAGGACAGATGCTCCAGCGCTCCGATCATCTTTTTGACCCTCCTCTGGACTTGTTTCAACAGCTCCCTCAAGCTGCTGGTGACCCTTCTTTTGATGTAGCCCAGATTACAGTTGACCTTCTAATCTATGAGCACACATTACTGGCTTAAGTCCAGTATTTCATCTACCAGTAGCCTTTAGTGTCTTTCCACAGGGGTGATGTCAATCCCTTCATCCCCCAGCCTGTACTGATGCCAGGAATTCCCCAACTAAAGTACATCACCTTGCACTTGGCCTTTCTATATTTCATGAAGATGACATAGGTCCACATCTCAAGCTTGTCCAGATCCCTCTGGGTGGCATCCTGTCCATCAGGCATGTCAACTGCACCACTCAGTTTAGCATCATCTGCAAACTTGCTGCAGGTGCACTCCATCCCACTTTCTATGTCAGTGGTGAAAACATTAAACAGTAGCGGTCCCAATATGGACCCCTGAGGGACAGCACTTGTCATCAATCTCCAGTATTTCTGGATAAAGTCACATTTCTACAGTGTGACCACAACTGATCTGTGTAAACAGAGTGCTGAATTTGAGTGGAAGAGAAAAAATATTTCACCTTAAACCACTCTATTTTATATTACCTTTCCATTGTCCCAGTTTGTTTCCTTCAATCCTATCCATTAATCACTGAATGCAAGCCCACTAAACGTTTACTCAACATTTACTCTGTTACAGAGTAAATATATAATAATCAGTATATAATAAGTATATAAACTATGTACTATCACATCCTTCTAAGGAAGACTGTGTATTTTGGGCAGAACAAGAAGTGTTAAAATCACATTATTCAAACAAATCTGCTCACCACACAACATTCTCTAATCATTTTCTTTCTCAGCAATTCAATTAAAATAGAAATTAGGACCACAAGAAAAATCTATATTGTAGCCAGAGAAGTTATTAATGAAAAAGGAATGGAAAGATTAAATCTGTTGTATTGAATCCAGATTATTAGCAAGCTTGGGTGCCAAGTCCTTTGTTTTTCAATGCTGAAAAGCACTTTTCCACATTAAGCTAGCCCTGTGAGGGAAATCACATATTAGTCACAGTTTTCTAGTCAGAGGATTTATTTTTCAACAAGGGAAAATTTTTTTTCAAAGTTCTGTTATAAAAATGACAACCCATTTATTATGAACTTCAGCAGACATCTTTTTATGATGTAAATGTAATATATCTCCATATATACTTTTTTTTACAGGCCTGAACTTGCACAAACATGAACTTGCGGAATTCAAATCCGCAACCCAAGAATTTGCTGGCATTTTCTCACTTGGTTTGTTCACTGAGAAGGCACAAAGGACACAACAGAGGCAATAAATTTCCACTCCAGTGTTTATGGAGTGATAGCAACATGATTCATGGTTTTAATCTCAAGTAGATTCTACATATTCAAGATGCAGTTATGATTTAAAAAAAAAAAAAGTAATAGAAAAAAAAAGAAAACAAGGAAATAAAGACTGTGCCTTCACCAGCGGTACTTTTGCTTCCCTCCTCTTGATTTGACTCTGAATTCTTCAGTGGTTTTTCAAAAACTGCTCAAACAGGTGAAACTACAAGTTCATTTTGATTCTCTTACAACCACCTGCCTACAGTGTCTTTCCAGAATTACCCATTTCTTATATACTCTAATGCCTCCTTTCTCTCTATGAAGTAACTACGCTTTCTTCTTCAATCTCTCCTTTCTCAAATTCCAGCTTTTCTCTTCTATTCCAAGAGCCTGGGTTACCTTTTCATTTATTTCCTCTTCGATTAATTTCCTCTTTTACAGATTTACCAAATTCACTCTTCCTCCAAACACCTCTGTCATCAGTGTTACTATCTCCCAAAATCTTTCTACCTTCAATTCCAGAAGTACATTTTTTCTCTATATGTAATGAGGGAAAGAAGAAAGAGATCATATTACCCAAGATGCATTTTTTTGAGATCCCAGATGGGTCAGCACACCCTTACTCAACGTGTTGAGAGGGAGGCTGCAGCAAAATACCATAGAACAATATACGTGGGTTTACATCATCCAGTGCCTACACTGTTATACAGGGCATCTTTCAAAAACTGTAAGCACTGAGGCAGGGAGCAGTTCTGAACGTAGGGTGTACCACTGAATATTTCTTCTTGATATGGCATTCAGTACTTAAACGCTTGGTTGGCTATGCATTGTTGTGCATATGCCTGCTCTCAATCAAATTAATTTCAGTGCTGCAACGTGTTAGGCTGACCTCAGAAAGAGGTGACATGTAGCTTATATTTGTAAGCTGGTTTTCTTAAAAAATTTGAGATGGAGCATCAATGGAATGAAAAGTCACTGCCTCATCTGGTTCTGAGTAAGAACTAGGTCACAAATGTAATGTTGTACTGGGGACTTTCAGGAACAGTACTAACAGACATAAGCTGTCCTGTTAAGAACAGCGGTCATCTTGGAATCAGATTCCAACATCACAGTTGAGACTGAACCTTCTTTTGACATAGTAAAGGAGGTAGGAATCCTGGCATTTGCATATTAACTGGAAATAACATACCAAATAATAGGACATTTATAACAGTTTGTCCTTACAGACTGTAGTGAGCAAAAGTTAGTTTTGTGGACTCACAAGAGCAGAGACTATTTAAGAGGTGCAGCTTGAAAGACTGCTCTAATCCTTTTTCTTTGCATGCTGACTCCCAAGGTGGCAAAATGCAGTGATGATAGTAATGATGGAGGTGTCTTGCTGCAGTTCTGCTCTCAGAACATTTAACAATATACTGAGTACCATCAGTATGATCTGAAACAATAAAATTTGCTGCTGAGAGATAAACTTATCTCATTCCATCACAGGAACTGTCTTTTATTCTACTACCACACATGAGTAGTTTTTAAAAACAGAGAAGGAGTAGGCTTGTACTCATTTTCTAGACACAGGAAAGAGCTTACATTTATGATAATTGTTTTGTGTATGATTTCACTAAGAAGCAATATCATTGAGAGAGAGAATTTGGTTGATTGGTTAGGTTTGTTGTTTTGTTTTGTTTTCACTAAGAGCAAAAAAAAAGTTGTATGTATTAACTATTTTTAATTCAGCAAGAGTTGTTATTTTACTTGATAATTCCTCAAACATTAGACAGGAAGAATAGCACGGCTATATGAAACAACATTCATGAAGGAAAAAAAAAAAAAGGAAAAATATTATTAGATATTTCTACCAATCCATTACTTTCAAATGTCAGAGGCTTATTAACATTCTTTAAATAAGAAGAAAATAAAAGGAAGAATTCTGAGCACAAAAAGAAGTTTCAAAGATTGGTTACATTTACTAGGATCATATGATACAGCAAGCCACTGAGCAAGTAAGCTTGTGTATAATCTACCTAAACAGTTTTCAGACCTATTTCCCGCCCCCCCTAGAAGCTGTCTATCATATAACCATGGCCTAAATTTCTTCTTTCTACCCTGCATTTGCTTTGGCTTAAAACAAACGTATGTGTTCACTTTACCTAGCGATTCCAGCTGGTCTACATTAATAATCCATGCTTTTCATTATTTACTCTTTTCCCAGCCTGCAGAAATCTGCTTCCAAGTGGATCTGGAAGACAGAAAGCTTCCACAAAGGTAAAGGCAGGGCTTCCCAGAGCTTCCATATACTTCATTTCATACTGTGTTATTCTGAGCTTATCTGGCAGGACAGACATGGAAAGTTACCTAGCACTATCTGCAGTGATAACTGCAGTTGTGTGCATTTAAAAAATGTAGGAATGTGGTTTTTGTCCTTTAGTAACTGAAGTACAGGAAGAAATTACCTTGTCTCTTATCAGTATCAGAATGTCCTTTCCCAGTGAGGTTTTGCATGCACATTGCAGCCTGTGTACTTACTAAGCCATTTCACACTACTATCAAAAACTGGAGAAAGTGTAAGCAAAAATAATTTGAAGAAAGCAAAATAGAGAATTTTTTACTCATTTGTACCTATATAAGTTATATGTATATATACCTTTATATATGTGTAGTAGACTTCTTGTTCATAGTGAAAACCTACACTTTGAAATATATAGTTGAATATATATCCCTGAATTTTTTGTGTAAGATAGCATTTTGATTATCTGCACAATAACTACCAAATAGCTGTGTAGACAAAAGTTCATGCCACTGCCTACTCTCAGCACTGAGTATACTTTTAGTAGTCACATTGTACTGAATGAATTGAGACTTCTATTTAAAGTGATGTACTTGGATAAGCATTTGCAGGAGCAGAGACATAAAAAATGTAGTTATATTTCTCTCTAAAGGCTGAATTGCTCTGCTGAAACTTTTAAAAGGCCCTATGAAAAGTGTATCTTTTATGAGTATAGGAAGTGATTTTCCAAAGATATCCAAAATACTGTCACCAATTGGACAGCATTTAAAAACATGCTGGGAGACGATATTCTCAGATCTCACTACTAAAACCTTGGTGATTTCTATCTCCTTGTTATTTACACAGGACTCACTCCCCTCTCCTCTGTATAAATTGCTTTCTTCTGGATATGATACATCAGGATGATTCAACTCTTCTTACAAAACCCCAGTGCAAATGTGAGTGATCTGAGAAATTTGCAGGGTCTGGCTAGTCAGCATAACTGGGACTATATTCAGTGCCTAAAAAATTTTTATAATACTTTAAAAGAGGGAACAGGTTTTGCATTTGAAAATCCTATTTTAAATGTCCCTTTGCAGTGAATGTTCAGGGATAGTAATAACACTGCAATATCACCTCAAGAATTTGGAGCTTTGTCAGTTGTCCTGGTTAAAGGTTTCATTATTTGCTATTGCTTGATCACAGAAGCATGAAGAATTCATTAGTTTATCATTCTAAGTTAATATACAGTATCTATTTAAATGTGGGAAAATCACTTACAAAAATATCTTAGTACATTGGGTGCTACTTATTGATTGGAAAAAAATTACTGCAAATGGCCAAGGATAAAGAACTGTTCTTTTCTAGAGGTTAATATCAGATCAAAGCAGGTTTGTAAATAACATTTTTAAACAATCCATTTCAAAAATATGTTTCTGTAAATTTGTTATTCTGGATATATATGTAAAAGCTATTTGTAATTACCATAGATTAAAGACAAATGAACAATGCAAATTTTGTCTCTGTTTCAAAGATCCAAGTATGATTAACATAGGTAAATGCATTTGTGATATAGACAGTTCACTAGACTATTTTTAGAAGCTCCTAATCTCCAGCCAACAAGGAGCTTCAAGGCTCTGTTTTCATATTTCACTAGAACACTTGAAAAAATTGAGGTGTTGGATTAATCCCTTATGAAAATCAAACTGTGACCACAGTGGACTCCCCTATGTATTTTACAAGTCAATACATCTATCAAACAATTTTTCATCAGAGTGGTCAGCATTTCATTTTTTAAGTGTATTGTTTTGTATTAAAATATGTTAAATATGGATCAAAATTCTTGGATCATATTAAATATATGAAATGTGAGAATATTGTATGTTAATGTATATACTTTATGCCATATTAATGTAGTTCATAGACTGGGAGAATAAATGGCATAGTCCAGACTTGCAAGTGTATCCACACTTGCACAGAATCCACAGAATCCACAGTATCACAGATGTTGGGGCCTGGAAGGGAATTCAAGAGATCATATAGTCCAACCCCCCAGCCAGAGCAAAATCACCTAACCTAAGTCACAGAGGAATACATTCACGTGGGTTTTGAATGTGTCCAGAGAAAGAGGCTCCACAACCTCACTGGGCATCGTGTTTCAGTGCTCTGTTACCATCACAGTGAAAAAGCTTTACCTTATGTTTAATGGGAAAACTCCTATGCTCCAACTTGCATCCATTAACCCTTGTCCTATCCTTGGTCATCACTGAGAAAAGCCTGGCTCCATCCTCCTGACACTCACCCTTTACATATTTGTAAGCATTAATGAGGTCTCCCTCAGTCTTCTCCAAGCTGAAGAGACACAGCTCCCTCAGCCTTTCCTCATTAGGAAGATTTTTCAATCCCTTAATCATCTCTGTGGCTCTGCACTGGAGTCTCTCAAGAAGTTCTTTGTCCTTCTTGAACTGAGGGGCCCAGAACTGGCCACAGTATTCCAGTCGTGGCCTCACCAGGGCAGAGTAGAGGGAGAGGAGAACCTCTCTCAACCTACTAACCACCCCCCTTCTACCGCACCCCAGGATGCTATTGGCCTTCTTGGCCACAAGGGCATATTGTTGGCTTATGGTCATCCTTCCATCCACCAGCACCCCCAGGTCCTTTTCCCCTGTGCTGCTCTCCAACGGCTCAGTCCCCTGGTATATATTCTGGTACCTGGGATTGTTCTTTCCTAGATGCAAGACTATACACTTGCCCTTGTTGTATTTCAATAAATTTCTCCCTGTGCAACTCTCCAGCCTGCCTAGGTCCCTCTGAATGGCAGCACTGCCTTTCGGGGTGTCAGCCACTCCAAGTTTTGTGTCATCAGCAAACTTTCTGATAGTGCACTCTGTTCCTTTATCTACGTCACTGATGAATAGACTGAACAGTACTGGTCCCAGTACCTATCCCCAAGGAACTCCACTAGATACAGGCCTTCAACTAGACTCTGTTCCATTGACCACAACTCTCTGACTTCTTTCCTTTAACCAGTTCACAATCCACCTCACTACCTGATCATACAGACCACATTTCTTTAGTTTAGCTATGAGGATGGTGTGGCAGATGGTGTCAAATGCTTTACTGAAATCTAGATAAACCACATCCATTGCACTACCATCATCTATCCACCTGGTTATGTCCTCATAAAAGGCTATCAGGCTGGCTAAACATGAGTTCCCCTTGGTAAAACCATGTTGAGTGCTCCTAATGACCCTCTTGTCCTTGATGTGCTTAGAGGCAGTGCCGAGGATAAGTTGTCCCATCCCCTTTCTAGGGATGGAAGTGAGGCTGACCAGTTTATAGTTGCTTGGGTCCTCCCTCTTGCCCCTTTTGAAGGCTGGAGTAATATTTGCTTCCCTCCACTCCTGAGGCACCTCTCCTGATCCCCGTGACTTTGCAGATGGAGAGTGGCCCAACGACACCTGCCAACTCCCTCAGCATCTGCGGGTGCATCCCATCAGGACCCATGGATTTATGGATGTCCAGATTGCTTAACTGATCCCTAACCCAGTCCTCATCAACCAAGGCACACCCCTCCTATATCCTGACTTCCTCTAAGGCCTCAGGAGTCTGGGGCTCCTGTGGACTGTGTCCAGGAGTATAGACAAAGGCAAAGAAGGTATTCAGTGACTCTACTTTCTTACAGTGATTCTTTGTATCCACTGTCATCAGGGCACTCACCTCGTTCATCAGTGGGCCTGGATTGCCTCTAGAGTTATTTTCGTTTGCAATACATTTGAAGAAGCCCTTTTTGTTGTCATTGGCCTCTCTTACAAGTTTTGATTCCAAGGAGTCCTTAGTTTTCCTGGTGGCCTCCCTACATCCCCTGACAATAGTCTCATATTCTTCCCAAAGGGCAACCCAGTCCTTCAGTGATCTGATGACTTTCTTCTTCCACTTGAGTTTTCCCAGCAGTTCCCTCTTTAACCATGCAGAAAACTACTCAGAAGCAACATTGTCCTTTTGTTGAATTGTGCCATTATGTGATTACAAAAGAAAGTCTGTTCTCACAACTTTTCAGATGTCCTTACCTGGTGCGAACACTTGATAGCAACACCATTCCACCTTGGAAACAGCTCTGATTGCAAATATATGGAATCATTTTGGAACTGAGCACAGGCCTCTGGCTAGACTAACCAGACCTCTAAGAAACACTGGAGTGAGAGGAATATCTAAATTGCATTAATTCAATTTTCTAAGTTACCTCAAATATCTCTGAAGTAGTCAAAGTTGTTAATTGTAAAAAAAAAAAAAGAAGATTTCCATTAGAGGAAAGATCATGTCTATGTTTTCAAACAAACCTCTTTGAAGAACACAGCCCAAAATCGCCAGTGTTTTCAGAATCTAGAACACGAATTATTTTTGCTTTGGTTTTTCAATATATTTTACAGACAAGGTGGTGTGTATGGAGTAAGGATATGGGAGGCAACCTTAATTAAAGACAGGCCTACAGCCCCAAGAGCTATACTGTCTCTTAAGTGATAAGAAATCCATATTTCTGAGTAATACGTGATTTAGTCTGCCTTATAGACTATCCGGATGAGAGCTAGCAGTAATATGTACAGTGATTAATCAAATAGAGTTACTAGTGCAAAATGTTTCAGAAGTGAATCATAGATCAGGAGCTTCTACAGAGTTACACATTCTCATTTTTCCTGCCTACCTGTGTACCAGCAGACATCCATTTTCAGGATTTTCTCCCTTATGTTGTAATGACACAGTACACAGTGCAATCAAATTCTGTTCAAAGCTTTTAATACTGTTATTCCTATTGAGTATAATCTTAAGTATACAAGAATTACTGTTTCTGTTAAAGTTGTGTGTAAATGTCAACAGTAGTATTTTTCCAAGGCTTTTGATACAGAATCCCATAGTCTCGTCCTGGAGAAACTGAGTTGTTATGGCCTTGACAAGTGATCAATGCAGTGGGTGGGGAACTGTCTGATAGTAAATATTTCCTCCTCAAACTGGCAACCAGTCACACGTGGAGTCCCTCAGGGGGGACTGATATTAGTCCTGATGGTGTTTTACATATTCATAAGCAGCCTGGATGTTAGGATCAAGAGCGCTCTGATAAATTTTGCTGATGACACCAAGATAAGTGGAGAGGCTGACACCACAGAAGGGAGAGCCACCCTCCAGGAAGATGACCTAGGCAGATGGAGGAGCGGACTAGCAGGAACTTTATGAATTTCAGTGTAGAAAAGTGCAAGGTCTTGCACCTGGGAACACATAACTTAGGAGTGCATCTCAGATTGGGATCTTCTTGGAGAGCCTTGTGGAAAGGGACCTAGGGGTCTTGGTGGATAAAAGGCTCAACATGAGCAAACAGGTTGCTGCAGCAGCAAAGAAAGACCACAGGATGCTGGGCTGCATCAACAAGGACATCCCGCTCTACTTGGTACTTGTCAGACTGCATCTGGGATATTGCATCCAGTTTTGGTCCCCACTGTACAAAATGGATGCAGACAGGCTAGAGAGAGTCCAGAGAAGAGGCACAAGGATGATCAGAGAACTAAAAGCACTTGGCATATGAGGAGAGGCTGAGGAAACTGTGTTTGTTCAGCCTTGAGAAGAGAAGGCTTAGGGGAGACCTTATTACAATGTTCAAGTACTTAAAGGGGGCCTGCAAAAAAGATGGAGAGTCCCTATTTACAAGGCTAAGACAAGGGGCAATGGGCACAAGTTGCTCCTGGGGAGATTCCCGTTGGACATCAGAGGTAAATTTTTCGTCATGAGGACAGTCAGAGACTAGAATGGTCTCCCAGGGGAAGTGGTAAATTCCACCACTTTGGATAGATTTAAGTCTCAGTTCAACAGGGTGCTGAGAAATTTTATGTAAGTTATAGTATTAGAAGGGTTGGGACAGATGATCCTTGATGTTGTTTCCAACCTGACATTTTATGATTCTACTGACTGGTCTGAACACTGGCACTTCATGTCATCTTGCATATTCCTAGTAGTTGGCATAGACCTTCTGTAAGTAACTGATAAGCATGGAAAAAAAAAACCCAAACGTAATAATGCAGTTTGTGTGATTCTGAATCTGGCTGAATTGCACCAGGAACTATTTGTGGCCCTCTACTTGGCACTGGTGAGGGTGAGTACTCAACGTTGGGTACTGTGTTCAGTTCTGAGGCCCCCAGTGCAAGAAAGACATTGAGATGCTGGACTGAGTTCAGAAAAAGGCAACCAAGCTGGCAAAGGGTCTGAGTATCAAGCCCTTTGGGGAGAAGGTGAGAGAATTGAAAAGAGATGTACAGCTCAATTGCCATTTATCTTAGTTATTCTTCAAATACAGTACATAAACATATTACAGTTCTGCTCTAGGTGAATCAGAGAAGTGAAGGTTGTTTGTTTTTTTTCCTTTCTCAGATCCTATAGAGCTGTTGCGCAGAAGGGTAAAGGTGTGATGTGCCAGGATGAATGTATTTCTTTGGTTTCTGGATGACTTAGCTGGTTGTCTTGTGCTTGCAGAAAGCATGAATGCCTTCTGGTACCAGAGAACCAATGAGGCCAGAAGAATGCAGCTGACAGAATGAAAGTTCAAAAAATTCTAAATTCTGCCATTAATTGTTTGTTCACTGTAGAAATTGGTGCAAGTAACTCTTAAGCGTTTATTTTTTGTTCAGCTCTTCTGGAATAAGGAATTTGATTTTGTGCAATTCTGTTTTTTCCAAAGGTATAATTAGCAGAGGATCATCTCAAAATTACATACCTCAATATATAGCTATCTGTTCTCCTTAATTATAGGAAAGAAAACCAAGTTGGTTGTTTGTAATTATCAAGCCATAACTTTATGATAGAAAAATTCCATGTGGATGTCTGCATAAAGTTTAATTGGGGGCAGGAAGTTGGAAATATTCAGGCTTAGTCTAGGTAATCAAGGAAAACAGGAATGAAGGGAAAAGTGAAAGACGTATTCCTGGGTCACAGGTCTTAGGAGAAAAGAGAAAAGAGATCTCAAAAGCATAGGTGTACTATCTTTCACAGCTTTGAACAGAAGCCAGAATTATTTAGAATTTCTACTCTTCTGCTGCCAACAAGTATCTGAGAAATACAGAAATAGATGTGTGTGTACATCTATTGTTGATTATTCTGGAGGATGCCAACTTACTGCAATTGTCATATACTCTGTTCAAGGAACGGAACTCTGTGTAATGGACCTAATCAGAGATTCTAGTCATTCTGAGAAAGTATGTTGACTAATAACGATTTCCAGTCACTAATTTGGTTATAAGAGATGCTAGTTTGTTTGGTTTAGCCATTTCACAAACTGTCCCTTTCTATTTATTTCAATATTTTCACTATGGGAGCACTGTGGTCAGAGGAATTATCAAGTTAAAATCTTTCAAATTAATGTACAGTTATCAATAACGTAACATTTTTTTCTGGCAACCCGCAGCAACTGCTAGTTGCATTGTTGGTATGAAGAATTATCTTTCAGGCTGGAATAACTAGTCGTAACAAGCAAAGACCAGAATAACCCGTTTAAGGACATCCAGATTTCTGTGTGACACTACCAGACTGGCAGAAGTGAACTGGAAAAAAAAGAGAGGTTGAAGTGGAAACCTGAGGTCAGAATCTACTTCCTCAGACAGATCTATAGCCTCTGGACAGGAAATGTCTCTCAACTTTTCTGTTGTTAGTTTGTTGTAGCTAACTGATGACCCAATAGAGAAATGACTTACAGTTCTTCTACAATTTTGACTTCTGAAAGTTATTCCTGCTAAGTAAAGTGAAGTGTGAGTCTTGCATATGTTAGCTTCATGCTAACAGCTTAACAGCAATGAAATCACAACTGCATGGTGTGAACACTTGATAGCAACAAGGTTTTGCACCTTGAAAACAGCTCTGGTTGCAAATATAGAGAATCATGGAGGCATAGTTAAGACAGAGTAATAGAAAGTCTGAATTTATAGAGCTCATCAAGAAAAGAGAAGAGCCAACAAAAGACAGCAGTAAGATTTATGAGCAAACCCAATGTTAGGTCAGTGTTAAAACCAAGAAAATTTTGCAGTGGTTTAAATGCAGACCAGGATTAATGAAATGATAATGCAAATGAATGGGAAGAATGGAAAGAAGCAAATAATAAATGGGAATTAAATGTCAGTTTATTCATATTTGGAAAATCAGTTCTTCTTCCACCCCTCTGCCAAAGTTGCAGTTGTTTAAGATACACAGAAAATTTTTTTCCAGTTTTCTTCTTAACAGCTATTTGGAAATTCATGGCATTTTTTTAAAGGCAACCTTGTCTCACAATACCAGTGTATAAACTTTTTTTCCCCACTTTGTAGTCATCACTTCCTGTCAGACATAGTTTATGGTAAAATAAAGAAATGATAGAAAGTTCTTCAGCAGAACATTTCTTAGGTGTAAGCCAGTCTTTCCTTTCTGGTGTTCAAAGTCATATCAATCTGCACTGACTGCTTTGGATTTAGAAAGCTTTATATTTTGTGATTTTTGTATAGTAAAGCAAATGAAAAACATCTGATATTTTTCTCAGGTCTTTCATATCCACAGGGGTCACCATGTCTGACAAAACCTTGGTTGTAAAAGCTATGGTTCTGACTTTTCCTTTGCAGTTTTCTGTGGTAAAATGTTAGGTTTAATCTGGTCCAAACCTTGCCACGTAATAAATATTTAATTATTTATTTATTTTTAAAATTTAAAATTCACTGAAAATTTACTGTTAGCTTTTTGTTTCAGGCTAAGGAAACTTTCCTTGTTTTACACACACACACACACACACACACACACACACACACACACAAATTTTAGTTACCAAAGCTTGTCCCTTTTCAATGTAAATGAATGTAAAAATGCTTTCTGCTTTGGTAAGAAGACTCCATCTACTAGGGATTTCTTTATTACAGTAACAACTGCTAGCTGTATATATACTGATTTGTGCACTGAAATAAGTCTTCCCTGTATTTACACCATGTTGTAATATAAAAAGTTCCTGTTCAAGAAAAGTAAAAAAATTTTAAGGTTTTTGAACCATTAAGAAAACATTTTAAAAATTTATAATAAATATTCTCTTTTGCGAACACTTCCTCAAATTTCTAGAGCCTAAAGTGAAGTAAAGCATTTTAAGCAAACTTTTATATTTATAGTGGTAAAATATTTTTTAATAAATAAAGATCCACGCACTTTAAAAAAGAATGTACTTTGTAGGACTACCTTGTGTGTTTCCTTTGAATAGAAGCACATACTGCCTTACAGAATGGTGACGATGTTTGATCTAGCTGCTTCCGTCTTCAATACACCAATTGGCAATACACTAAGAAAAAAGAAAGCAAACAAGAAAAACCCAAAAAAGCCCAAGCTGCCTCCCATCAAACCATTAAAGGAGAAAGAAATATATTAAAGCAATATTAAAGAGGATCCTTTTAAAAGTGTCCTGTTATTTCTAGCTCCTTGTGGTAGTTTTGCAGAAAAAATCTTGACACACCATAAATGAAAATTGTGCCCATGTGTCTGCGAGGACTTTATCATCCAGACACAGTGCAACTTCAACCTGGGCAAATACTAGTCAAATTAACTTCAGAGTTTAAAGGTCATGACTGATCTGTCATCTGTGTTCTGTAGATGGATGTCACATGCCCAAGGCATAATGGGACAAAATAAGTCCAAAACCAGAGAAAAAGAAATGAGGTAGAAAATTTTTAGTTTCTAAAAATATGGCAAAACTAGACTTCCTCAGTCAGACTGTATTCTTGTTGGTCAAATCCCTCCAAGTGTCACTTAGCTTTCTTCATTTTTCCAAAGTAGAACAGTTTTTCTTCCTAATGGGAATGAATTTCTTTCTTGACGAGCTTAGGCCACCAAAGAGAAACTGGTTTTGTTCTTTCAAGATATGTGTGATGTGATACTGTATTTGTCCAAGGATCATCTCTGACAGTCTACTTTTCTACTATCTCTTTACTGCTGCACTTTTTGTGGCAGAGGGGGGATGCCAGTACTATTCAACAAAAAAACCCTACAATTTAGGATTATCCTAACCACTTCAAAATATGTGTGTATACGCATGCGTGTAGTTTGATTATTACATATATTTATATTGCATAAATATATTTTCCATGTGTTTATAGCTAGCGCATATATGTGTGTGCTTATGTGATGTATAGTCCCAACAGAATCATTACTTTGATAACGTAATAATGTTTTTAAAAAATTTCTGAACCACTCTGGAAATAGGCATGATGACATGCATTTCAGTTCACAACTGTGCAGTTGACTGATGATTTACATACAGATGTGTTTTGCAATATTTTCAAACTGCAAATGTGTTTGTAATGAGGCTGCTTTTGTTAATGAGAAATGGAAGATGAGATCTATGTTTTAGAATATTTTTAGGTCCCTCTGAATTGTGGAAAGTCTTAGCAGTATCTATCATTATTTCCTATACATGCTTGTAAAAATAATGCCATTAAAGGAATGAAGGCACAAGAGTATAATTTGATGGATACACTAATAATTTAAAATATAAAATTAAAAAGAAGTCAAAGCCTCTTTGATTTACAGAACCAGTTCAGTATTTTTTATAGGACTCATGCTATGGCATATATAATGCAACTGTAAGACGATCCAGCATTTGAGAAATCAGTTTGAAAATAAAACCAAAATAAAAATGAAAGTGAAGTTGTAACAATATTAATAAATTTAACCACTACATTTAACTAACATTTTTCTTTTCGAGAGGGATTAAGTTATCTGAGTGTAAAAGTGATTAAAACAAAACTAAAACCAAAACCAAAACCAAAAGAACAAAAAACTCCACACAACACTATTTCTTGTTCCCGGCATTTATAAGGGAGTGCACGTGAGTGCACGTGTGCTAGAGCCAAAATGTATCAAAATATACTATCTGTCTCTTGCTAGAGTGACTAGTTAAAATTTATCCTTGCCAGAGAGTCACAATAGTCTAAATTTCAGTCTTGTATTTGTTGATGAAAAAGAAAGTTCATACTAAATTTATAACCCATGTTAGGTAAACAAGTGTCTGTGGAAAAGAACATTTAAAGAACACAAAGTATATAGTGAGCGTAAGAGTCTAGACTTGACTGTCCATTCCAGTATATAAATGCACGTACAGGCAAAATAGAATCACAGAATCACAGAATTGCCACAGCTGGATTCACAGAGTTGAAAGGGATCCATCAGGATCACTGAATCCAGTTGTCAACATCCCACCCTGAATAAAATACATGTATCAATATCTGTATCACCCTCTAGAGCATGTCCCAAAGTGTCTCATCTACATAGATGTTTACCTGGATGGTGACTCCGCCCATTCCAATGCCCAGCTAATCTCTCAAATGCATAAATGCAGAATATAATTTTAAAAAACTGAGGATGCAGACTTTACAGAAAAGCAATAAGGAATTTTAATGGCAGTTTTTAACAGAATAATGGCAACACTCCTAAGAGAGTCCTGCTGATTCTGTGCATTGGCTTTCATGTGATATCTGGTTAATATTTGCTGCCCCCTGTAGTTTACCATAACATTTTTCCATAAAAATCATCCAAAGTTACTTAAAAATTTAGAAACTCAAAATGTAAACCAAGAATCCTGATCTTTTCTCATGATTATTCTTTGGTTATTTCTTATTTTTATCATCCTGCCTGAACTGTTGTTGTGTTGAGAACAATGAAGTTTGTATTCAAGCATTGTTTGATAGATTAAAATGAACATACTTCAAAATTGTGTACATGGATCATATTTTAGATATGACTCTTCTAAAGTAAATATAGTTTTATTTAAAGAAGCAAATCAAGCAAATATTTAACAAACTGCTTTGCAAATAGTTACAACATATAAATAACAACATAATCTCTATAGTTCCTTGAGATCTGTATTTTTTTTCGGAAAATGATGTGAAGTGGCAGTTTGAAACTTTAGCTGATGCTAAGTTAAGCTAAGCTGGGATGCTTTCTGAGTTAAAAATTGCCCCATCACATCATTGCTAATAATATATTGCCCCAGAATTAGAAACTGGACTGCACAGTTTTCAGTATCTTCCTAGTGTTGAAGAAAGAGGGACTGAAACAGCCTCGCAATAGGTTACATGAGAAAGAGAGGTTTGCTCTGAAATATATCTCAGGGTTTTTTTTAACCCAGTAATACCTCTTAGAATTGTCTTCCTAGAATCATCTGGGTTGGAAAGGACCTCTGAGATCATCAAGTCCGACCCTTGATCCACTCCCACTGTGGTTACCAGACCATGGCACTAAGTCCCACATCGGTCTCTTCTTGAAAACCTCCAGGGACAGAGAATCCACCACCTCCCTGGGCAGCCCATTCCAGTGCCTGATCACCCTCTCTGTAAAGAACTTTTGCCTAATATCCAAACCAAACCTCTCCTGGCAGAAGCTGCTCATGATGATCAAGACCCTAAAGCCATTATTACTTCCTGGAGGTGTTATGAGACAAATAAACTATGAATATATGTACTTATTTTTTGGTTTAATTTGGAAGAAGAAAGTTCTGAACTCTGGAAAACTAAAAGCTGAAGAGGCTTGTGGCTCATTGTTCTACTGACTGCAGACTTTTGAGTCTTTTAAAACAAAAGCATTTACAGGTAACATAACCAAGAATGTCATGCGAGTTCAAAAACTGAATTCAGAGTTCAAACTCAAAACTTCCCAAACTGTTAATTTCTCTCATTTACAAATGACTAAGGCAAAATAAAAGGTAAAGTGAAAGCAGACAGGAAGAAAAGGACCAGAGGTGCCAGCTTCACGTACAGATCAGGACAAAATAGCAAATCCAATCTAGTTCAAGTAAATCCTGGTAAAGATGGAATTACCTTGAAACAATACTTTATCTTCAGCAAAGATGGTTATGCCATGCTTAAGGGAAAATCATCAGGTAAAGACTGACCTTGGCAATTGGGAATTGGTCTGTGCTCTCAGAGTTCATCAAATGCCAGTGCTCGGCCTGAACAGCTCCAAGACAGAGCAATGCATGGGGGGATTTTGCTTAAGTAAATGAAGGTACAAAGCTACATGCCAACATTCAGTTTACACAGGTGTATACCTGTTAGCAGGTAAACCTATAGAAGAAATTTCTCTAAAAAAAGGGAAAATACAATGTAAAACCTATGGCTCTGAAGTGTTTTAAAAACTTAACAGTTAGCAAAAAAGCTTTTGAAATTAATTCCTTTCATTTCCTGTGCATGTTTGCCTAAAATTGCTATAGTCAGTTTATGGTTTAACATGTCTGTGATGTATCAAAAAATGGTTGCAAAATACCAAAATTTAGGTATACACTTGAAAAAAATTACAAAGTTAAAGAGAATATTTCTTCAGAACAGCAGAACTGTTACTAAATCATATTCCTTATACATAGCTAATGTATCAGTCCATAAATCTGATTTTCAGAAAAAAGTAATTTTGGTAATTTGTTTTCACTTACTGTGTAACAGGATAGAGAATTTCTCTCCCCCAGTCCTGCCTCATGCCATTACACTGGCTTATAAAACATGTCTCATGGAAAAGCATGTAATCTTTATTTTAAAACCTTGTGTATGTGGAATACCCAATATTCTTATCAAAGCTATTTTAGTGTATTAAATAACCTTACTCCTTAAAATGGACCCATGATTAATCATTTCAAATTGTCTTTTTTTGTGGCTTTGATGCACAAGAATTTGAAACTTGTCACTGTAAAAAATCTCTACACACATACTAGAGAAAAACAAGATTTTTGTTCCCTCTATTTAAACTACATAGATTGAGCTCTTTAATCCCTGACAATAAAAGAAGCTTCCTTGATTGTTCTGATTTTTCTAAGGAATATGTTTAAAATACCATGACTATTTACATTGCACATATGCTACCTATTTCTTAGGAGAGTTTGTTTCAAGAATTCTTCATGTATTGTTGTTTATAATATTTGTCTTCCATAACCCATACTTTCCTCAAACCCCTGTGGTGAGTTACAGAAGTCTCAGTGAATTCTTAACTCAATTTGTATGTTAAAAATCACAATCCTGTGTAAAAGTAGGTTACTTACTATAACATGACCTCATTCATTATTATTTTACACCATCTCTTGAAAGCTGTTGAGATACTTAAGACTGAGTGTAAGAAACACTGTATATCTGCAGAATTTGATAAGAAGGTTTAAGGAATTAATTTTTATGAAATGTTTCCAAGACGACATTACAATGAAAAAAATAGGGTTTTGGAAGTTCTCAGGGACTAGCACAGCACATCATGGATTAATGTGCAAAAGGTAGAGGAGGCAGACAAATACTGCAATTGGAATGATATCACACACCACATTCTTGATGGTCATATGTATCACACAATTGTACAATTTCTTGGAAAACCTGGAATAAAGCTTTAAGAATACACAACAATTACACATATCATAATAATATCTGATCACTCACAGAACAAATATTTTTAGCTGTACATTTCCCTTTTGTGTAGTAAAGTACTACAGCTAAGTTCATGAGCTGACAGTCCTTTAAATCAAATAAGGATAAGCAGAAAATGAAAATGTGATTTCGTGCATATTGGCTTTTTTTTCTATTTGATATTCTGTTCTGGTTATTTGTTTGGAGATTCTTGGGAAACTAAACTTAGATTTTTCTTTACCAGCCATACAAGAGGCAGCCATGGTCCTATCACTTACTCTCCACATTGCACCAGCCAGTTGATTTTTGGCAAGAGGAGTAGATCATCTTTAATCCTCAGGGTGCTTCTTAAAACTTCCCATCAAAGTAATTCTCTGATATGACATATAATTTACTTGTAATGAAAAATCTATACATTGTGAAGGAGATTTATTATTATTATTAAATACATGTTTATAAATGTATGAGAAGGTGCATGTATTTATTAATGCATAGGTGTTAAAGAGGGATAGACGACCAAATGAAACTGAAGAAGACAAGACCATAGTCAAGTACAACCTAGAAACATTTATAGGATATTTTATAATTACTTAAAAACATATATCGGCTATATATGTAATATATCACATTGTTCCAAACATACTTTGAAGAAATCAATGCTTATTTTTACTAATGGAATGAAGACCTGAGACTTCTAGAATTATATTTCCTTTCAAATTAACAATACTACCAAACTGTGATTTGATTTTCTTCCTCACTGAACTGAAGGTTCCACAATCTGTGGCAAAGGGAGGTGGTTGTAACATTGAAGAGTTAGATAAATATTTTTCAGAATTTTAAAATAATATTTAGGTTCAAAACATTAACCTTCAAAGACAGAGAAGATTAAGATGCAATAAAAAAAAATCAATAAATAAGTCACTCAAAAATATCCCTGTCACAGAAATACTGGAAAACAAATGGTGGTTAGCTGCTAAATGCTTATTTTTAAAGTGTGGTGTCAATGTATTTTCACAAAGGAAAGACATTCACTGACTTGAAGAATTATTTTTTGCATGATATGTAATAGTCTCTGACTCTGTTTTTAAGAGAAAAATCAAATATAGAAAACAAATGCTTTACTTATCAAAATGTAACCTGTAAATGGATACACCTTCAGAAATTGTCATAACTGATGAATATATGAATCTTAACACTAATAAATTACAGTGTAGTGACCATTTTTTGAGATTCATTGCTAACAGTTTTGAGGTTTTGATCTTGGTTTTTTGACAGTATTGGGCACTATTTCCTGAAGATTCTTCTAGATCATAGAATAGTTTCCTGATACCTGCTTGGAATTGGGAAGGTCAATGAACAATTTGGATTTTCTATGTAGAGCTAATGATAAAAGGTAATAAAAATACACTGAAAGAACTTTCTCTCCTTCTGTCCTAACTCCTGGAAGTATAAAAAAATTCTAATAAAATTGTAGTTGTTACAAAACATAATAGCAAGAACAGTCATATGCTATAGATAGCTTTAGATTTAAAATTAAATCAATGAATATTTTTTAAAAATAAGATTTTTAATTGCATTTATTACTATTTCCAATGATTTTTAGCTTTCATTTACAATTTAACAGAGTAAGTATCTAGAAGAATAGGTTTGCAATTTTCAGTTCAACTTTTTAGGATCGAAAAAAAGGAAAAAATAAGTACAACATAGATTCAGGTATCTGATAAATAGGTAAAAATTACATAAATTTTATGTAGTGTGGATGAAATGGGAAAGGAAAAGTGGAAATTACAGAGAAGGGGAGGGGATACAGAAAAAGGAAGATGCTGGATCTGTGTAGTCATATTAGAAGGAACATCTCACTGAAATATATTCACAGATGTTCTGCAGGAAAAGAGCCCGTTGACATATATTTATCCATTCACATTTTTTTTTCAGGCTTTTTTTTCTCCTAGTCTTTGTTTCTAATATAACAAAATTTCAACTTATACCTGTAAAAGGATTAAGCAAAAGTCAAAGGAAACAAAAAAAAAAAATCCTTTCTCTAGGTAAAAAAAAACAGAGGTGAAAATTCAGAAGTTAGGCATATTTAGAAAATCTGCATTTTCTAATGGCTACATGCTATGATGCATAGCATAAGTGTCTTCAAAATCTATCTACCTGAAAAGACTCAGAAAAATCAAGTAAACTTGTAATGATATATATGTATAATGAAAGTGTGTTAGCACTTGTGCAGATACTCTCATTTAGAAGTAGAACAACTTTATAGGGCTATAGATACATTCTTGTACAAGGATGAATGAGATAGCCAAACCATAGGTTAAATGTGCTAATGCACATTGAATATCAACCCAAGCTGTTGTGTGATTCCGTGATCTTAGCCTTTACTTTTAATTGACTTATCTTCAATTTTCTATGTTTTCCTGGTAAAAAAAGGCCTCCAAATACCATCACTATGTTTTTTCTAAAACATAGAGTATTTGTAATTTTTTGAAAGACCTGCCTCATGTAATGAATCCATTTTTAAAACATCTACTCTCCTCTTTTAAAAAAATGGCTTCTGGCTGCAGAACATTACAAATGTGAAGTGAATGCACATCAGGAGGTAATTAAAGAAGTATATAATCTGTTTCTTTAATGAGTTTAATGATTTTTAAAAACAATTTAATTGTTTTGAGGTTCTTGATTCATCTTTGATGAATCTACATTATATTATCTACATTAGATTTTGTGACAGATAGTAATATTGTCTAGTACCACACGTTTAACTCCTATAGCCCTAATGTCAAAGGATTTTTCATGAAATATTTGTTGCTATTCCACATTTATGAGAAATAAAAAAAGCCTTCACTTAGTACATGATTTTATTTCTAATACAGATTCATAGATTCATTTAAATTGAAAAAGACCCTTAAGATCATCAAGTCTAACCATTAACATAGCACTGCCAAGTCCACCATTAAACCGTGTCCCTTAGTGCCCTATCTGCATGCCTTTCAAATATCTTCAGGGAAGATTGAATTATGCCACTTCCCTGGGAAACCTGTTCCTGATGACCCTTTCAGGGAAGAAATTGTTCTTAATTGTTCCTATCTAAACCTCCCTGTGCTCTAGTGATGGTTCTTTCCTCTCATCCTGCCACTCACTGCTTGGGAAAAGAGACTGACACCCACCCCACTACAAGCTCCTTTCACGTAGGTGTAGAGACTGATCATGTGTCTCCCAAAACTGAACACGGTACTTGAGATGTGGCCTCACCAGTGATGAGTACAGGGGGACATTCACTTACTTAGTCCTTCTGGCCACACTGTTTCTGATACAAGCCAGTATGCCTGTGGCCTTCTTGGCCACCTGTGCACTCTGATGGCTCATGTTCAGCTGGCTGTCCATGAACACCCCCAGGTCCTTTTCCAATGGGAAGTTTTCCAGCCACTCTTCCCCAAGCCAGGAGCACTGTATGTGGTTATTGTGACCCTGCACTTCGCCTTGTTGAATGTCATACAATTGGCCTTGGCCAAATCTCTCTGTAGAGCCTTCCTACTGCCAGGCAGATCAACACCCTCTCCTGACTTGATGCCATCTGCAAACCTGAATTTTGAAAATTTAATAATTCCCTTCTCCTCTCCAGTAAGCGTAACTTCTTCAAGACATTTAGATAACCTTAATAGATGTTAGGTAATTTTTGGCATATTTTGATGTGAAGCTAATTCCTTTTTATTCTTAAAATAATAAATATCCCTGTTACTTATTTTAAAAGGAAACCAGTATTAGCCAAACAAATTTTACTTTACTGTAGACAGGTGGAATATTTGATGGTGATATAATATGAACCACCTCAGAAATTCTTTCATGACAAAGCAAGGGGAAACAAGAAAACTGAAAAACTAATTTATGTTTTACTTTGTTCCTTAAAATTTTGTACGTCAGTGATCAGTCTGGCCAAGTTTAGTGCTGCAGCAAACAACACACAGTGCCACAGACACTGCACAACACTAACTATAGATTTTCCTTTGTGCCGTGGGCAGGCTTTCTCATTTCATACATCATTTGCTGCAGTGATTCTGCGAAGTCATTCCCTATCTCACACGAAGTTGGGGAGAAGTAGTATCTTTCTCTACCCTTGCTGTGAACAGCTACCATGCTAGACATCACGGTCAGTTTCTTGTTGCTCTCTGCTTACAGTAAAACACTAGCTGTATTTTACCAGCTAAAATTATACCAGCTCCACTTTACATTCTGTTCTTGAGTATCAATGTTAAGGTTGAGGTTAAATCCTTCAGCAAAGCTTTGTCTGTCAGGTGCTACAGACTACTACCCTTATTTTATCTGACTAAAGATATCCAACAGAGTGCAAAGCCTACATCCTGAGATGAAACTCGGTAGTATAGCAAAATCTGTCAGACTTTTTTTGATGTTTCTGGAATGTCATTCAACAAAAATAAGTGGAAATTATTCTGACTTTCCCCAGTCAGCACCAGGAATATAATACCTTAACGATAGCATGAGGCTCAGGGCACTGACCTGAGATAGGCAATCACAGCAATATCTCATTATCACCCCAGTTTTCATCCACTGAACCAACATTACAAGCACTAAAACTACAGCTGAGTTAAAACAAGTAAAACAATACTGTCAGCCAACACAAAATATTACTAGACCTCAACCTTGTGTAAAGCAGATTGGAGTAGTCTTTCATATTGCTAATTTTGCTGGACTAAGTTCATATAGTCATTGAACAGTGATTCAATCAAACGACAGAGTAAATTAAGTTTAGGTAGGGACTGAGCAGCGATGATAAACTTAAATGTAACCAAAGATTTACATTTGCTTCAATTCCTGATACAAAAATGTCTGAATAAAGTTAATAGCTTAAAATGCAGGTCTCATTAATTCTAGGGAAGCACATGTCACCATATTAATTTCTTAATTTTTATTTTATTTCTTTGTCTTTTATGATTTCGTATTACTCAATATATGCTTGTCTGTTGCTGCCTTATAAGAAAAATTTCTTATACCAGCTTCTCTTTCTTTAGTAGTATAGCAAAATTTAAAATGCAAGACTCAAACAAAATATTCACTCAGTTCCCTGCTATTGTCAGTAATATATAGGGCCAAAACCATGAATACGCTTTACAATACCTCAGTTACTGCTTTTCCAGTGTCAGTAATCAAGTAAAAAGCACCTACTACCACACTAAGGACTTGGATAAATTTGCTATAATTTTGATCTTTAGTTTTATAGAGAATGTGAAAAAATATGGATATTGTTTTTTTTACTGTTTTGTTCTTTGGTTTTTTTTTAAAGATACTCTCAAAAAATTGAAGCTTTGTTTTCCTCTGAAACATACATGGCATTCAGCTATTTTTCTTTCTCAAAGCTAAAGATTTTTTAGAGACATGGAAAGATACAACCACCATGCCACTATGCTCTGGTCAAGTCAATAGGCTGTAAAGCAAATGTCTACTTTGTTTTCAGCTTCTGTAGAAAACTGAGACCATGCAAACCCCCCCACTTAACTTTTCCCCCTCACTTCCAGCATCACTGTTTTTGTTTTACTGCTTCTTTTTGCCATGATGTAACTTCTTACTGCTCTAAAGATGACGGAAGTGGTGGGTCATTTTAAGCAGCCTGTTCACTCCATCATTACAGTGCAGCAACATATACAGAGCCTTTTCAAATGAAAAAAAAAACCACTCTCCTCTATTTCTTTTTCTGTGTTAGGGAGCAAAGAGCAGCACAGATCAAAAGTATTGGAGCTCAGTAGGAGCAGATGCACAATATGACCAATAAGCACTCTCAAAAGTATAATTACTGCAAGGAGAACACAACAGTACTAGTCAGAGGGGAGATAAATAAAGTGAATCTCTCTAACATATGTGAGATCTCAGAAGTACCCCTGCATGACCATTCTCTATCACCGTGTAGGCTATGTTATATTGAGTGATTACTTAAGTAACCATTACCTCAGGTTTTCCTGACCCCTGACATCAATGCAGTAATCATATCTTTAGGTGCCACTGATGAGTTTTCACAGTGTAATAAGACAAGCAGACAGATCATGCAAAAGCTCTTCCTCTCACTATTCACATATATGGATTGTGTAAGTCTATTACAAAAGAAATCCATCTCATGTCAAACTTAATTTTTGTTAAATTTTCTGACAATATTGAAGATTCTTAACACTATGCTTTTATATACTTAAGTGTATGAATACCCTTAGATTTGCTACTCAGCTAAGTTTCTCTGATCTTTTCTTCTGTATTGAAATAACTTGAGCCATGGTGACTGCCTAAGATCATCCATATTTGGCATCATGAAATCTAAAAATTATTTCATAAGTTTGCTAATATTGCAGAGCTATTGTTAGACCTCTGTAGTCAGTGTAAAATGTTGGGTGACTGCAGAATTGCTTGGCAGAAAACCCCTTAGGCTGTAAGTTTTCAAGGTCAGGAAGTTCAGCTCATTCACAACTGACTTAGCAACTCAGATCTATTAGTAGCCACACATAATGTGAGATATTATGCTTGAACCAGTGCTCTCTACTCTGATTTGTTCATGGCCAAATGTTTGTAATGTGCTTCTTTGTGCTCCCAATAAACAGATTAGCAGATCCAGTGCAGTCACATTGCAAGACTTATGAACAGTAAGGAGTCTGAGCACCTATACTGTCTTGAGGTTAGACAGAAAGCTGTACCTTATGCAGTGCTGGTACCAGAATATTGAGTGGCACTTACTCTTTTGAAAAAATTACTGGTGGTGGGATGAAGACTTCATATTGGGAGGAAAGATATGAAAGGGAGTCAAAAAGATCTGAATCCCAAAATATGGTCAGCCTGAGACTATTTGAAACAAGAGCTTCCACTTCCTAAGCAACCTTTCCCAAACAGAATAACTCTGCCCTTCCACTGAGGCTAATGCTCCAAGGAAAGAGCAAGAAGAATTACCTTTCACAAGCAAAAGGATTGTTTGAGCAAGGTTTTTAGTTGCAAAGTAGTAAGAAAGGCCATGCTTAGAAGATGATATACAGGATTTTTGAGTGAGATATCAACTTCACCTGTTTGCCAGGATATTCATGGAAAGATACTCAAGATGAAGACTATTTTGTGATGGTGTAGCATATCACTTTTCAGATGGTGAGTAAGTGAGGATGTGTGAAGTGAGAAAATGGGTAATGTTGCCAGAAAAATAAGGTTAAAAACAACAACAAAAAAGATAAAATCTTGTAAAGGCCAATGGAAAAGCTGACTGATTGTTGGCTGAAAGCTGAAGCTGACAAGATTTCCATGCCTTTAGGAACTGGAACACTTTTAGGATATACTTGTCACTAAATTTTAAACTTATTTATTTTTGTAACAACAATAAAAAAAGAAAACAGATTGAGTCACAATGAAACTGAACAACTTTCATTCAAGATCAGTGAGATCTGATGAATTTTCTGTTGCTTTCTGAGAATTTCCACTAAAGCTTAAAATGAAAATATACTATGTTGTCTTTCATGAGGTCTGTCACCCTCCAGAAGGTGGGTGCGGCACTGTCACATCTCACAAGGTGAGCATGGCTCCCCAGATGTGGGGGCCAAACAAAATATCACATCCCACAGAGTGGCATGGGTAGAGTTCTTCAGACTGGGGGTCAACCCACGGAGGTTTGGACTGGACCCCCTTGCTTTCTGAACTTCTTCAGAGAGGAGCCTAGGTATAGCTGGGCCCAATCCTCCTCCTCCTCTAATTAATCTGTTTTAACAATACATTTGGAGAGATTAAGTTTGGAAACTCTCTGAACAGTACTCAGGAGTAAGGTTATTACCCAGGAGGTTTTTTAAAAACACAACTTTACTTACAAGTAAGATTTTAAAGCATTTGAGATTACAACTAGCAGAATTATAAATGATGGTACCTTCAAAGCAATGGATTACAATTTAGCAAAACTTAAGGAAGTTTTCAATACAACAGGTTACAACTAACAAAACTTAACAAAGCAACAGAGAGTAAAACTTAACAAAGTTAGAAACTATGTTACCCTTGTGTGCCAAGATAAGGTTAGAAACAGAGACAGAGAGCAAGAGCAGGATAGGTCAAGATAAAGAAGAGATAGAGAAGACATCACCACCCTTGGATCCAGCAATGATCTTGGTAGGAAGTTCAGGTCCTTGGATGGCGAATCCAGCATTTTGAGTGTGCCTCTTTTATGCCACCTGACCACACCATTTTGGGGGGGGCTTTGGCATATCTTGCAAAGCCAGGTGTTCACTTGGACATGTCCAGATGGAAATCTCCTCTCCAGGGAAATATTTCCACATAAAAATATTTTATGCATACTACACAAAACACAAGTTAGTTTTTCCTAAGCAAAGCATTGGTCTGCAATGTTATTTTAATCTTTGTTGTAGGAGAAACAGTTATCAGAAATAAAAGAATAGTGAGCTTATTTTGCTTTAATTCTTCATTTAATAAGACAGTGAGAATAAAAATAATTTCCATATTTTTAATAATGCACCAAAAATTAAGAAATGCCTTGCTATATGCAAAATTCTGTAATTTCCTTAAATGCTTCTCTTTTCATGATGAAGATATTTGTTAAGTAATTCTGCAAAATATCTGTTAATCAGTATTGGTCATGGCTGAGCTATAGTTCTGATTGGTTGCTCAGGACTACCCAGACCCTGGAGAAGAATCCATATCCTTTAGAAATAATTGCTTTTTTGTCCACCACCCCAAAAAATACAGGTGCTTAGAAGGAAAGAGAAAATCCCTGGAAACAGCAGAAGAGAGAAAGCTAGAGAAATGTCTGTAGCTAAAATGATTCTGATGCCAGCACTTCCTCTACATCCTGTCAAAATTACAAATTGACAGGAAAAAAGAGTAAAAGGAATATATATTTCCAGATATCACTTTTTCTATTGACAGATAGCTTAGCATTAAAGTATACAATTTTTTTTGACACTTCCTTTTTGTTGTTGTTTTGTTTTGTTGTTTGTTTGGTTTTGGTTTTGGTTTGGTTTTGCCTATATTGATTTGAGAAGTGTAGTTTTAAAATCATAATTTGAAATGTGATATTATAAGTTGTTCATTATGACAAGAACAAGACATGCAATTTGGGGTGATTATTTTTTGCCTAGCTGCATTATATATTTAATGCAGTGGAATAACCATGAAATGCCATAAAGAGTCAGCCTAAATCCCACCTGGCCTAATGTCCATTTAGACTTAGTATTTTCAATTTGTAGCATGTTAATCTTGCTTTCTTTCTTTTTCCCAACACATACTATGTCCAATACCAACTACAGCTCGATGTTTTTCCATAAACTGTGAACAACAGAGAGATCTCAGAGCAGATACAGAAGTAAGTCTTAGCTATAAAGGCCATACTATACATTGGAACAAGCACTACCAGTACTTTGGATATTCTTTGTGAGATGGTGCAGGGAACATACAGGTACTACACCTTTCAAGTGAGTGTGAATTTGCAACCTTCCTGAGCCAGCCCGTGCTTTGAGCCTCCTCCCAGGGCAGTGCTACGTACCAGGATGAGTGTATCTCATCTTGAGAGGATCTCCCATCTTTCATGACCAATGTTCTTTTTGAGACTCCAGCAATGTTCATGTGTTCCAGTGCTCTGTGAAGCAGTTTTTACTTATAGTTTACTTTTCTGATTCACTATAGAATGACCCAGTCTAGATTCTCTCTTTTTAAGCTAAATGTTTGACTTCATCTCTACATGAAGTCAGCTGGGTTTCTTTGTTTACCACATATGACGGGGACTATCTTTGCATCTTAGCATATAAGTGTTCACAACCTGCCTTACTCACAAACTTTGCATTCTGCTTGATCTAAAAGGTCTTTGAAAACTTCAAACAATAGAATCTTCAGCTAAAAGAGAAAAGTTTATTCCAGAAGAAGCTACATCTTTCTGTATTTTCACTGAAGGAATTTATATAGCTTTCTACAAAAACATTGCATTAAGCTGTGCTAGCATGTTTTCCTGAGGTAAGAAAGGACATGCAAGACAAAGGTTCTGTATCTCATATTAACTTTGCAGAAGGTCTCCTCTGGATGGAAGGTCTGTATAGTTTACATATTTGGTATCAGCTTATACATATATAAAAAATGTAGGGCCCAGTCTATTACTGGCTTGTGCTAATTAATATTTAATATTGATTTTAATTACTGTGGGCCATCTAATTAGATAGGAAATTTCACAGGAAATTAAAATTATACAAATCTGACCATGTGTCTTTCTGTATTGGCAGTGTCTTATGTCAGAAAACAGGAATGAATCAGAAATTAAAAAAGTTAGCAGACTTTTCTCTCAATAGCCCTTAAAAGATTGACTGTTTGTACATGACAAGGTCAATACAAATCATATTAGTAAAGAGAAATGTAAGCAATTACAAAGCAGTCAATAACACACACAACCTTTCCCTCACACTCATGTTTTTGCAGAGAATAGAACAAATATTTTTTTCTTAGGAAAGAAAAAATATTATCTTTAACTCATAAAAAGTTCAGTATTTTGTAACTTTCAAGACTTTTTTTATTATAGAAGAGAATCCAATGATATTTTATTTTTCCTGAAAGAGCCTAGTATGTAAACACATTTTTAAAAAAGTGGGAGAAAAAGCTGTTCTAGTAAGAATCTGTTTCACATTTTCCACATCTGTTCCTGATTGGACAAGTAGATTTGGGTGTACATGGCAAGAAACAAGTTTCAAGGCAGGTAACAGGAAAAAAAAGGTAGAAATAATGTGAAAATATAATGTATTTTCTTAGCAAGGTTGTCATTAAAGCCTCTTGGAATAGATTACACAAATGTCTGCTGGGAATGAAGTACATGTCCTGCCTTGATACACAGGATGGTCTAGGTAACCTCACAAAACCACTACCTTCCTCTGATGATTCTAGCACAGTGCCTTCAGATTCTCAAGACAAGTAATGGCTTAGTAGACAAATACTTACTAAAGAGGCTGCATGTGTGAGAAGAAATTTACTTCCATTGTTAAGATTAAAACTGAATTGCTCAAAAACTCTGCCCCAGGGCAATATCCTGGTTTGGGTTTGAGTAAACTGAAGTTTAAAGCATTTTTTATTCCTACATTTGTTTTAGCTGCAGTTTGTTTTGTTTTCTTTTTTGTCAATAAAGGTAAGCCCAAGAGAAGAGGTGTGCTTTGATTCTGAAAGTATATTCTTTGTTTAAAAACTGGTTGGAAAGACAGGAACAGATGAGTAACATCTGGAGCATTTTGTCTGTTCATCTGCTAATAAGCCAGCAGCCCTGGAGATATATTCCGAGAAAATATTTGATGGTGGACAGATGAGTCAAAAATAGTAATACTTGCAACAGTAAGTAACTACTTCATATCTCTTCGAATCAACACCCCTGTTGTGATCACTCCTGGAGTTACTACATCACAAAGACACCTTTTTACCAGAAATAAAGCTTGCTGATATTGCCCAAACAGAACTAATGTAATATACCACTTAAAAAATCTTTCCCTATTATTTCTGAGAAAAAAAGCAAATACATCACCAAGCCTTTGCTGTTGCTACAGCTAGGTGATGTCAGCCTGTCTGTTACTACTTTATGTTCCCTGATGGTTTTAGGATCTATGTTGTTTCATAGTCCATACCTATGATATACTTCTCATCCAATGAAGGGTCATAGAACAATGTATCACCTTGAAATATACTGCATGCAGTGGAAATAAAACAGGCATTTAATTGCATTTTTAAATTCAGGTTAGGGATTTTGAAAGAAATACTACAATATGAAAGCAAGTATTATCAAAACCCTTTTGAAAATGCTAACTGTATTGTTCTTTGGAAGCATTGTAAATTACAAGAACATAGAGATGTTAAGAGGAAACTCCCTAATCTTGTGGGTCCCTCTGATTACTATCCACTGCTGATTTTTCAGGTTGGCAGTGATGAAATTATCACAAGAAAGGTAAGGGCAATGAAGAGTGACTTCAGGGCCCTGGGACGGCTAGTTAGGGGGTCTGGAGCGCAAGTAGTGTTTGCCTCCATCCCTCCTGTAAGAATGGGTGGGGAGGTATATAGGAAGAGTTTACAAGTCAACGAGAGGCTAAGAGACTGGTGCCAAAGACAGGGTTTTGGTTTTTTCGATCATGGGATGCTATATGAGACACCTGGCCTGGTGATGGCAGGTGGGATGCACCTGTCCCAGAGGGGGAAGAGGCTTTTGGGGCAGGACTTAGCAGGGCTCATTGAGAGAGCTTTAAACTAGATGTGAAGGGGGAAGGGGAGAAAACTGGGTCTGTCAGGGACAAACACAAGAGGAACGAACCGGGGCCCGAAGGCAGGTGGTCTAGGGAGGATTTAGTCCCACCAGTGTGCTCTGTTTGTTTCCTGAAATGTCTGTATGCTAATGCACGCAGCATGGGGAATAAGCAAGAAGAGTTAGAGGTCAGTGTACAGGCTAAGGGTTATGATCTGGTAGCGATAACAGAGACATGGTGGGATAGGTCACATGACTGGAATGTGGCCATGGATGGCTATGTGCTTTTTCGGAAAGATAGGGCAGGGAAGCGAGGTGGTGGAGTTGCTCTTTATGTGAGAGAGCAACTAGAATGTGTTGAGTTTTGTGCAGGGGCTGATGAGGGGCAAGTTGAAAGTTTGTGGGTAAGAATTAAGGGGCAGGCTGGTGTGGGTGATACAGTTGTGGGGGTCTACTACAGACCTCCTGATCAAGGCGAGGAGGTTGATGAGGCCTTCTACAGGCAGCTGAAAGCAGCCTCACAACTTCAGTCCCTAGTCCTCATGGGAGATTTTAACTACCCTGATATCTGCTGGTTGACTCACACAGCCAGCCTTTCACAGTCTAGGAGGTTCCTCCAGTGCATTGATGATAACTTCTTAATGCAAATGGTGGACAAACCGACTAGAAGAGGAGCGCTGTTGGATCTTGTACTAACCAATAAGGAGGGCCTTGTTGAAGCAGTGGTGGTCAATGGCAGCCTTGGCTGCAGTGATCATGAGATGATAGAGTTCAGGATCCTGTGTGGAAGGAACAGAATACCCAGTAGGATCAGAACCCTGGACTTCAGGGCAAACTTTGGCCTTCTCAATCAACTGTTAAGAGAAATCCCATGGGACAGGGTGTTAGAAGATAAAGGGGCTCAAGATAGCTGGTCAATATTCAAGGACCACTATTTGCAAGCACAGGATCAGAGCGTCCCTATGGTTAGGAAATCTAGTAAGGGAGCTAGGAGACCAGCATGGTTAAAAAAGGAACTGCTGGGAAAACTTAAGTGGAAAAGGAAAATCTACAGATCATGGAAGGGGGGGCTGGTCACTTGGGAGGAATATAGGACTGTTGTCAGAGGATGTAGGGAGGCAATTAGGAAAGCTAAGGCCTCCTTGGAACTTAACCTTGCAAGTCAGGTTAAGGATAATAGAAAGGGCTTTTTCAAATACATAGCTAACAAAACTAACACTAGAGGCAATATTGGCCCACTAAGGAATGAGCTGGGAGCCCTGGTGACAGAGGATATAAAGAAGGCAGAGGTGCTGAATGCCTTCTTTGCCTCTGTCTTTACTCCTGCAGGGTTTCCGCATGAGCCCCAGATTCATTTAGCCCCAGAAGTAGTCGAGATAGATGAGGAGTTAGACATAGTAGATGAGGATTGGGTTAGGGATCAGCTGAGTAATCTGGACATCCATAAGTCGATGGGTCCAGATGGAATGCATCCAAGGGTGCTGAGGGAGCTGGTGGAGGTCATTGCTAGGCCACTCTCCATCATCTTCAGTAAGTCATGGGTAACAGGAGAGGTGCCTGAGGACTGGAGGATAGCAAATGTCACTCCAGTCTACAAGAAGGGCAAGAAGGAGGACCCGGGTAACTATAGACCGGTCAGCCTCACCTCCATCCCTGGAAAGGTGATGGAACAACTTGTTCTTGTCACTATCTCCAGGCATATCAAGGACATGGGAGTCATCAAGAGCAGTCAGCATGGTTTTATCAAGGGTAAATCATGTTTGACTAACCTCATAGCCTTCTATGAGGAAATTACTAGGTGGATAGATGATGGAAGAGCACTAGATGTGGTTTATCTTGATTTCAGTAAAGCATTTGACACCGTCTCTCACAGCATCCTTGTAGATAAGTTGATCAATTATGGGTTTGGTGATCAGGTAGTGAGGTGGATCAGGAACTGGTTGAAAGGAAAGAGTCAGAGAGTTGTAGTCAATGGGGCAGAATCTGGTTGGAGGTGTGTGACTAGTGGAGTCCCTCAGGGGTCGGTGCTGGGACCGGTGTTGTTTAATATATTCATCAACGACTTGGATGAGGGTATAGAATGTACCCTCAGCAAGTTTGCTGATGACACTAAGCTCGGAGGAGTGGCTGACACACCAGAGGGCTGTGCTGCCATTCAGAGAGACTTAGACAGGCTGGAGAGTTGGGCAGGGAGAAACATGATGAAATTCAACAAAGGGAAGTGTAGAGTCTTGCATTTGGGGAAGAACAACCCGATGGCCCAGTATAGGTTGGGGGCTGACCTGCTGGGGAGCAGTGTAGGTGAAAGAGACCTGGGGGTCCTGGTTGACAAGAAGATGACCATGAGCCAGCAATATGCCCTTGTGGCCAAGAAGGCCAGTGGCATCCTGGGGTGCATTAGAAAGGGTGTGGTTAGTAGGTCAAGAGAGGTTCTCCTCCCCCTCTATTCTGCATTGGTGAGGCCGCACCTGGAGTATTGTGTCCAGTTCTGGGCCCCTCAGTTCAAGAAGGACAGGGAAGTGCTTGAAAGAGTCCAGCGCAGAGCTACTAAGATGATTAAGGGAGTGGAACATCTCCCTTATGAGGAAAGGCTGAGGGAGCTGGGTCTCTTTAGTTTGGAGAAAAGGAGACTGAGGGGTGACCTCATCAATGTTTTCAAATATGTAAGGGGTGAGTGTCAGGGAGATGGAGTTAGGCTCTTCTCAGTAGTGACCAGTGATAGGACAAGGGGTAATGGATGTAAATTGGAGCATAGGAGGTTCAAGTTGAATATCCGGAAAAATTTTTTTGCTGTAAGGGTGACAGAGCCCTGGAACAGGCTGCCCAGGGAGGTTGTGGAGTCTTCTTCACTGGAGACATTCAAAACCCGTCTGGACACGTTCCTATGTGATGTACTCTAGGTGGCTCTGCTCTGGCAGGGGGGGTTGGACTACATGATCTTCCGAGGTCCCTTCCAACCCCTAGGATTCTGTGATTCTGTGATTCTGTGATTCTGTGTTCTGGCCATGTGTTCTAAAACACTCTAAGTCAGCACTGGAGTATGTAAACAAAATGTAATTTCTTCTAACATCAAATGATGTGCATAGAACAAACCTGCCAATTACACATACAGTATTTTTCAGTGTTTCAGCATTGTTAGAGTGATCAAATGCTGCCAAATATGGGGCAATTTTTCTTTCAGTTCCTGTAGGTATTGCAACAATGTGTAGACATACCAGTTGGCATACTGTTTAACATGCATGGATACAATTAGAAAGTTCAAAGTTCAGCTGTTGAAACTAGGAATGGGGATGAAGGACAACAAGATGAAAGGCTGAGGAAAATGAGAGACCAATACTCAGTGGAGGAGTGAACTCAGAGACAATGGACAGAAAAAAGGCTGAGGCACTTGGTGTTTCTTTTTTTTTTCCATCTTTTTTGTGATAACATCTGCCATCTCATTTCTTGATTTCTTGATAGAATATATGAAAATGTAGCACTATCTACAACAGAAGAAGACAGAGCAGGGAACATTTAACCCACTTGGACATGGGTGTTGGGGCTGCTGGCTGAGGACACTGAAAGCCTCTTTCTGCTATCTTGATGGCAGAAACATCATGTGAATGTCACACCCATTAGGTACAAGCAGGACTGGGTTCATTAGAAGCTGATCAGTATTCCTCAGTACCTCAGAAAACGAATGATCGCATCTTTCTGAAAGGTTTTTCAGGCTCCTGAAGAACAAAGACATGATGGGAAACTACCAGAGTGGGCTTACCAAGTGCTAACTATGCCTGACCAACCTAATAGCCTTCTCTGATGAGACAACTACCTTAGTGGATAAGGGTAGAACAGTGGATGTTCTATATAGCAGACCTAGATGATGGGATACAAACAAGTCTGTGGACAATCATCAAACTGAGGGGGGAAGGTCAATAAATACACTGGAGGGCAGTGCTGCTATTTACAGAGCCTTCAACATGCTGAAGGACCTTGTGAGGTTCAGCAGAGGTAAATTATTTTGTCGTTTATGGCCAATACTTGTAGGAACACTCAAATTTTCTCCAGGTTATTTATTTTTCTCTTAAGGATGAAACCAAAGCATAGACTTTTTTTGAGAAAGGCAGCAATGCCATCCGCTGTTGTCACTGTATGGTTTACTGGAAAACATTTAACATTTTGTCATCTATCCACAGATCTATCCCACAGTTTTGTTATTCTAAGACAACAGAAACAGATGATTCACATTTTGGCAATCCTATTTCATGCACTGTCACTCATCTTAGACAGCTACTAGAGCTGCAGAAGCTCTAGTATTTGATTTTTAAGACTTTAAAAGTCTTATATATTCTCATGTGGCTGGTAAATGTTGCTGCAACATAATTGCAATGCCAGTTCTAACTTTTCCTGCTAAAAAAACCCTGAAATAACAAGTGTAATTAACAATACCTAAAGATCTTGTTTGATCTCATAAAACCTGTGCCTCTTTTCTCTTGGTAGTTTAGCCTTGTTCCAATATTCTGCCTCAAGTAAATGAAAGTCTAAGACAAAAATAAACAAAGAAATGAGAGAAAAAATGGCACAAATCTCTCCAGTGTTGTCTGTCCCTGCTCTCTTTTTATGGTCATCTGCATCACACCCTTTCCAATTCCTTAAAATATATCTCCTTTTGTTGATGGCTCAGGGAAAATAACATTTCTTCATTTGTACACTGCTTACGTGTAAGATCAGCAACATAATGTTCATGTATCTTCACACCTTTACCGTGTCCTAAGTTTATGTCTTGAAGTAACTCCCTCAATCTTATTCCTGGTCTCCTGCATTTCCTCCTAGACCACACTTGCAGGATTTCCCTTAAGCCTAGTTCTGCAGCTACTATGAGTCTTGGGAATGAAATCTTCCAAACAGATTTACTCTATGATTACAGATCAGAAATATAGTATAGAGTATAGTATATGAAACAAATGTGAAAAACTCTTTTGCAGTTAATTCACAACATACAGCAGAAATCATATACAAGCATGCACTCCCTGATGAGTTTTGGAAATTAACTGGAATAATTAATATTTATTAATTTATGTTGATGATTTCTGTGGCACATATATCTATCCAAATATACCTCAATAGCTGATTTGTTTAAGAATGCCTGCTTTTAGCAACAAATGACTTGTCAGGTCTTGTTTTAGAAAGACACTTAGCTTGATAGCATGGAGTTAATTTTAACATATACTTTTAAAATATTAATATATAATGTATTTTTAAAATATACATAGTATATGTAAAAATATTATAAAAGACACCAGGGTTTCAGAGCCGGACACAAATGTATTTCACTTTTGTCAGAAGATCATGCAATTTGGCTGGTGTCCACCTTTCTGGCAACCACTGAGGCTGAGCTAAAAGCTGCTTCTTTTGATATATTATTTGGATGAAGCATCAGCATTGGAATGCAATACAAGTGTCTATAAAAAGTCTAAAACCAGGGAATCTGGGATCAGAAATAATATGCTCTTTTTCCTTGTGATAAGAAGATGTACTGACTGTGTAGAATCACTGCGGCCAGTTGTAAATTATGTATGAAATTAAAAATCTTCTGCCCAGTGCTCAGAGAGAACACAGGTAACACTGCAGTTACTTCTCTGTTGTGGTATTTGCAGCAATTTTTAACTTAGATACATCATTTGACAAAACTCAAACAAATAAACTAACAAAATATCCAAACCAGTTAATACGCAGGGGTGTTAAAGAAACTATAGGTGAGAAGAACTAGCTTTAAGCTCTAGTTTGTTTGTTCTTACCTACCTTTCCCAATTTCCTTCCTCTCTCACTCCTCACCAAACTTCATTCGAAATACATGTTATGTGTTAAGACTCTGGTAAGATACCTTACAAAGACAGCTTCTGTACACTTCTGCATAAACTCATGGTACATGTACATATACTTCGAAGATCTACAGGTGGAAAGAGGAAGGCTGAGAGAATGAACAGTCCAGAACAGTCTATGTTAAAAGCAGGTAAGGAGATGAATTCAAAAGTTGTAATGCAAAGCTGCCTTCTGCAGCTTCCCAGAGTGAAAAGCTAAATATAGTCTTTAAAATTCCTTTAGCATTGATGAAGTTTGAGAACCACCCAATTTTGTTACTCTCATCCAACACCGTATCTTAAATAACTACAGAAAAGTAGAAGAAATATGAGGAGAGTTTCAAGAGCGTAACTGGCATTTCATTTTGAATATTTGCGGTCACTGTAGTGTTCTATATATGCAAGAAAATGCAGAGAAGTCAATGTACTTCGATGTGAGGTTGTCATGGTTTGACACTTGCCCAGCAACTAAACCGAGTGACAGACGCTCTCTGTTAATCTCTCTCTCCTCCCTGATAAAGAAAGGAGAGAGACTTATGGGTTGGAAACTAAACTACACAACTTTAATGAAACAGTAATGATAAATAAGAAAAATTACTAAATATATACAAATACACAGGAAAATGGATACCACATTCCTCTCCCCTCAGTAACTCTCATATCACCACTGAGGCTGCAGGACAGCCCTGGAAAATTCCAGGCTGGACTCCTGGAGTAGGCAGCAGTCGGGAACTGGAGGCAGGAACACACAGATATGTGTGGCACAGATCAGGACCACAGGCAGATGAACGGACGGAATCCTTCCAGGATGCCGGGTGAAGGAAGGGAAGCAGGAAAGACAGGAAGGGCAGGCAGCCGGAAGCTGGAAGCAGGAAATATGGCTTGGCCCTCATGATCCCTCAAATTTATACTGAGTATGACGTATATGGGATGGAATACTCTGTTTGGTCAATTCTGGCATCTATCTTGTCCATTCCTTCTCAAAGGAGGGCTGCAGGTGGGATCTCTTTCTTCCTTCTGGAGTTTAAAAGTTTTCCTCAGAGCTGAGCAGTGTCCTTGGCTCTGCATACCAGTCTCTAGCAGTAACTATAAACATCAAGTGTTATCAGTCCTAGAACACACACTGTCTGAGAAACTTGCTGTTAATTTCAGCAAGTGCAACTACTTACAAGAGGCTTAGCTAAAAGCAAAAGTACAAGACAGAAAACCACCTTTAACCTGGCCCACACCAGGACAGAGATATACCAAAATATTTCTAGAAAAAGATTGTGAAAAACTATTTGGTTACTCTCTTTTTCTCAATTTAATGAATGGCTACACAGATAATAATGAAGGAAATCTTACACTATAGATCTGATGTCTTCCTTCTCTTATGTTTTGCTTCTGTCTGACCTGGCATTAGTTTTAATGCTCTTGTCTTACCTGTAGGTGCTATGCACTTGCCATTTTTTAGGCTATCTAAAAATAATCTGCCTTTAAAATTGTGTCCTTCTATCCCCTTTAGTCACATTAAACTGAGTACCACTGTCATGCAGCCCAAGAAAAGGTTTTGAACTGGATGGTTTATACATAGAAGACTGGTATGTCACAATGCAGCTGGGCTATGACCACTAGCATAATTTGGCTGAAAAACTGGGAAACTGGTTTTACTATTTAGGGAAAAATAGGGCAAGATTATAGGCTTTGCCATTTAGCATTAAATTTATTTTAGCTCAGATTTTTTTTAAACACTACTTATCTAGCATTCTTATTAGTTTATCCTCATAGCACAAAGACCTCTCTTTACAAGTTATCAGTGAAATTAATGTAAATCTTTTGAAGTGTTCTATAATATAGCATCAGTAGAATAATAACAAAAGTATGTATATGCTGGGTCTTGATATTTTATATTAATTTATCTTTGCATAAGCAACAAAGTCACCCATGATAATGTATTAATACTCAGTGGACACTGAAGATTTATGTATGTTGTCAGACATTATACATAAAACTGAAAGAACTGAAAGAAATACTATAACAATACATTTTATAAATGAAGAATTTATTTGGCCACTACACTAACTCTGCCAGCTTAAACATGTTGATAAGTTTGCTTACATCTGGAAAACTAACTACTGAAAATACTAATAGATTACAAGTATTTATTAAAGTGAGGATAAAATAAAATTTGAACAGGGAATCAATAAATTATTATGATAATCCTGCACTAATTGCCTGTCCTAAATTATGGTTAATCTCTCTAGCATGTATTGCCATTGCAAAAATATGTATTCTATACTTCATTATGTGAAGCAGAATAAATGTGGTAGGAATAATACAGGATAATACAAGCCACATGTGCAAAAAAGAATTGTGATGGATAAAATTTAGGTGGTTTTTTCCTTCAATGTTAACGGAGGGCGCAGAGAATTTGTAATTACAAATGAGCCTGCATTTCTGGTTGGGAATCCAGAGTGAATAAAAATTTAAAGTCAATGATCATTTCCATCTATCAAACTAACAGGAATTTTTGAATTCTTTTTTTCTTTAGCTTAGTGAAAGATTTGTCTTTTGGGGCTTTACAAGCATTTTCATTTTTAGGATTAAGAAAACTCAGCAGGAAGATCTTTGCAGGGTGGAATACATCTTAGGAAAATTATCATATATAGCAAAATTATAGATTTGAACAAATAACTATCTTGGTTCACTGAAAATTCAGAAAGGAGGCATTCAGCCAGTGCAATATGAATTTTAATTCATCCTCTAGCAAAATGAATGCATCAATAAAATAATTATTTGGGATGGTATGAAATGTTTACCATAAAATGAGCATTTAATTTCAAATGTGAGAATTTATAAGACGTTAATTAAAAAAAGAACACCTTAGCATTTACATTTTTTTGATTTGAGCTATTCTGTCAAACACTGTAGTGGAAATCTAGATTTTTCACCAAAAAAAAAAAAAAAAAAATTCAGTTCTGATAATACTCTACTGGGTAAAAAAACTTCATCCTATTTCTACTAAATGATACAATTTGTATACCCACTTAAGATTACAAATCTTCCAGAAGAGCATAATTTTCATACATTCAGAAACTGAAATCTTACTGGAAAACAAAAAGTAATGGAATTATTGACCTAAATATTCTCCCTAATACAACTCCTCTTAGACTCCAATCACCCATTATCTATATGGACTAAATATTTCTGCAAAAGAGCTTCCCTTGGTACAGATCAGAATGGACTCTAAAAACAAATTTCCATGCCCTAGTGGAAGTAGCAATTAACAAATAGTATTATTTTTTCAGGATTCTGACATTTGCCTGCAGACTGCAGTAACAAGAAACATTCAAAACCTTATCACAGTCAGGTTGATTTGAAAGCCATATAGTTTTCCTAGCATGCTGCCTCCTTGTTCCCAGTGGAGAAGCAACAGGGCAATTTTCTGCAGCACTACGGGATGTGCAAAATGTTTGAAGAGGAATATTTAAATCATAACATCTGGTGTAAATCAAGTGGTTTCTTTGTACCTGCTTTCAGGAGCTCAGTGGCGTGTCCTATGAACTACACTGCGTACACACTAAGCAGAGAAATACATCAAGACTCATTTCAGAAAAGTGTTTTTTGTTTGCTGTGAATTTATCTGATATTTGGGGATCATACTCTTGTTCTATTATTTCATAAAAAGTTAGTGCATTGACATATTTGAACTTTCAAAGGTTTTGGCAAAGTAAAGATGGAAATTACCCTCCAGATAGTGCGCTATTCAATGTTTTGCTCATATGTACTTGTAAAAAGTTAGCTGCCCGTTCAGTTGTCTCTTATGAATGTAAACAAAAACTGTTGCAGCACCAGGCAATCCCAGCATAGTATGTCTCTCTCATGTGTTTGTTATTGCTGTGTTTTTTGTCACTTCTAACTAATTCTTCAGTTCACTAGATTTTGCTGCAAAACATTGATACATGAAGCAGTATTACAACAGTTTTTGTGCGATTTAAGAGGAAAAGTGAACAAGGACCTTCTGGACAAACTCAGACACAAAAAGAAAGCCTACAACGGTGGAAGCAAGGGCAGGGTGCCTGGGAAGAATACAGAAAAGTTGTCTGAGCAGCCAGGGATCAGGTTAGGAAAGCTAAAGCACTGATAGAATTAGTTCTGGCCAGGGACAACAATGAAATCTTCTCTAGATATGTTGGTGATAAAGGGAAGTCTAGGGAAAATGTGGGCTGTCTCCAGATGGAAATGGGAGACCTGGCTGGTATTCACAGACAAGTGCTCAAGCCACACAACCCATCTGACAGAAGGCAAAGGCAAGGACTGGGAGAATGAAGAGCTACCCACAGTAGGGATAGATCAGGTTTGAGACTCCCTGAGGAATGTTAAGGTTCACTTTATGAGTGCCTGATGAGATACATCCATGACTCATGACGGAATGGGAGAATGAAATTACTAAGCCACTATCCATATCTACGAAGCTGTTGCAACCCTGTGAAGTTTCCATTGACTGGAAAAATGGAAACATAACCCCCATTTTCAAGGAAGGGAAAATGGCAAGACATGGGGAACAAGAAGCCAGTCAGCCTCATCTCTGTGCTCATCAAGGTCATGGAGGAGATTCTTCTTACAGCACATGGAAAATAAAGAAGTGATTGTTCACAGCATGGCTTCACTGAGGGTAAATTGTGCAGAACAATTTGTCCACCCTCTGTGACAGAGCCACAGCCTTGGCAGATAAGGGAAGAACAGCTGCTGTCATCTCCCTTGTGCAAAGCATTTGACACTGTCCCCCGCTATATGCTTGTCTCTAAGCTGGAGAGATGTGCAGTCAGTGAATAAGGAATTGGCTGGCTGGTTGCACTGAAAGAGAAGAGGTCAATGGCTTGTCCAAGTCAAGATAGTAATGGGTGGCATTCTGCTGGGTTGGGACTGGACCGATACTGTTTAACATCTTTGCTGGTGACATGGATAGTGGGATTGAGTGCAAACTCAGCCAGTTTGCTGACAACACTAAGCTGTGAGGCATTATTGACACAGTGTAGGGAAGGGTTGTCATCCAGAGAGACCTTGACAGGTTTGAGGGCTGAGCCCTTGCCAACCTCATTACATTCAATAAGGCCAAGTACAAGGTCCTGTACCTGGGTCCTGGCAATTCATAGCACAAACACAGGCTGGAAGAACATATCGAGAACACCCCTGAAGAGAAAGAACTGGGGATGTAGACTGATGAGTCTCAAGACTGATGAGAAAGGTCCAAGGTGTCCTTATTGTAGCCATCAAATACATGAAGTGTACAGGCCTACAGGAAAGATGTGGAGGAAATTTTTGCAAGGGCATGTAGTGATGTGACAAGAGAGAACCATTTCAAACTGAAAGAGGGCAGACTTAGGGCAGATATTAGAAAAAAATCTTGACTGTGAGGATGGCAAGACACTGAAAAGGGCTGCCCAGAGGAGTTGTGGCTGCCCCCTTCATGGCAGTGCTCAAGACCAGGTTGGATGGCTCTCTGGGAAACCTGGTCTAGTGGGAGTTGTCCCTGCTCATGTCAGGGAGTTTGGAACTAGATGATCTTTAAAGTTCCTTCAAATTCAGACCATTCTGTGATTCTGTGACTCTATGATTCTATGTTTTTTTGATTGATTCTATGACTGAGAACTGGGTGTTAAGAAGATATAAATGACCACAGTGATACAGAACAATTATCCATGAAGTTTTGTATCTGTAAATTAAATTTTGGATCTAAATCTATGAAGCTAACTGTTCGCTTATGTCTCTGAGAACAAGATGATTATTGCATAGGAATTCAAATATGTGCCACTTAATTGAAGAAAATCTTATTCTTCATTAAAATATCTATTCTTAAAAATAGACATAAATAATAACTTTACTAGAAAAATGGATATAGCATTTAGACTTACACTATGTATTATAGATGCATTAGAACTATTAAATATAATGGACTAGATTGATACAGATATATATAGATGTAACAGATGGATATGCATGGATATTTCAATATTTTAAATTCTTTTCCTTTTTAATTTTATGGAGTATTTCTGAATCCTACATGTAATCCTTTGTGTAAATAAATATAAATATCTTATCCTTATAATCATTGTACTAAGAAATGTACTGCTCACAACTCTACTGAGGTTTTATTTTCCCTGATCACATAGGTAGGTTTCTAAAAATGCCCAAGAAATTTCTCAGCCTATCTTCCTCTGAAAATCACTGAATACTGATAAACTTCTGTATTCTTTTCATATAGTTAGGCTTATATTCTCACTTTTTTTCTGCCTCTCTTCTGGAATTTTTTCTTTCCACATCTTTTTAAACTTTAAGTAAGACTCAAACATATTTTATATTTGTAAGACTACATTTCTTTCTTGATTCCGTTATTAATATAGCTTAGCATACTATTTGAAGGTGATGGCAGAAGTTTATTAACTTAAAATGTATTGGACCAATACAGAGGAAAAACTTAATGTTCGTGGTCTTTTACATACTTGTCATGTTATGCTGATAGATAGAGATTTCAGTCCAGATAGTCCGGTTCACTAATTTGTCATGATCCTAATAACAATTTATTATTTAGTACGCAAAGACAGTATACTTATCATTGTGAAGTGTGTTAAAAAAAAAAGTTTTTTAAGACAATGATATTTGTAAATAAAGCAATTAAATTATATGGATAACTTTGTGCGAACTTGCACTAGTTTGCCTACTTTCTAAAAGGCTGCAGAGGATAAACTGAAAATTTTCAAAGCAATCTCTTATCTCTGATGTTGCTAAAAGTAAAATCTTAATAAATACTGTTCTAGGAAATGGTTGAGTGAAAACTTTGCTCTTGGGGATCAAGATCTGTTTCTTGCATATTCTAAGATATACTACAGTACTTGCTCAGAATTATATGCTATTTCCACCAAAGTAGAGAATAATGATTTCCTCTTTTGCTTCTTTTACAGTTTCTTCATGGTTTTGCAATATAATACGTGATTGGTTTTGTACTGAGGAACTATGATTAATTAAAATGTGGAAAACACTGCTTATATGGGATAGATAAGAAATAGGTACACTCATGTAGGAAGGAAGAGATAAACTTACTTTATCTGTGTTTATCCTTTGCTGTGTTTAAGTTTTTGCGGTCTCTGCAGGGGTATTGCTGCAGTGAAGTTGATCTTTTAGATACAACCAATCTTTTTGTCACTGCTACTCTTAAATGGTGCTAAACCAAATATTCAGACATTCACACAATGATAAATGGTGGTGTCAAGAACATAGAGTGACTTCTGAACATGGGAGAAAAAAAATCCACTTCTCAGGAGAAATATGTTAATTAGAGATCTTTCATCCTGTGAGATAAACAAGTATGTGGGAAAACTATTACTAGTAATTGTTGACATTCATACATACAGAATAAAATTGGTCTATGCAAATAATAAAAAAAAAAAAAAAAAGAAAAAAAAAAGAAAAAACCGCAAACAAAACACGTAACTGAGCTATAGGACTTTAAAATATTCAGTATTTATTATAAATGTAACTTTGAACAGTTTACTCTAAATCAACCAACCAACAAACCATGAAACATTCTTTAAAGAGAACTATTATGAATTTTTAGGAGATTTGTAACTTGGGAATTTACAGTGTTTGATAGAGTGTATCTACAGTATGGGACAATGATAGCTTCTGGTATACTAGAATTTTTGTTTTTTCCAGAAATTACACTGAGTGTATTTCTAAATTGCACATTACAATCACATCATTCAAGTGACTGAATATGAATTATATGAATAATTTTATATAATGCACTCATATTTATATAAATATCACTCATGTGGCATAAATAGAAATGTGGAGATAGAGTCAAAATACTCCTCATGCCATAGATTTCTAAACTAAAAAATTTTCCCTTTGGTCATTTTCTCATTGAAATAAAAGGAAGGTACACAGGTTAAGTTCTAAAATAAAACATAAATAAATTATTCCTTGTACTCAGGTTTCTTGGACAAACAACTCTCTTTTCTACATGGGCATTTTCCCACATATGTACATATCATGGAAGACTGTAATGCAAAGCTGATAATGAAGAATTTCCACATTTATTGAAGAGAAGGAATGGAAAAGGATGAACTATTCTAGAAGTTATAGTGGACTGTGCAATACTGTGTATAGCTGTTAGAACAAACTGGACTGGACTAGATAAGATTATTTCAGTGGGAAGGGACCTGCAACAATCATTAGTTCAACTGCCTGATCACTTCAGGGCTTACCAAAAGTTAAAGCATCTTGTTAAGGGATCTTAAGCACCAGAAGGACCAACCACCTTTCTAAAAAGCCTGTTCTGTTGTTTGACCACCCTTTTGGTAGCAAAATATTTTAAAATGTGCAGTCTAAACCTCTTCTGATTCAGCTTTGGACCATTCGCATGCATCGTGTCACTGGATCCCAGGGAGGAGAGCTTAGATCTCTCTGCAAGGCATCTTGTCCCTCAGAAGAGTCAACAGCAGTATCAGTTTGATATAATCAGTAAACTTATTAATGATGCCTTCAGCTCCTGCATCCAGATCCTTGATAAATATTGACAAACCAGTTGAACAAGTGTCAAAAAATGAGTTATAACCTATACCATTAAAGTCAGAACTCTTCTAAGCTCAGAATTTCTGAAAACAAACTACGTTTTGATGCTTGCTTATGACTTTATCAGCTTGACTTTACTATTTTGTCTACAAACATGAATAGGAATAGAGAACTGTTCTGTACGTTAACATATGTAGGGAGAACTGAAAGCAGAAAAATAACAATGTACATTTTTGGTGGCACATCACAAGCGGAAGTTTCTCTGAGTCTTTCACTGGGCATCTCACACAGGCTTGAGGGGTACTCAAGCTCACACTGATGCAGACACAGTGCTATGTACTCATTATCACTTTTAGTAAAACACACCTTAAGATAACATTTTTAAAGTCATTATTTAGCTATTAAGATATTTTGAAAAAGCTTCTTTTGATGGTCTTTTTCTGTCTAGAAAGTATAATGAAAGTTAACATGACATGCTATAAGTTTTCTGTGGCAAAGTTCAGTGTTTTAGGAATTCTTTCTCCAACAGTTCTCAATTTTCAGTCCATAACAGAGTGCAATAGCCCTTTGCACAATTTTTTTTTTTATCATACTACAGCAGCATAAGGGGTTCCCTGGGGTATATGAGAGATGTCTTAAAGTGGCTTATATTCTAACTTGTCAAGAGGAAGCATGTGGAGAAGAAAAGAGGAAAGGAAAGTGACAAAGTGTGTTTGCACAGGTCCTAGGAATAGAAATTAGATTCCCTGAGTGCTTTATCTGTAGTACCTCTTATATCTAGACAGTCCTTTACAAAACAGCAATTCATAGACTTTTGCCTGTGGAAAACAGACCCTGGATTGCACTGGAGGGGCACATTACTTTTTTGCTACTTGAGTAATTCTTGTAAGTATTAGAAACCTTAAGAAGACAGTAAAACCTAAATATGTGCCTTCATTTACAAATACTTGCAAATTCAGTCTCCATGCCAGTGTGTGTGAGTAAAGACAAATACGTGCCTAAACACTAGCAGAATCCAAACATTTTATTTTTACAACTGGTAAAACAAATGGCAAAAGAGCATAGAGGGCTGCCTGGAAAAATACTGTATAAGAAATGTGCCAAAATTATGTTTTGAGAGATTGTTAACTAGTTCTGTATGAGTTCTTGTACATACGGGTAGGTAAGCTTTTCTCATGAGAGAGATGGATGGATATTTCTTTTTTACAGAGAAGCTTATTGTCCTGTGTATGGCACAAACAGGGTTAAGGGAGTAAATACCTAATATGAGCTTTCAGCTCTCTAAGACAGCTTGCTTGAAATTTCTCAAACATAAATATAGTAGCACTGGAGTAAATACAGAACACGTCTTATTCATATACAGCAAATCTGATTAAAAAAAAATAAATTTCTCTGATTGCACATTAGGTTTGAACTCTTCAAGAATTTTGTCTAATTAATATTGCTCGTGGGCTCAGAAGAAAATATGCATATATTTTTTTGCAGACAAAAATTTCATTTGGTTGACCTCAGCCCATCGATCTAACCTGTCTAGATCTCTCTGCAGTGCCTTCCTACCCTAGAGCAGGTCAACAGTCACACTCAATTTATTGTCTGCAAACTTGCTGAGGGTCGACTTGATCCCCCCATCCAAATTATTGATAGAAATATTAAATAGAACTGGCCTCCATACTGAATCCTGTGGACACACAAACTTCACCGTTTGTGACCAGCTGCCAATTGGATTTAACTCAGTTTGTTAAAACTCTTTGGGCCCAGACATCCAGCCAGTTTTAAATTCACTGAAGATTCCACCTGTTTTTAATATGGGCTGCAAGTTTCTCAAGTAGAGTGCTGTGGGGGATGATGCCAAAGGCCTTACAAAAATCCAGATAGACAACGTCCACAGACTTTCCCTCATTGACTAGCTGGGTCACCTGGTCCTAAAGGGAGATCAAGTTGGTCAAGCAGGACCTACCTTTTATGAATCCATGATGTCTGGCCCTGATCTCACCATGTCTACATGAAATAGTCTTGGATATTTTTTATTTCATTGACACAGGAATTTCTTCTTACTGAGACAAGGAATTGAAATTTCAGTAACTCCTAGAATTGCCAGAATTTTCATTGAATATAAACTAAATTTTATACAATACCTACTGCCTGATCATTTTTTTTTTTTTTTGATCTTTTGCTTTTGTACTGCATTTGCAGATTGAGGAGAAAACAGAATAGACTAGAAAGAAAGAAATAAGAATAGAAATAAGAAAGAAATAAGTTAATGATAGAAAGGCTGTGTTTCTAAGACTTCTGCCCATGTTTTCATGTGGTGAAATACAATGACATTGCTTTGATTTCAGTGGTACCTGTAAGTGTTCTGCTGAATATAACTTAATTTTTCTGTTAAGAAGGCTTTAGCTGAGGAGTTATTTCTAGGAACCCAAGCTACATTTGCCTAAAAATCTGTGTGTTGTAAAGACATTTATACAAAGATGTACTTGTTTGTAAGAAGTCTCTGATTTTTCAATTGTAACAGCATGTGGAAAGTCAGCAAACTCTTGCAAAAAACCAGAACCCTACTGTCTTTTTCAGTACAAAGAAAAGATCAAGATGAAATACCAACAGTAAATTTTTGTCTGTCTTATTTCATCCTTAATATGCCAGTCAATAAAACTTGTTTGGCTTCACAAAAATGGCAGTTCCAGGGATGAATTTTTAGGAAATAAAATTTCATAAGGTTCCTTGCATACAACAACAGAATATTGAATTTTAATTGGAAAATTACTCTCTCATAGGAAATACTGTTGTGACCTGATACATGAAACAGCAGCAACCAACTCAATATAGGGTGTAGCCAAAACTAGATCTGGCAGACTAAAAAAGTTATAATTAAAAAAACCTCTCAGTCTTTCTCATATTTTTTTTTTCATTACTCTCCTTGCTTGTTTTTTTCCCAGTTCAATAATGTCTTCTGACAAGACAGTAAATCCCTTGGCTGTTTTTTTCTTTTTTTTGTCCTTTTGGCAATTTCAGCAATGTTCATGCCTGCGCATTGTCTTCATCACATTTAAATTGTAAACTGCATGCATTGTATTTTCTGGCTCCTAATCAGACTGCAAAGAAAATGTCAGAATATAGGTAGGCAAATGTAATTTTGGACAGTGCCTTGTACAGCACTGACATTTCTTATTTAAGATTGAAATTATCAGCTAACCTTCTGGGAACTGAATCAAACTGTGTTATGTTTTACATTTTTAAACAGTCCAAACATTTTAGTCTTTGTACTATTCCTGTATTCTAATCAGTGATTCTCTGACCACATTCAATATCCAAGATCCTTTAATACTCTGGAACAGTACAAGTACAAAGTACAGTGAAAGTGGTGTGCTCTTCTTTCACTGTAGATATTGTTCTGTAGGCAATTGCTCTCAGTTTTGCTGTTCCCCTCATCATGCATCATTAAGCCAGTTCTATCAGATGTTCACTTCTGAATAAAAATCCTCAAGTATGGAGAAATAAATTTGGATGTTTCAAGAGTAGCTAATGGCAGTGTTCATTTTCTTCACATTTCAATACCACCATTGCATAAACATCTTCATAGTTCAGCCTTGGCATGTTTTAGTGGATAGCTGGTGTATCTGGAAGATCAACACTAATGACAATGATGAGGAAGCTCTATCCAAAGTGATACAATGACAGACAAACAAATCCTTACGAAGCAAAAGAAAGGAAGCACGTGCTCATTGACCTGTTTTCCTATACCTAAGCAGATGAAAAGTCTTGGATTTTCAAAAGAATATTTCTAATCAGAATATTTTGCTGTTATTTGAGAGCATATTAGTCTCTACTGCAAACTGCAATATAGAAATTGAGGAGAGATATCACAGACAATTTTGTGCTACCTGAGGAACTGGGAACAACCTTGCTATGATAGCAAAGGTTAAAAGTAGGCCAGAGAACCCCTCCAGATGACAGAATGCCATACCAAATTATGAGAGGTGGTAAATGTAGATCCAGTGTAACTTGCCTGGGTGGTGGAAGCACAGCCAGAACAGACTGCACCGGACTTTTCATAGCATTCCCAAACAGCAGTGTGAGAAGGTTGTTCAAAAAAAACTAAACTAGATGACGCTCCACCCGTACTGTTTGCAGAAATTAAACTTGTTTATGCTTGAAACTAGGTCAGCAAAAGCTAGTATTTGTACATCTTTAGCTTTCACAGTGCACAAATATTTTTTGGAAATGATATTATCTTTTTAAGTCTGTCAAGTTCATTTGTAAACTCTAATCAGTAACAGCTTTGTCAACATCAGATATTGTCAATACAGCTGGTTGCAGGCATGAAAAAAGGTCTTTATGAGGACAATTACACTGTAAAATTGCATCTTGCAAAAGATTTCAACTTGCTATTGTAATCATGTTTTGTTGACTTGATGTTATTAAATGGAGGTAGTGAACTCCCTTATACAAGACAGTTCTATCCAGTAAAACCAGCTAGCTGAAACTTTAATTCAGGAAAGCTCCTAATTACACACTTAGGTTCAGTCTTGTTTATGACTGCATGCAAAGTTGAAAAACTAAGCTGATTTCTTGGTTAACTTAATTTTTAAAAAATATTATATGAAAAATCAAAAATATTTCAGGTAATTCTAACAATACATTTTTGAAAAAAATGGGAAAAAATGTCACAATGAACTACATTTAGTACAAAACTGAACATATTTTCTTCAAAAATGGCAAAAAAATGTTAAAAGTTGCTACAAAAAAAACCAGCAGAAAGCACTATGATTTTTTTTTCACAATTTTACTAGATCCCTACAACAGATAAAACACAAGAAAAGTAATTTACATTTATTAGCAAATATTAACAAATGAGCACTTATTAGCAAATGTTGTAATCACTGCATTATTATTCTTTGATTAAAAAACCTTAGTTTATACCTAAATACCTTGTAAGTTGTTACATTATTTCACTTAATGCAAAGCCAGTCAAACAAGTTCCTACTCCCTATTCTTTTGCTGAATGTTATAGTCTCTTCTTCATGATATAAAGAAGTTACATGTCTGTTTTATAAAGTAGACTAGGTCTCCTCCTACTGCCCAGTATTAGTTATTTTTTTCTTTATTTTCTACAAACTTCAAAAGGTCAGTAGTATACTTAGTGAGGGATGACTCAAATGCTTAACTAGTCAAAACATGTTGAGCTCTGACTAAAAGTACAGCAAAAAATGCCTCAGTATCAATGGTTTATAAAAACCTTGAGGTGATGTCATGTGGTATGTCTGTACAACCATGTTTTTTAACTGTATTGCAACTGTATTTTGATAATTTTTTTACAACAGTCAAAATTGCAAATATTTCTGCACCCTTATGTTGAAGTAAGAAAAAACCCTTATTTATGGATATATTTATAATATTTAAATATTTGTTAATAAGTAACAGTAAGTCAAATAAGTCCAAGAACATAACTTATATTGAAATCTCATCACTAGTATATACTGTATTAGTATAACAACAGTAAACGATTTGGGATATGTTTTCTATGCTATATTTTTTTTGTGCTGTTTCTGTTTCTAAACTTATTGTGACTGTAAGAGCTTATTTGTAGGAATCTCTGCTTAGACCTACTGTCTTAGTAATATATTAAGAAAAGCAGAATACAAGAGGGAAACCTATAAAATTGCAAACTTCATTTCATTCCACGCAACATATTAAGAATGATCTTACCAAATAAATCTGGTAAGCTGGCACTTAAAGCTCTCATTCTTCTCAGTGGTCATCAACCTGTAACCAGACCATTTCTTTTTATGGATTTGGGGTTTTAAGAAATATATTTTCATGTCAACCTTTCACTGGGAGTACATGTCAAAAAAACTCTCCAGAAATATAGAAACTTCCTTAGAATGGGAGGTTTGCCCAGAGTAGCACTTTAATTTGGATCCCTGAATAGAATTTGCTTGTAGGACTCAAAAATTTTACATGAATATGTAGATTCAGGAATGATACATTAAATAAAGGCTACGCATTGAAGAGCATGTGTATCCTTTCTTGTTTGGTTATACCAGGAAAGTAATTTGATTGTTTTGTGTTTTAAACGCTATTTGCTCAGGAGCAATTTTCTATGAGCCTTCAGTGCCCAAAAAGAACTGAAAATTATGGGATTCTCAAGAAAACAGGTTTTGAGTTAAAACTAGTTGAAACTAGTTGATACTAGTTCAACATTTGTTTTCACACAGTGTCACATTTCCATGTTCTCCATAGACTCAAGATGTGCAGAATTGTCAGAAGAAAATTGCAGGTGCTTATAAATGTCCTCTGAACAAAAGGGTAATTAAAAAACAATGATGGGATACTCTGGAAAACATTTAGGTTATCAATAAGTCAGAGTATATTTTGCAAGGATACCAGGAGAACATTGAAGGCATAGGAAATTATAATAATATACACAGATTTCTGTCTCCATGGAGTTATGAAACACTGTCTCACAAAAAAAGCACACTTTTATAAACCAAAGAAGACTGATTTTTAACCCATAGTTTGAAACAGTAAGTACCACATACATCTATATTACCCTGCGGTCTAAACACAGAGGGGCAACATTGTTGAAGTTATTTAAACCTATTCTGTTAAGTCTACTTACATAGCTACACAAATCTGTTAAAAGCTTTTGTGGATGAGATTTCAGTATATTTCATGACTGCTAAAAACACAGTTATATAACCTGGAAATTGCTTGCCCTTTCCACAGTTTTAATCAAAAAGTGAAATGGGTATATGATATATATGATATATCCCTCTACTTCCACTGCAAATCCACCTTTTACCCTTTCCCTGTAAAGTGTCGCAAGACATATCCACTTCAAACAACAAGTTCAAAACCCTTTCAGGGGTATCTGGTGGCAATGTTGCCATGCCTAAGGCTAGTTAATATAAACTTTGTTGTTGAATCTACAGACCATGGAACTTAACTGTGCTATATATTGGGTAGTGGAAATGTCACCTCACTTTTGAAAAATGATTATGTCAAATTAGCTACCAAAATGTAGAAATCCAGTTTTTTTTTTTCAGTAGCTTATATTTTTTTTCCACTATGTGTTCTATAAACTGTTGTAATTTACAGTTTTGGACAAGTAGTTAACATTGAGAAATCTATTTAAAATTGCAGGAAGGAAAGGACATTGTTGTGGAAGTTAGCAGTGTGCTATACTTAGATTAGTTCGCATTTATACTGCAGCAATCACAGCAACTTATTTTTGCAGCTTGCTTTTTGCTGCTCACTTCTGTGGCGGTTCCGCAGCTTTTTTTTTTTTTTTTTAAACACAGTTATTCCTGCGCAGTAATGTGGTGAGTGTATGCCTGGGCAAGTTATACATGAGCACCTGGTCAGGTGATGAATTCTTCCATCATGTATTGATTAGCCATGGACAAATTTGTGACTTATGACCAAAGCACACCTGGCAGCAGAGGGTTTTGCTGCAAGTCCTGTCACATGACAGAGACCACAACTTCATTTATTCTGACATGGGTTTATCATTGAGAAGAGTACCAGCACATGACCTTCAAAATCCTCCATGAGAGACTGTGTAGCATACCTCTCAAGAATGTTTAGTGCCATAGGGTATTAAGATATTTTTTACCTGCCATCCTGGGTGATCTGCAGCTTGAAGATGGAATTTATCCATCGGGGATTCCCTGCCTGAAGATTCTTTTCCCCCAGAGATCCTAAAGGGTTTAAGGACTAATGAGAAGTAGGTGAATTGCTTCTGGTCACTGCCTGCTCCAGGGTCAATTCAGCTCATCTCTCGTCATACTGGCCTTACTGATCATGCATTATACAGTAGAAGTGCATAGCTAAATCCTTTTCCACTCCCCATGAGATTTGTATTTGGCTGTCAGATGCTACCACCGTGGCAATTCATCTATTCTGTTAATTATATTGAACCTTTCTAAAATACAAGAGGAGCTAAAAACAGGTTGCATTATTTTTTTCCCTCTGTGCAAGCTAGCTGCCAAACTGTAGTCTTTTGTTATGAGTAACAAATCAGGACACAATTTTGTACACACAGAATAAACCCCATTCTTTAGGAAGTCTTCAGCATACATGCAGAACAAAATTGCTGTTTGGGTACAATAGGTATATTGATGATAAGTAGGAGCATATGTGATTTCCTGCTTATGAAAAAAATGAAAAAAAATTCCCAACTTTACAAGTCCACTATATCAGGAAACATGGATAACACAGATGGAAGAAAAAGCATTAAATTTTTTTCTTTCATGCCTGTTAATGACAGAAAAGAATGATTGTTACAGCATGTTAAAATTGGGCAAAATCACATCTGTTATGTGTGAGAGGAAGGAGAAATATTCTGTTCTTTTCCTCATTTTCATTGTGGTTTTTATTTTTATTTTTACTCACCAGTATTTTTCATATTTACAGTTTCTCTAGTTGGTCAGTATTCTATAGTAGTGATGCTGGATAGCATAGAAATACTGCTCTAGAGGGAAAGAAGAAGCCAGACGAGGTCAGAAAAGCTATCTTCTGGTGAATCTCATCTTTATATCATCCCTTTCCATCCTCTTTAGTAAAAGTGAAGCATCATGTTCCACCCCCTTTCTAAAATGACATTGGCAGCTTTTATATGGGGTTTGAAAGGTAGACATTAATTTTTACATAAGTAATGTGTTATTATAAAAAATTATTCTATCAGTTTGGCTTGTTATTCTTAGTATGTCACAGAAACAACAACAAAACCCCATTATTAATTACACAATATAGTAATAATGCTCAGAACTTATGTATTATAAAACATGTGACATGCAATTGAACTTTTGTACTATGCCATGCTGAAGAAATGTGACTCAGTTTGTAACAATAGCTGTATCACATTATCTAAATCATAAATAATAATTGTGTAATTAATGTCAACGAAGATTTTTCTTTAGCAGTAGTTTAAAAACTGTGTAGGGAATTATAGATTTACCAGCCACCCTCAGAAAGAGGTATGCTAGGAAGAAAGCATTCATGAGGTTAAATGAAATTGTAAAATACAACTTGTATACTTGTATCCTGCCATGATTCTGCAGATTTCTATGTGCTTTCTGGAAAGACAAAGCAGTATGCTCAAAGCAAACACAAACCAGTGAAGTACAGTTCTTCTTCAGGACAAAAGGACTTTATCTCATATTCTTAATTTTCCAGAGTGTCAAGGAAGTCAAGACAAGGTCTTCCAGGTTAGACTGGATCCGTAGCATACACTTCTATGGTAGCAGAAACTAATGTCCTGAAGAAAGAAATTCCAGTGAGACTTTGACTAATTCCTATCCTGAAAAAAAAAAAAGGTCTTTTCAGCTTTGGAAAAAGTACTTGTATTGGGAGTTCTTTCTTTGATATATACTCTTCCTTATAATAGTGTTCAATCTGCTTGTAAATGATGGGATTGTTGTAAGCATCTTCCTTCATCTTTATAAAATCTCTCGGGTTAAGAAGCAACCTGCATCTTAACAGGCTTAGCCCACAACTATGTGAGATGCCCATTTGTCAGATTTTTTTGCCAGATCTTCAATAAACTTATTTGAGCTTTCAACTATCTGGAGCTGAGAATTCTCTGTCTTTGATGGAAAATTCCATGTTATAAGACATTATAAGCAGAGCACATTGTAAGACAAACTTTGATTTAAAGAAGTAAATATCCCAAGATCACTGCTGTTCACTTTTATCTTGCTTGTGTTACAGCAAGAGTCAAAGATTCTTCCCGGTGTTAAGGACATCTCTGATTCTTCTTATGGAAAATTAAGAAAAATTGGCTTAATTGTAAGGGTCTGAAAATTTCTGTTCATCCATCAACAGGACTGACTTAATGAACATGACAATCAAATTTTTCAAATATGCTAATTCCAGCCAAAGTCTGTAGGGATGGAGATGTTTTCTTCTGAGGACAACTTCTGAGGATATCAGTATGAGGAGCCGAAAAGTTGCCTTGCTAAAGCACTCAGTGTCTCTTTGCTGATATCCAGGCTGCATGGGAGACAAAGTAGAGAAATGAAGAGTAGACCTGAGAGGGGTGAGATAGTGATAGTGTTGAGAACGAAATGAAAGGCAGGGAGATACTGGAGTGAGCAGCTGTGGCAGAGAGATTTCAATGTAACATGATAACAGAGGAGAGGAATGGAATAAGAAGCCATAGAAAGAGGAACTGGGTAACCAAGAAAAAGGACAGTCTGAAAAGAATAAGAACAAAGAGAGTATTGAAGAACTTTAATATCTCTCACTAATATATCCCAAACTCTTCCACAGCTGGAAGTAATTAAAAATTCATGAGTCTGGGCTTCTCTTTTTCTAAGGAAGCTTCCTTAAAACCTTATTCTTTCTTTTCTCAGGATTTTACTGTACTTCTGCAGAACTTACACAGACAGCCATAATATGTGCTGTCTAGTTGGAAGTGAAGGGATGTCACCAACATTACACTAGTGTCATTTTCTCAACTGCAAACATCAGCTGAGGAAGATCTGTGAGGAAGGCCTTCAAAATGCCAGTCTTGTCAATATTAGTTCATTAGCCAAATTCTTTTCAATATTTACTTATAAATAATAATATCCCCTTTAGTGTAAAAGAGCATTAAAAAGTAATGTTACCAGAACTAAAGTTTCAACCTCAGTTTCTCCTTTTTGCACTCTGTAGAATGGTAGTGTTTAATAAGAGTCATGACTTTTCCTACTCTTTGCCTGACTTTTTGGAGTAGGTTAAAAAAGTCCCTAAATGTTGAGAGAGGAGAGCAACAACAGAAACATAAAAAGGAGGGCTAACATCTAAGACACAAGTTTTAACATTAAAATATATTCAAAAGAAAGTGAACATCAATTTCTGCAATTCCTGAAGTTAGCGTTTACTGAAAATACTTAATGTAAAAAAAAATATGGCAATATGTAATCATGAATGAGCCCTGAACAAAATGATCCCTAACAAAATTAGGAATGAGCCCTTAGAAAATTAGAATATTTTCAGGACTGTATGACAAATGCTTTATGTTTGCATTTTTCCCTCAAGTGTTAATAATTTTTATTTTACATTGTCTCCTCAGACTGCTATAATATGAAGTTTATTTTTCCATTGAAAATTATACTTTTAATGTCATATGCAATTATGTGAAGCCAAGAGAAAGTGTCTATTCTAAAACTAGGGCAGGCAGACTGCTACTCCTCTAATAATAAAAATAAAAATAAAAAACAAACAAACAAAAAAAACCCCAAGTCAAATAAATGGATACTTTCATAGAAACACAGAATCTTAGAAGTGTAGAACATGGCAAGTTGGAAGGAACCCATCAGGATCATCAAGTACATCTCCTGTCTCTGTGTAGGGCACCCGGAGAATAACACCATGTGCCTGAGAGCATCATCCAAATGCTTGTTGAACTCAGGCAGGCTTGGTGCTGTGACTACTTCAGTGGGGACACTGTTCCATTGCTCAGCTGCCCTCTGCGTGAAAAACCATTTCCTGATTTCTAACCTAAAACACTCCCGATTCAGCTTCCTACCATTGCTCCAAGTCCTGTCTTCAGTCACAGATGTGAAGGAATCAGAACCTGCTCTGTTTCTTCTCCATGTGAAGAAGCTGAGTATTGCAACGAGGTCACCACTCAGTCTCCTTTTCTCCAAACTGAACAATCCAAGTGACCTCAGTTGCTTCTTATAAGCCATCCTTTCATCCTTACTTTGCCCAGCTGTGGAATACTGTCAGTGTGTGTGTGTTTGAAGACATATTTACTATATCTTTAATTAGTAGATGTGTTTGGTTGTCAAAAAACAGGCAACATTTACATGCAAAAAGTGACCATTCAGTTTCAGAAGTTAAATCCTGAGTGGTAAACCATGCCACAGTGAGTGGCATGTGATTCCAACAATATTTAGGGAAAATCATCCTGATATAGTTAAAAACAATGGATTTAACATATCAACTGTTATTTAGAAATATTAATTACAATGTAACCCTCTGTAGTCTTTAAGGCTAAACACCAGACTTTTTCTTCAAATGTGTAATTATGTTTCATAGAAGTACCTCATACATGCCTTTTAATCAATAGTACATGTCTTGTTTCTCTAAAATGCATGATGATTTTCTCAAGAAGTGAGCAAAGGAGAATTCAAATGAAGTATGATTTAATAAAAGTCAAATTTAAAAAGTATGCCTAGTTGCATATGCATCTAAATGACCAGTTTGGGAGACTTGTTTCAGATAAATAATACAATACTACCACAGTCTTCCATGAAGTGTTTACTTTAAGAAACCACCAAGGAAATTAAATACTTTAAACTATGTTTAAGTAGCATGAAAGATGTGACAGACTTAAAATATAAAATAAAATAAAAATGTCCAAACAGTACAAAACACCTAGTTAAAATTGTCTTTAACTAACCCTCCTGTTCACAACGGTGTGACTGAGGCTATGTCTTAATGGGAAACTCCTTGATTTTTTTTAATTTAAGTCACATTCTTTCTGATGTTTAAACAGGGTCTGGGGATATGTAATATTTATATATGAACTCAATTCCCACATGCTCAGCAGTTTTCTGTAACAACTGAAGCGTTGTGAAGCTTTTACCTCTGCAAATGTTGGCTTTACTCTGTTTTGAGGGCATGGTACTGTGAAATCTAAGTTTTCTGGGGCATTAAATTGATGTGCTACTTCATAATGCACATCTCTAATACATAATTATGTAGTCTGAATCAAATGGTGGAAGTGGTCTTGCCACTATAATATAATATGCTGGAACTGTGCTAGAAGGTGGTACACATGACAGACTTCATTGCTCAGGAAGGAAAAAAAATATTTTCAAAGGTCTGATTGAACAAACAAAAGATTTACCAAGCACATATTTAACAGCCCCTGAAGCTGCCAATTAAGAGCACAGAGAAAGTTTAAGCTGCTTAGGCTGTGTGTTTTGCCTTTAGAACAGAGAAGGACAAAGTGAAGAAAATGCTTAGCTGGAACGTAATCCTGAATATGCTTCAAGATTTCAGGTTAGATCACTCAGCTTAATTGATTTAGAAAAAGAGTCTTAAAAATTACCTTGAAAGCCAAAATCTTCAACATATTCTCTGTTCAATAATATCTGAAAGACTGACTCATTAATTCAAAGCAGAAACTTAATTCACTGCACCATCAGAGTACAAAGTGTGCTTTAAGAACAGCGGGAATGGTTTTAATATAACCATACACTCAAAATTAATGTTAGTCCATGGCACTGCTTTGTACAAGAAAATAAGCCACAAAATATTATAGCTGGAAATTCGTATACCACAGGTCTGTGGTTTTTGAGTATCACTGCAGACACAGTTCTGTAGAGTCACTTTGCCTCAGACTTCTCATTTTTCAGATTTTATTTCCACTCTGTATGTTTCAGTCCCATTTTTAAGTATGGCAGTAAGTGATTCCTGGATAATGTAAGAATCAACCAAATAGCTCTTACAGAAAAAAAATTATAGTTTTCAATAGTTAATTTCCTTGACTGACCTCTATTATTAGAGTCTGAGAGTATCTTTAATATATTTATCCTACCCATTTAGAAATGTGCAATGTAAGCTATTATTCAAACTTTTGCTGTAGGAAACAAATGCACAGATCACTAAATTCACAGTCCTACTTCTTGGCGGAGCCATAGCTATAGCTGTTGAACCATTGGCTTCCACTCAGCATTAGGTATGAATCTGGGCTCATGAACTTAACGAATTTCTGATTAGCCAGACAACCAGTGTTAGTCTGATGAGTATGGAGAGTAAAGTGACAGAAAAATAAAAAGCTAGAATATTTCAGATGCCCACTGCCTCACCTCAGTCAGGACAAATTCCCAGCAGATATTGTAATCTGGGAGGGATGCCCAGCCACACTTATTGAACATGTTCCATGACATTTGTGGGTGATAGACACAGATGCTTAGCTCTCAAGAGGTTGCTCTATGCAGCAGGACTGCTCACAGGATAAACATGCTTGTCTGTTGCATATCTCCCATCTTGCCAACATATCCAGATTCTGCACCAAGGGGTTAGGAGCTTCTCTACCATTTTCTGTAAGGTGCTGGGGAGTACAACAGGAATTTTTCCACTGTTGTGATTTGGTCCAAATTATATGCCAGAGACCACAATCATAACACTTTTCATGTACCATTGCTAAATAAAGCCAGTGGACCACCATGTTGCTGGGAATGGCTGGCAATTTCTCCTACCCTCTGATGTCCTAGCTGATGAATCTGAGCAAGGACCATGACACTCTGGCTCTCGAAGCCTTGACTTGTGTCAAGCAACCTTCAGCAGCAACCATAGCAACTGTGGAGGAGAGGTGTACTGTGCTTCTTGTTGCTGACAGTTCTTGCCAGAGGAACTGTATTTCCTGACCAGGTTACAGCTTAGCTATTGGATACTGTATATTGTCTGAAGAGTAGAAAAAACAGATGTATCTGCATACTGGAAGGACCAGGGCCATGTCTCTACATTTACATTTTCAAAGATGAAAGGTTTTGTCTAGTAATAAATATTAAGCAGGCCCTGAGAAGCAGTGGATATAAAGAAAAAAGCAAAGGGCAATCAAAATGGCAGCTATAGTGAGCTCTGTGCCACAGTGCTCACTCTTTGCACTTGTGTCAGACTGTATAGATGAGTACAAAGCAGAACTCCTTTTCTGTGTTGCCTGAGAATGAGAAATTGGCATCTCACAAATTTCTTTATTGACTATTGAATTTTGTCATATTTTCTCCACTTTTCTTTCCTGTTCAAAGCAGTCCACATTTTGTCCACTCTTCTTCTTCTGTACTTTATGACACTAAGCTGGGAGGAGTGGCTGACACACCAGAAGGCTGTGCTGCCATTCAGAGAGACTTAGACAGGCTGGAGAGTTGGGCAGGGAGAAACATGATGAAATTCAACAAGGGGAAGTGTAGAGTTTTGCATTTGGGGAAGAACAACCCGATGGCCCAGTATAGGTTGGGGGCTGACCTGCTGGAGAGCAGTGTAGGTGAAAGAGACCTGGGGGTCCTGGTTGACAAGAAGATGACCATGAGCCAGCAATGTGCCCTTGTGGCCAAGAAGGCCAGTGGCATCCTGGGGTGCATTAGAAAGGGTGTGGTTAGTAGGTCAAGAGAGGTTCTCCTCCCCCTCTATTCTGCATTGGTGAGGCCGCACCTGGAGTACTGTGTCCAGTCCTGGGCCCCTCAGTTCAAGAAGGACAGGGAAGTGCTTGAAAGAGTCCAGCGCAGAGCTACTAAGATGATTAAGGGAGTGGAACATCTCCCTTATGAGGAAAGGCTGAGGGAGCTGGGTCTCTTTAGTCTGGAGAAAAGGAGACTGAGGGGTGATCTCATCAATGTTTTCAAATATGTAAGGGGTGAGTGTCAAGGAGAAGGAGTTAGGCTTTTCTCAGTGGTGACCAGTGATAGGACAAGGGGTAATGGATGTAAATTGGAGCATAGGAGGTTCAAGTTGAATATCCAGAAAAATTTTTTTGCTGTAAGGGTGACAGAGCCCTGGAACAGGCTGCCCAGGGAGGTCGTGGAGTCTCCTTCACTGGAGACATTCAAAACCCGTCTGGACACGTTCCTATGTGATGTACTCTAGGTGGCCCTGCTCTGGCAGGGGGGGTTGGACTAGATGATCTTTCGAGGTCCCTTCCAACCCCTATGATTCTATGATTCTATGATTCTTTGGTACTGTCATCTGAGGCTTAGATCTAAGGGCAGATACTTGCAATTTTAAAATAAAACTTGAAGGTTTAATACTCTTATTTTTTGTCTACTTGCAATATCAACATAAATTATTATTTACATTTGTTGCTTATTGGTGTGATCTGTGGAGGCTGTAATAAAAGAGTAAACCATTCTGGTTAATCTGTTGGTAAAAGTTCCCTACTTGGCTATTGTGTTAGTGTTGCTTTATAGAAGAACTACTATATCTTGTGTATATGAGTACTTTCTTAAACTAATAGCTATGGTGTCCAGGAAACAAAACTCACAGCATTCCACTTTTTGCGTAGTGAGCAAGGACATGATGAAGAAGAATTAAATTGTCTCAGTAGAAAGAAAGCACTAGGAAAAGAAAAATGGTTTCTCTTCCGACAGCTTTTCTGACAGGCAAAGGAAAAAAAGCAAAAAGTAAAGGTATAAGAAAAGGAGGAAACCACCATTCACAAGTTGTCCACTCCATGCCACTGTATCCAGGTCTTTTGATTAAGAACCAAATGAAGAAGGAAAGAGCAAAAAAACCCTACACACCAACAACATGACTTTCTGCCACGTGTGTAGACTGAGCAATCCCTTACAATCTTTGCTGAAAGTGGCAAAAATGTTGTTCTGGGCAGTTCACATAAGAGTGTAAACTCCAGTAAAGAAATGCATATGATAATAGGTATTCCTGAACTCCTATGAGTAATCCTGTGGCCTGACTCCTCTTGATCTGCCTAGTCTAGGCCCACAGTTTCATTGCTACTATTGAGATACTAATGACCTCAGAAGAAAGGGTCATGTGCCACTGATGATGCCAAAAATACAACACATTACTTCCAAATGGATTATTCTTTTCTTTAGAACAGTTTTGTTGTCCTTTAAAATCCTTTAAAATCACCTGCAGGATTTCAAGGCATTTTGCAAGGTCACATGGATGCATCCTCTGGTGATGGTGAGGAATCCTAGGCTTAGAGACACATTTGAATCATAGAATCATAGAATTAGCCGGGTTGGAAGGGACCTCAGAGATCATCTAGTCCAACCCTTGACCCACCGGAGCAGTTGCTAGACCATGGCACTGAGTGCCACATCCAGTCTTTTTTTAAATGTCTCCAGGGACGGAGAATCTACCACCTCACCGGGCAGTCCATTCCATAGCCTAATCACCCTCTCCGTGAAGAAATTCTTTCTAATATCTAACCTAAACCTCCCCTGGCACAACTTAAGACTGTGTCCTCTTGTCTTGTTGAAGGTCGTCTGTAAAAAGAGTCCAGTTCCCACCTCGCTACACTCTCCTTTCAGGTAGTTGTAGGCAGCAATGAGGTCTCCCCTGAGCCTCCTCTTCTTCAGGCTGAACAGCCCCAGCTCTCTCAGCCTCTCCTCATAGGGCCTGTGCTCAAGTCCCTTCACCAGCCTGGTTGCCCTCCTTTGGACCTGTTCCAGGACCTCTACATCCTTCTTAAACTGAGGGGCCCAGAACTGGACACAGTACTCGAGGTGTGGCCTAACTAGCACTGAGTACAGGGGAAGAATCACCTCCCTGGACCTGCTGGTGACGCTGTTTCTGATACATGCCAGGATGCCATTGGCCTTCTTGGCCACCTGGGCACATTGCTGGCTCATGTTCAGTTTCTTGTCAATGCAGACTCCCAGGTCCCTTTCTGCCTGGCTGCTCTCCAGCCACTCTGTCCCCAGCCTGTAGTGTTGCATGGGGTTGTTGTGGCCAAAGTGCAGGACCCGGCACTTGGCCTTGTTGAACCTCATCCCGTTGGAATCGGCCCAGCTCTCTAGTCTGTCCAGGTCCCTCTGCAGAGCCCTCCTGCCTTCGAGTTGGTCCACACTTCCTCCCAGCTTGGTGTCATCTGCGAATTTGCTGATGATGGACTCAATCCCTTCATCTAAGTCGTCGATAAAGATATTAAACAGACCTGGGCCCAACACTGATCCCTGGGGGACACCACTAGTGACCGGCCGCCAACTGGATGCAGCCCCGTTCACCACCACTCTCTGGGCCCGGCCCTCCAGCCAGTTCCTAACCCAGCACAGGGTGCTCCTGTCCAAGCTGTGGGCTGACAGCTTTTTCAGGAGAATGCTATGGGGGACGGTGTCAAAGGCTTTGCTGAAATCCAGGTAGACCACATCCACCGCCTTCCCCTCATCCACCAGACGGGTCACCTGATCATAAAAGGAGATCAGGTTGGTCAGGCAGGACCTGCCCTTCCTAAACCCATGCTGGCTGGGTCTGATCCCTTGCCCATCCTGCAGGTGCTGTGTGATTGCACTGAGGATGATTTGTTCCATGACCCTGCCAGGCACTGAGGTCAGGCTGACGGGCCTGTAGTTTCCCGGGTCCTCCTTCCGGCCCTTTTTGTGGATTGGCGTGACATTCGCCAACTTCCAATCATCTGGGATGTCCCCCGTGAGCCAGGACTGTTGGTAGATGATAGAGAGAGGCTTGGCGAGCTCTTCTGCCAGCTCCCTCATCACTCTTGGGTGGATCCCATCCGGTCCCATAGACTTGTTGGGGTCCAAGCAGCTCAAGAGGTCACTGACTGTGTCCTTCAATATTACAGGGGGGCTGTTTAGATTTTTATCACCTTCTATAGGCTCCAGAAGCCTGCTGTCAACAGGATAACCTGTCTTTCTGTTGAAAACTGAGGTAAAGAAGGTGTTAAATACCTCAGCCTTTTCCTCATCTTTGATAACTATATTCCCACCCATGTCCAGTACAGAATGAATGTTTTCCTTGCCTCTTCTTCTGCTATTGATGTATCTGTAGAAGGATTTCTTATTGTCCTTCACAGAGGTAGCAAGATTCAGTTCATGTTGTGCTTTTGTCTCTCTGATTTTCTTTCCACATGACCTGTCTATATTCCTAAATTCCTCTTGAGAAGTTAGCCCTTTTTTCCATAATTGATAGGCCCTCTTCTTAATCCTAATTTCTTTCAGAGTCTCCCAGTTCAGCCAGACTGGTTGCCTTCCCCGCCGACTCACCTTCCGGGACTCTGGGACAGCCTGTTCCTGTGCTTTCAGAATATGCTCTTTGAAGTATGTCCATCCCTCCTGGACCCCTCTGTTTTCAAGGGCTGTTTCCCAGGGTATACTCTGAACTAGTCTTTTGAATAGTCCAAAATCTGCTCTCCGGAAGTCCAACACAGAGGTTTTACTGACAACCCTCCTTGTATCCCTGAGTATTGAAAACTCTATTATTTCATGGTCACTAAGTCCCAGTCGTCCATCAACCACCACATCTCCCACCAGCCCCTCTCTGTTTGTGAAAAGAAGGTCAAGTGGGGCTCCGTCCCTGGTGGGCTCATTTACTAGTTGGAGCAGGAAATTATCTTCAATACACTCTAGGAATCTCCTAGACTGCCTCCTCTCTGCGGTGTGGAGTTCCCAGCAGATGTCTGGCAAGTTGAAGTCACCTACGAGAATAAGGGATGATGATTTTGAAACATCCTCCAGTTGCTTGTAGAATATTTCGTCGACCTCATCATCCTGATTGGGCGGTCTGTAACAGACTCCCATCACGATATCGGCCTTGATGACCTTCCCACTGATTCTAACCCACAGGCATTCTGCCCTATTATTGGTGGTCTCAACTTCTACAGTGTTGAGAGATTCTCTAACATATAGGGCTACCCCTCCACCTCTCCTACCCTGCTTGTCCCCTCTGAAGAGCCTGTATCCACCCATGGCAGCACTCCAGTCATGGGAGTCATCCCACCACGTTTCCGTGATAGCGACTACATCATAGCTTTCCTGCCGCACGATGGCTTCCAGCTCCTCCTGTTTGTTGCCCATGCTGCGTGCATTGGTGTACATGCACTTCAGCTGGGCTGCTGATTTGTCATTTATCTCGGGTAGTCCACCTTTAGGTTCCTCTCTGGAGAGCTCAGTTTCAACCCTCTCCCCCTTCAAACCTAGTTTAAAGCCCTCTTTATCAGCCCCTTCAACCTATGACCTAGAGTCCTTTTCCCCCTGTTAGTTAGATGAAGTCCATCAGATCTAATGACACAAGGCAGTTTGGGATTTGCCCCATGGTCGAAGAACCCGAAGTTCTGCCGGTGGCACCAGTCCCTTAGCCACCTATTAATGAGATGGGTTTTCCTAGTCCTCTCCTCATTCAAGCCTTCTACTGCAGGAACTGAGGCGAAGACTACCTGTGCTCCTGACCCATCGACTAGCCGACCCAGGGCCTTGAAGTCCTTTTTAATCCCTCTAGTACTTCTTCCAATAATGTCATCACTGCCAGCCTGAACTACCAACAGTGGATAATAGTCCGAGGACTGAATTAGCTGAGGGAGTCTCTTACTAATATCCCTCACCCGGGCGCCAGGAAGGCAGCAGACCTCTCTATGGGATGGGTCAGGTCGACATATAGGGCCCTCAGTTCCCCTCAGAAGAGAGTCACCAACTACGACTACCCTTCTTCTTTTCTTTGTAGGTGAAGTTTTAATCCGTCTGCTAGACAGGGGGTGAACGGGAGGCCTTATGGACAGATCGTCCTCTTGTCTGTCCTCTTCTTGATTCTCTGAGTCCAGGGCCTCATATCTGTTCTCTATGGGCACCTGGGGGAGTGGTGGGGGTTGGGAGAGAATTCTTTTTCCTTTTCGGTGGGGGACCTGTTTCCATTCTCCCCTATCCACCTGGTCTGCATCAGCTGCCTGATAGGAGGAGGGGCAGGGCTTCACCGTCTCCTGCTGGATTTCAATTGTAGTTGAAAGGGTGCGACTCCACCAGTCAATTTCCTTTTCACTTTTCCTAATACTTCTTAGTCGCTCCACCTCCTCGTTAAGCTCTGCCACCATGCTCAGCAGGTAGTTGACCTGCTCGCATCTCACACAGACCTTATTTTCACTGTCTGCCGGTGCCAGGACAAGGCTTAAACATTCTGCACAGCCAGAGACTTGAACAGCTACGTCCATTTTATAGTTCCTCTTAAGGGATTCTGTCTGTACGGACACACCCTTTTTCTCAACAGCAGCAGTTTTTGCTTTTTTTGAAACCATTGTTATCTGCGCCCTTCCTGCTTGCTCTGCCTGCGCGAACTGCCTCGCTAACTGCCGCTTCTAATTCCTGTTTGCCTGCTCCTGTTCGCCGCGCTCCCAGCAGGTGCTTTAAATCCCTCGTGGTCCGGGTGGGTGCCGCCCCCTTACAGCTGATTGGTCTCCGTAGAAACCCTCCAACAGCAAGGTTACGCATCACGCTGCCAGTAGCCGTTTTGGGAAAGAATCAAGGAGTGGCCTGGTCAGATGAATGTTCAGATGGTCAGGGGTCTGAATATGAAGCAGAATTCTGGCCCAGGTTTAGAGAAATTAATGAAAGATTACACAGCACTTGGTCTAATAAACTAGATTTGAACGAGACTCAAGCCTCAGGCTGTCAATAAACCATCTGGCAATAAAACAGATGGTTTAAGTCCTTTTCTTATGTGGGAAGCCCTGAGTCTAGAATGATGGAGAGGGGAAGAATGAAGAACTTCAGCTTGTGAAATATTAACCTCATATGATGTTGCAGGCTGTCCTCAGAACGAAAGACACAAATCTCCAGAAGCTACAAATATCTGAATCAGAATTTTTACATATTCAGATTTGAAAGACCAAAGCTAATTTCCATTTACTGTCTAGCATTTTTATGTAGACAATTTTCACTCAGTTTAACTATTTATGACATACTGCTTAACATGGATGTAGAGGTTTAAGTAGAATTACAAAACAAACAGGGATTTTCCAAACATAATTGATACCTGTGGTAGGAGCAATGCTCCCTCCTCCCTGCCAATCTGACAGTGCAATACAGGGGTTGTGGTAGCTGACTGAGTGGGAAGTGAATGTGCTCTCTGTCATGTGTGTAAGGTGTGCCTGGCCATGGACCTCAGATGCCTAAGCCCACCAAAGACAACCTCAGCCAGTAAGCCCACTTAGGAGACTCTTCAGTCAATAGATGACCATGGTTGGAATGGATCTATCCTGTAAAATAGACCCTCCACCTCAGACCTTCTTTGAGTGGTAATTGTTGAAGCAGAGGATCTGTAGCTGAAAGCCCTCCCTTTGAATCAGGACAACATCCAAAGCAGCTTCCTTGGCATTGAGCTTCCTCTCTTCATAGGTGGGTGTTATGCACATTGACATTATTCTAAGCACACTGGGCAGTGTTAGTTCCCAGCTGATATCCTGAACCTGTAAATAAGTTGTGTCTGCTGAAGTGTTTATAAAATAAGATCACTGTTCAATTTTACCATCCTACCTTTTTTTGTAAGATAATTTTGAAACACATATTTTGTCAGTCTCACAGTTCTGTGACAATACCTAAAGTATCACCACCCCTTGAAGATTTGAGTTAAAGTGCTGAGATCTTTGATCTGACATTTGCAAAACTGTTGCTCAGCTGACACTAACTAGGTATACATCTAGGGTTTTTCAGCTTTGGTCCTTCATTTTTAATATTTAGTTTATAAACCAGTTTGTTTAATTTAGAAGCATCAGGGTACACCAGAGAAAACTTCTAATTTTAAAAAATGTCACCCCTGTAGGTATGTTCTCTCTAAAATGTGCTTCTAAATTGCAAGAAAGAAAAATCATCTATAATTTGATAAGTGATAGCAGTAATAAACTGTTAATAATTTCAGATAATTGTTATTGATAACTTAATTTGATAACTTTCTGCTAGTTAAACATCTAAATGATATGCAGTTTTAAATGAATATTGTTTATTTATTATGGCAGATTGATTGATTTACTGAATTGCTTTTTAAAGTAATTAACTTGAAGACTGGGGTCGGAAGCTGTATCAATTTTGTAGTCACAAGCAACATGGTGAATTAATGAGTCCACTGGCGTGCTGAGGAATTCCCCTAACATTTAAAAAATGTTCTGCCAAAAAGGTGTGACAGTTGACATTCCAACAGAAATATTCCTATACTACTTCATTAAGCCTGGGTAACAAACAGGAAGAGCTGTTAAGTTACCAATGTAGCTAAAAAGCTATGATTTGATCTCAATCCTGACACTTGGTTGAATGAATACAAGACTAGAGCACTGCAATTAGTGGTTGTAAACTGTGGAGGAGAGGCAGGTGTGAGAGGGGTTGCCCTCTATGTAGAAAAAGGGATTGAGTGCCCTCTATGTAAAAAAACTTGTCACTGAAAAACAGAAAAACACAAGTTTAGAGCTTATGGGTAAAAACTAGAGGCCAAACCAAAAAAGTAAACCTTATATTGGAAGTTTACTAAAGGATACTTGATCAACGAGAGTATGTCAATGTAGTGTTCTTATTCAACTACAGGAAACATCCTGTTGGCAGGCTTTTATCCTGACATTATGCTGGAAAAGGGGCACAGGAAGGTAAAAGCAGTTAAAGAGACCCTTGGAGTGCATCGAGGATAAATTCTTAATAACTGTGATAGGCAGCTCAAAACCAAAGGGTATATTCTACTGGCCTTTGGTTCCCCAATGCAGAGGAATTTATTTGAGTTATAAAAGCTGGTTGTATTCTGCCCTGCAGTAATCATGCCACAAGGGAATTAATGGGAGTACAAAATTCTAGAATTAAGGAATATAAAACAGGTGAAAAGTATGGTCAAGACCACTAAATTTAGGAAAGCAAACTTTCGGTTATTTAAAGAAGGAGTGGATACAACCTTTGGGGAAGATGCTCTCATGGGTAAATAAAAACAGAACTGAAAGATCTTTTAGGGTATATTTATTAAAGCACAAGACCTGTTGATTCCTGTAGAATCCTGAAAAGAATATTTTTCTCAAAACATCCACCCTGATGCCCTGATCAAATGGACATTGCACTCAGGTGGAGGCCTCATTCATAAGTCATCTCTCAAGGAGAGACCCTCATTTGGGTAACCACCTCATAAATGGGGCCCAATTCTCGCAGGAGCAGCCCCTCCTTTAGTGGCTTTCCCAATTATCTGAACACTGTCCTTGCAAGGGGAGCTCTGTTTGATGGCCACCCTGACAGACAGGACACTGTCCTTATTCCATAAGGGACACGGGCAGGCAAGCTCTACCCTGCAGAGGCAAAGTGACATCTGGTGTGTGCCCCGGGTAAAGCCACTGGTGAGGGCACACGTGCAGAAATAAATAAGGGTTATTGCTGTGTCATCCCATCTGGAGGGGCCCAAGTGAACACCTGGCTTTGCAAGATATGCCAAAGCCCCCCAAAATATTGGGTCAGGTGGCATAAAAGAGGCACTATCAAAATGCTGGATGTGCGCCCACCATCCATGAACCTGAGCTTCCTGCCAAGATCATTGCCGGATCCAAGGGTGGTGGTATCTTCTCTATCTCTTATTTATCTTTATCTCTCTCTCTCTCTCTCTCTCTCTCAGTGTCTGTTTCTAACCTTATCTCCGCAAATGAGGGTAACCTTGTTAAATTTGAGTCCCTGTTGCTTTGTTAAATTCTGTTAGTTGTATTGACAGCCTCCTTAAATTTTGCTAAACTGTAATCCATTCCTTTGATAGCACCATCATTTATAATTATGCTAGTTTTAATCTTACATACTTTATAATCTTACTCACTTTTAAGTAAAGTTGTGTTTTCATGCAAGCCACCTGGGTAATAATCTTACACCTGATTATCGTGCAGAGAATTCCCGAACTTAATTTTGCCAAATGTGTTGTTAAAACAGATTAATGAGAGGAGAAGGAGGATTGGGCCCAGCCACACCTAGGCTCCTCTCTGAAGGAGTTTAGAAAGCAAGGGGGGCCAGTCTGAGTCTCCTTTGGTTGACCCCCCTCTGGGGAACTCTATCCATGCCACTGTGGGACGTGATATTTTGTTTGGCCCTCGCATTTGGGGAGCTGTGCTCACCTTGTGAGATGTGACAGTGCAGCACCCACCTTCCGGGGGGTAGCAATTCCTATGTACAAGAAATTAGGCAAGGAAGGCAGCAGATCATTATTGCAGAATAAGGACTTCCTGATCAAAGTGAAATATAAGAGGGCAATACATAAATAGTGGAAACAGGGATATATACCCTGGGAAGAATGTAAAAATGCTGCCTGGGAATAGAGGGATGACATCAAGAAAGCTAAGGCACAGCTGGAACTAAATTTGGCAAGTGATAGGAAGAATAACATTAAGACCTATTACAGATATGTTTCTACGAAAAGGAACACAAAACAAAAATTTTATTACTACAAAAAATAAGACAGGCAATCTCGTGTCAACTGACATGAACAAGGCTGGTGTAGTCAATCACTCCAACCCATCATGAGATAAGATCATGTTTGAGACCATTCAGAGAACATAAACATACACAAATCCATAGGACAAAATAAAATTCAACCCAGAGGGAGTGGGCAGATATACTTAGTCATACTTCATTATATTTGAAAAATCATGGCTGTCAGAGAAGTTCCTAGTGATTGGAGAAAAAGCAATATTAAAACCATTTTGAAAAAGGGTAAAAAGGATGGCCCTGGAAACTACCAACTAGGCAGCCTCTCCTCTGGGACCAGTAGGAACATGAACAGATCCTTCTGGAAACTATGTTAAGGAATATGAAAGATGGGAAGGTGATTAGAGACAGAAAAAATGGCTTAACCAAGGGCAAATTGTGTCTATTTAGTTTGGTGACCTATGATGTAGTGACTACACTAGATAAGGATGGCGGATACAGGAAAGGTAATTGGTGTAATTAATTTCATCTTATATAAGTCTTTGATTATAGTCCCCCACAATATTCTTGCTAGTATATTGGAGAGCTATGGGTTTGATAGATGCATTATTAGATGGATAAAGAATTGCCTGTACGGCTGCATCTAAAGATATGCAGTCAACAAACATCTCAGTGTTCCAATGGATATCGGTAATAAGGTCCCACAGGGACCAGTACTGTTCAGTATCTTTATTAATGACACGTGCAGTTGGATTGAGTGTATCCTCAGCAAGTTTGCAGATGACATAATGTTGAACAATGCAATTGAAGTGCTAGAGAGAATGAATGTCATCCTGAGGGAACTTGATCAGCTTAATAAATGGATCAGTGTAAACATCATGGATTACAATAAGGCCAAGTGCAAAGGACCAGGGCAATCAATAGTATCTGTTCAGGATAGGTGATAAGCAACCCTGCAGAGATGGACTTGAGGAAACTGGAAGGTGAAAAATTAGAAAAAAACCTGAAATATGCACTTGAAACACAGAAATCCAATTATATCTTGGGCTCTATAAAAAGTAGCATGGCCAGCAGGTTGAGGTGAGACTCCACTTGGTGTACTGCATCCAGCTCTGGTGTTCCTAGCAAAAGAAATACATGGACCTGTCAGAAAGGATCCAGAAGAGAGCCACAGAGATGATCAGGGTGGTGGATCACCCCTCTGATCATGATGACAAGAAGCTGAGAGAACTGGGGCTAATCAGCCTGAGAAGTGAAAGCTCCAGGAGTACCTTATTACGGTCTTGTGGTACTTAAAGGAACGTGTAAGAAAGGCAGGGAAAAACTTTTTAACAAGGCCTGTTTTGAAAGGTGCAACAGTTTAAACCTAAAAGGGGGCAGCTTTAGGTTAGATTTAAAGACTAAAGTTTTTTAGAGTAAGGGTGGTGAGAGATTAGAACATGTTGCCTAAGGAATCTCTGGGTGCCCCATCATTGGAAGTTTTCAAGTCCAGGCTGGATGAGGCTCTGAGAAACATCACCTAGTTTAGATGTCCCTGCTCATTACAAGGAGGTTGTAACTAGGTAATCCTTAAAGGTCCCTTCCAACCCAAACCTTTTTATGATTCTATTTTTTAATTTTTTACCATTTATGTTATTTGATTTATCACCTTTATATTCTGTGCCTGTACACCTGTACAAACAGATCATCTATCTGAAGGAGCATCATTTATACATGATTCGACACTTCTCATTAACACAGCTAGTTAAGCACACCATCACAGCCCTACTTTATTAAATCCAAATCTCTTGCTTAAAGCTATTCTTGGTTTGATAGTCCAGCACTGCCAGAGGGGAAAAATCTATTGATGATGTCTCATGGACTGTTCCATTGCCATCAAATATATCTTTCATTTGGAAAGAGCATTAAATTGATTTGTTTAACCAATTACTTAATACTTGTTTGTTTTTTGGTTTTGATTGCCAGATTGTTTGGTTTTAGTGCTGTTTAGATTTTCATTGTGACGTGGGCTTTTTTTTTACTGCTATCTTTTTTAAGCAAATTTCTGAGCACCTGTATTAAAAAAAAAAATATATCGTCATTTTGAACCCACTTTTCTTTGTTGAATTTTGCCAGATAGTTCTTTAATTACTCCTTGTATGCAATGACAAAAACATTTATAAGCAAGGAGTGTGTCATATCCTTCAAACTTGTTTTTTTTCTTTTTGGAAAGGTATGTCATGGACAAGAGATGATGTGAGAAATAAAGAAAATATTAATGCATCAAAAATACAAATTAACAACTAATTTACTTACTAAGAAACACAAGGATGGCACATCTTTAATTATACAAAAGAAAGGATGCTCTTGTAAATAAGCACACTGAAGAAAGAGTGCCAGATGCAAAATATGTGTGTATGAACATGTAATGTGTACACGTTTAGCTATGTCAGTGTATCTTTCAGTATAGGAGAGTTCTTTTCAACAGAAATCTTGTTCTACAGCAGACCAAATAAAGCGAAAATATTTTAACTTCTAGTGTCAGTTGCACTGTGTGCCAGCTTCTCTGCTCCTTATTACCTACAAGCCACAACATTATTTGCTAGGCTAGGTTGCTATTTCAGTACTAATACCTTCACATGTTCTTTAGAGAAGCAATTAAAAGGTAGGCCATCAGCATGTAAGAGCCAAATATTTGAACTGTAATCACAATGTATTTTACCCTCTGTCCTTGAGGCTGTGCAGTGGTTTGGAATGTAAGTCCTGGTGCACTCTCTTAAGGTTGCTTGAGGGGAAGGGGGAGACTAATTTTCAAATATCTTCTTCCAAATATTTCTGACACAAAAAGGGAAAGAGGACCACTGTAGTCTTCAGTGTGCTGTACTGTTAATTGTATAAGACATATTAGAGAATGAGAGAGAATAAAGATCTGTTATCCTCTTTGTAAAGACGAAAACCATATTGTATTTAAGTTCACACATATATATATGACTTTTGACAGGTTTTTTTCTGACACTCCTTTTGTTATGTGACAGATTTTTGTTTTGCACAAAGCAGTGTATCAGGGCTCTTTTTAAAGCTGGGAGTTTGGTCATGATAAACCTATGTCATTTTTTAACTAAAAGCTGGTTTCCTCACCAACACCCTTCTCCCCAAAAACAATTGGTGCTTTTTTCTTTTTTTTTTTCTTTTCTTTTATTCTTTTTTTTTTCTCTAGCTAACAAAGTATGCATGAGAAATAATTAGGTGATTGCTTAAAGCACAGGGAATTTCTGGGTTTTCTTGGAAATTTTTTAGGATTTATTTTAAATGTTTATAAAAACATCAGGAGAAAACAGTTTTTGTTTAAAATGGAATTCTTATGAAACGTAAAAAAACCCCAAACCTCTACATAAAATGATGTTAGTTTGCATTATATTTATACTTTAAAGGTCAAATTACTTAAAGTAAATGCTTTTAAAAAAAAACAAAACAACTTTTTCTACCACCACGTCTTTTCTTTAGCCCTTAATTTTTGTGGACAAGAGGTTAATTCATGCCCTGGAGAGAAAGAACTTAAATGAGAAACATGAGAAACTCATGTTTTGTGAAGTCTACAGAAATTCTTCAAAGACCAAAAGTGTAACTATTTATTCCTCTTGAAAAACTTCAAAGAAAAAACCCCAAAAAACCTAATGTGAAACACTGGCATAGTTGTACATTTCTTGGTCATTAGTTAGGAGTTTTATGACTAAAGTGTGTTAAGTGAATTCACATAATTATTCATTAACCTTATACGATACAAATTCCTCCATGGTGGTTTTGTGGGTATTAGTAATTTATATGCAAAAAGAACTGCAAAAGCAGTTCTTCCTTGTGGAAGGTAGAATGGAACAATTATTCAGTTTGCCTGAACACTAGAATGAGCACTTGTTTGGTGTTTCAGTGGCAAACAGCAAGCCATCACCTAATAAAAAATACTGAAAATATTTGAAGCAGATCCCTGATCATTAATAGTCTTGTCAGATCTCAGCTTCATCTCTCTCAGAGAGATTAAACAATTTACAGAGAATTAACAGACAGCTTCAGGTTCCTGAAAAAAACTGAAGATGCAAAAATAATATTGCTGAGAACATAAAAACCTTATTTGCCATAAAGTGAGTTTATAAATAAGGTTCTTAGTCTACCTACAGAAAAAATTACTGTGTGATATCTCCTTCCTTCCTTCCTTCCTTCCTTCCTGCCTTCCTGCCTTCCTGCCTTCCTGCCTTCCTGCCTCCCTCCCTCCCTCCCTCCCTCCCTCCCTCCCTCCCTCCCTCCCTCCCTCCCTCCCTTTATCCTTTCCTCCCTCCCTCCCTTTATCCTTTCCTCCCTCCCTCCCTTCATCCTGCCCTGCATCCTCAGTGGTGACATGAAGGTTATTGGGGCGGGGGGGGGGGGGGGGTGGTTGGCAGGGAAGAGGGGGAGGAATGTGGTATCAGTTTTCCTGTATATTTGTATATATTGAGTAATTTTTCCTTTTTATCATTGCTGTTTCAATAAAGCTGTGTAGTTTATTTTCCAACCAACAAGTGTCTCTCTTTTATTCTCTCTCCTTTCTTTATCAAGGAGGGGAGGGGGATTAATAGAGAGCATCTGTCATTCAGTTTAATTGCCAGGCCAGTGTTAAACTGTGACACTGGTCACTTGTATTTAAGAAGGCAGTAAAAGTGCCATGAAGGTACTAAGATTTTAATTCAAGAAATATTCCCAACCACTAAAAATGTAGCTGACTTTTAAATGCATCTTACCCAGATGCCTATAAAGATCAATGCTAGGACAGAAACCTGCTTAGACTTTGGCCAGCAAATCTCACATTTAATCTCTCCAGTTGCCTACCTATTCACCAATGCAATTCAGAAGCATTAAGTACAGCTAATGAAACCAAGTGATGCTCAGTCAGAAATATTCTATATGTGACTTGCATATATAGACAAAAATTAAAAAAGGAAGTTAATTATTGCTTTTACAATATTTAATGACAACAAATGACAATGTCACAGTGTACCATATTTGGTTTTGCACATCTTTTTTATCTTTACCTGCCTGGCATAATAATAAATTAATAAAACATGAATGAAGTCTAAACTTTGAAGTGTTGGTGAAAATGTACCTGTATACCTCTGATTAACAGTGTATTCCAGTATTTTTCTCCTCTGTATTTAAATGGAATCTTGCGGAACAAAAAGCCCCGTAAGATCATTATTAGCAACAGGAAACATCATACATTTTTCGTCTACTCTTAAACCTCAATAGTTTATTCTCAGATCCATTTTAATGGTGTTTACTACAAGGAAAAAAGAACGATGAACATCCTCATATTCTCATATTGTAATATGTATTTAAATAGCAAATTCAGGAGGCCAAACAAACACGCTGGGAGCTAATTTATGCATTTTCTTTCCTCTCATTAAAAAGGTAATTTGGGATTAACGGAATTGCAATGGAAATGCTTTCTACAAACTTCAATATTAATATAAATGCTGATAGTTACTGAGAGAAATGTGGTATATTATAGTTTTTTTAAATGTCCTATGCTCTTCCTCTTGAAAAAATTTACTCAATAGTATCATGTGCGAACAGTGTACATATTGACAAATACAAATACAAGACCAAAGTTAGTATTCATCAGCCCTTCTGCTGAAAAAGTATTTTAACCATTATCTTCTGTGTTCATGTTTAGAACAAGAGTATAAGAAGGAAAATATCCAAAATGTGTGACAATTCTGTGTCACACATCCTCTTTTCCTTTCCAAAAGTTAGCAGATAAGAACCGAATACTGAAGTTTTCTTTTGCCTATTTCAGTAATAAAACCTTCTGTTCTTTCTACTGCCCCCTCTCTCAAGGGAATTTTCACTTTATCAAAATTTGGAATAGGAAACCCTGGACTAGAATATCTGTGCGATGGATGGGGATGTAGTTTCATAGGACTTTTGAATACATAAATCAAAGCCTCTGTGTTTAACAAGGATGATGAGGAACAATTGGATATGAACCACCTAAACCTCCTGTATTAAAGGTAGAAATCTACCAATTCAGTTAGCTAAAACAAGAACCAATATGTGCCCCCTTCAAAGATTGCTTCTAACACAAGGATTTCTGGATTGGAAGTGTTCTAATAAATTCTCTGTAGGTATGAAACCAGTGGAAAAGAAAGGAGAGCTGAGTAATGAAAACCTCTGCACTAGGGGACAGTGAGACTTTTGTACAGACATTGCTGTCTACTTATGAATAAGAGCAGCAAGATTAAAGGCTTCAAAGTGATGACTGTTATTTCTTTTTAAAGACAGCTTCTGCAGTGCTCTTTAAGTGTAGCTTCAGCTGAAGCTGATGACTACAAAATTGTCATTTTTATTCTGTATTCATTTAGACAATGAAAGGCTTTCAAAGTCTGAGACACATTCCCTGCCTTTTCTTGAAGTGAAGCATGCTACAATCATACTGGGTATATTGAGCACATGTTAACAGATACAGGCACACATGGTAGAGTTTTGTACATGTGGTGCTGACAGTACTAGGAATAGGACCACACTTGCAATAAACACAGATGCTTTTGAATTTGGTGTATTTATACAAGGCTAAAGCTTTGGGTTTGGGTTTTTTTTTCCTTTGCTTGGGTTTTTTTTGTTTGATTTTATTTGTTATTTGTTATTTATGTTTATTTGTTTATTATTGGGTTTTTTTGTTTGGTTGGTTTGGTTTTTTGGGTTTTTTTTTATTGTTGTTGGTTGGTTTTGTTTTTTTTTTCCTTGAAAAAGGACTTGGAAGAAAAGTATGAGAAAAGTATGTTATTGATTGCAAAAATTTATTGGTTTAAATCATTCTCTCCCATGGTTTCTAATGCATTAACTTGTTTTAAGTCACCATAAAATTTGTGCTGCAAGTTTTTCACTTTGTAATCCCAAGAAAATTAAAAGACACAATTCTTATGGCCTTAGTGATGTATATACTACAAAAGGGTCAGAAAACTACTGCATCTAATGAAGAGTAAGTAATGAAATTACTTGATTTTTTGATGGAACCAAAAGTAGAAAAGCTGAAAGAGTGCTAGAAACAGAGATGACCTTTGATTTTAAGACCAAGTAATGCTGTTTGTTTAAAAAAAACACAAATGCATCATTTTTCATTATGGGTATTTATCTTGTCCTTTAAAGGCCAGCTAGTGAGTGGAGCTAAAGTTCATACCTAAAATGAAATCAGAGTATCCAATACAAACCACACTTTTCCCCTAGCATTGATTTTGAACCAGAAAAAATTAGGAACCAACAACAAAAACCCATTTGTAACTATTCCCAATACAACATAAGAAGACCTCTCAGTATCTACACACACACATTTGCGAGGCAGAGACACTTAGAAAAGTGCCAGAATGGTCTACAGATTAATAAATACTGGTGAAAAGCTAGTTGGTGGTTCCCATCATCTGTCTAAGGAACTTTAGGAGAATTCAGAAAATCATATTTTTCTCCTTCTCCTCCTCCTGCCACCCATCTCAAGACAGGTTTGCCCCAACAAACTCGTCTTCCAAGCAGATGTATTTGCTTCTAATAAAAAATATGTCAATCCCTATTTCAGAATGAAAAAGATAAACTTCTTTCTATATGCTCTGCATACCAAATATAGATATTTGTTAGTTATAACATTATTAGGGAAAACCAAGATTCATTAAGTTTCATAAAAAAGGGTATTTTAAAACTGCTTTTAAAAGCAGAATTTCTGACAAATATTACTTTAGGAAAAACAATATGATTTTTTAATATATTTAACCTACAAAATGCATTTAATTCTTAAATTTCAATAACTACTCTGAAATACTAGTAGCAGTAATGATATGTAATCCTAGACATAAATAATATCTTGACATATTGTGAGACTGAATATGCATATCTTAAAGTTAAGAATAGCTACAGCTAACTAGTCAAAGAAACAGTTTCCTTAGAAGACGAATTTGCTTTGTGGTGCTCAGAAGACACAATACTGACATAAGCTTCTGGATTTCATAAAAACTGTTATAAAATTATAAATCGGAAAATATTTAAAAAATGAAATTATAATTAAAAAATTACGCTGAAAATATCATCCACATATATTTGAATAAGCAAATGCTACACAAATTTGAATGTGTACCATATGCCAATGACAATTTTTATGAAATGTTGAGATATCATTCCTGCTGTGGGGTAGCATTTATTAAGCACTAGAAACTTTCAAATCTCCATCTAGTTCTACAAATTATGTAACTGGTTAGACACATGGGAAAAACGTATAGCCCCCAAATTAGTGATACATTATTTAAGGCTGTTCCAAACCGAGCGCTTAAGCGCTAGCACAAGGAGCCTTTTCTCCAATAAGAACAGGATTGCCCACAATCTATCAATCAAGACACCTGAATCCACTTACACATTCTATTATGACTGCAGCAGCACAAGAGAGCATGGGAGCTGCATAGAAACCAATCTCATCTAGAAGCAGTATGCCTCTGCTAGCAAGGTACAGTTTGTAAGCTAACAAGCCCTGGAACTTTTCAGAGCATATTGAGCTCAAGGGCTGTGTTGCATGAACATGCTATTCTGCTCCTAGAACCATACAAGTTCACTTGTATGTCTCTGCACCATTCCACATGGAATTTCTGGTAGACATTTTTGACAGTGCAAGAATTTCTGGTACTCTGGTACATGGGGCACTGTAAAGATGACTACCTATTTTTCTGTTTTCTCTGTGGAATACTTGCACATTCATTTGAAGATGACTGACTTTATCTTTTTGAAAGAAGAAATATGAAGAAACACTGACAAATAAAGATTTTATTCATTCATACCATCACTGGCAGATAGCTAATTTTAAGCTATTGGAACTACATACAAAGAACTATTTTTATTACCATCTTATATCCTCTTTTTGAAAACAAGGTGTGCATGCGATGTCGAATATTTATAATGAAGGGGGAACACTTGACATAAAGAAATCGTTAAAATGAAGCTCATGTTTTCTTAAATACCCACACACCAAAGTTACTTTTGCTGATAATTGAGGTTATTTGATTTAACTACTTTATAAACTTATTGTTAGATGTTATTTCAATAACCCAATATATGGTAAAGACTTGAAATATTGAACAGTTTGTTTATGGAAGACGATTTACAGAAGTCTACTTAAGATCCAGGCTGGACTCATAGTGCATTCCTTGAGATTTTTAAGGAAAAAAAAAATATGATTGACTTTATCACTTATGTGTATAATTATAAATTAGACACACATTGCTCTCATACATACTTCAATCTGTTTTAATGAATGATTAAAGCAATACTAAAGTAATACAGTGGGTTTTTATCTTCAGGAAAGTCTTCCTGACATACTAGCATCAGTAATCATAGAAGGTCAGAGAACAGTAAACATTCCACACCACAGGAAGACACGGTCTCCCATAGCATTCTCCTGAAAAAGCTGTCAGCCCAGGGCTCACACAGGAGCACTCTGTGCTGGGTTAGGAACTGCTGGAGGCCCCCAGAGAGTGGTGCTGAACAGTGCTGATCCAATTGGCAGCCGCTTACCAGACAGACTGAACAGACTGGAGAGTTGGGCTGATTTGGAAGGAGATTGAGGTGCTAGAGCAGGTTCAGAGAAGAGCAAGGAGGCTGTGAAGGGATCCAGCACAAGTCCTGTGAGGAAGGGCTGAGGGAGCTGAGGGTGTTCAGTCTGGAGAAGAGGAGGCTCAGGGGAGACCTCATCACTCTCTACAACTCCCTGAAAGGAGGTCGTAGCCAGGAGGGCGGTCGGTCTCTTCTCCCAGGCAGATATCAGTAGGACAAGAGGGCATGGACTTAAGTTCTGCCAGGGGAGGTTTAAGTTGGATATTAGGAAAAAATTCTTTACAGAGCAGGTGATCAGACATTGGAATGGGCTGCCCAGGGAGGTGGTGGATTCTGTGTCCCTGGAGGGTTTTAAGAAGAGACTGATGTGGCACTTAGTGCCACGGTCTTGTAACCACAGCAAAAGTGGGTCAAGTGTTGGACTTGATCTCAGAGATCCTTTCCAACCTGTCTGATTCTGTGATTCTGTTTGATATATAATGAACAGAAGGCCTAACAATCTCCCTACAGAGACCAATTTAACCCAGATTTTAAAATAAATACCAGTAAACAAGTTTGAAAAAATTCTCATAAGAAAAATATTGTTATTACTGCCAGTAGAGGAAGCAAACTGTAGTTTTTGTGTGGTAAGGATATGTGTGTGTGTGAGTTCAGAAATCCTGTGTATATAACTAATAAGAAGATAACAGAAAATAAAGTGAAGGCATACATGATGACAGAAACATCTGTAAATGTGTCCTAAACTTGGTTCATGCTTTTGCCAGTGGTTCACAACAGTTTAAACTAGGTTTCCCAACAGCAACACCAAACAGGAGTGGCATCGGGAGAACAACCATCCTGACATTACAAGTTCACTTCTGCTTTGATAATTCTTTGATTCACTTGAATTGTATAACACCTCAAAGCCTCAAAGCCAGCCTATGCAACATGAAGGATTCAGAGGTCAGAGTCTTTCTGATCCCTTCTCAAAATAGTGAAAGCAAGGAGCATGAGATTAGTACAGCATAGTACATCACAATTCTTGAACCATTTCTGAAGTAATGCAAGATGTGAGGCTATTATTTGTTCTCCCTTCTTCCATGCTGGGGAACCCAACACACTGAATTCTAGAAGTTTCACACCAGCAACCCGACCCTTCTGTCAATCTGTCCCTCAGAGACTTACTGAAATCTGTCTTGAAACTATGTTGGTTCCTGTCCATCACTATTTCAGTCACTGTTCCAGGACTTCACACGTCTAATGGTTAAAAGGAAAAACACAGCGACTAAATCAAACAGTTAGTAATTTTTGTTCTAATAAGCCAGCACCTTTTAGTCTATTCTGAGGACAGAGAAGGTCTCTATTTTCCTAATTGTCTGAGACACTTTCACACCTGCATCTGTTTTGCCTTTGTAGTTCAAGTAACTGTGTAATTTTGCACATAAAATATTACCAGAAACTTGCAGCTGTAGGGAAATATTATTTTGCCCAATTTATGCTATCACTCTAGGATAATAAATCCTAGTCCAAATAAAGGGGCATGGTTGAACTGCCTGGCATTATAATACTCCAGATATTCAGGGATGGAGTGTAAGTGTAGCAACTCATGAGAAGATATGAGCCATTGAATTACCAAACTGTAGGTTCTAGTAGAGGAATTTTTTCAGCAGAAATTGAGCCACACAGAAGCACTTCACACATTTTTTTCTCACATTCAGAGCTGTACTGCACTCTAGCTGAAGACTCTTCAAGGCAGTCTTAATGGTCTCTTCTGAAAACATTTTTCCTGGTCTATACTAGCGAATTATTACCCTTTTCATGTTTACAGATTTAGAATACACTTTTTTGATCAAACTTACATTCCCATGCTTTTACTAAATTGATGCCAGGTCTTTTTATCCTGAATGAATGAAATATCTTAAAAAGAGTTTGTAAGTCTTTTTCTCATGTTACTGTGTTTCATACTGTACACCTGACAACTCGGCTTTCCTACGTAAGACATTGTTTAATAAAGGAATATTTACTGATGTACTGCTCATGAATCACTGTTAGCTTGCTTCAGTGAACATTTTATTTTACACAAAACTAGGACAAAATGCTTACAGAAAGAATAACGAATCTATCTCTCCATGATCAAATAGTAAAATAAGCATTGAAATGTATTATTAAGCAGTCTGATAATAATCAGTTTCATTGCTGAGACGAAGTCAGATGAACTAATGTCTGTGATTATAGAAGGGTAAAAAAGTAGTTCAATAGTAGTATCCAACCAAGGGAAACAAACTAGAACTTTAAACATGTTATTAAGACACACAGTCTCCACAGCAAGAGAACAGGACTTGCAACATTAATTGCTGGTGTCTAGACCATAATTTGTTTTTCAGTCCACAAAAGTTTAATCCATACAAAAAAGAAAATAGCATATTAATGACAAGATTAATAAAACTGCTATGGAAGCACTTCCAAACATGTTTAGATTCACAGCTTCAGCTAATTTCCTGTCTTGTAAATATCAACATAACATGTCAGTTTTATTCAGAGCCACCAGAACCCATGGATTCTGTCTTGCAGGTACACAGTTGTATGGATCATACAGCTCATGATTTGCAAAGAAGTTTCAGTAATATCTGCTTATTGCATGTGACTCAATAGGGGGAGAGCAGTGCTTGTAAAAGCAACCCAGATTGAATCACATTAGTGCCCTACCCTTGCAAACAGGTTGCTGCTGTATCACTGAAAGACTCAAAACCTGACCTAAGCCTTGAAATTCATCAACAATTTAGATACTTTGAGTCTCAGTCCAATCCTCTGATCAGTTGCCAGTAAAATAAAGAGAAACTGGGGTGTTTTAGTTCCAGCTTTTGGCAACAACCTTGTGTACCGAGATGATCACAAAAGTACCAGAAGAGAAATAAAAAGTACATCATACCAAAGTGAACCTCCCCCCACAGAGGAAAAAAAGAAAGATAAGGAAACCTCTGCCACATTATCAAAAAGGATGGTATAATCCATTCAGGCACAGTCCTTTCCCCCACCATAAATCAGGAGCTAAAAACCCCTAAGATTCAGGTTGTTAACTGTGAGTCACTTCTCTGACTGTATAGTTGGCCTGTTGGAGATCCTATCCACTTTTATGCTAGCTAAGGTCACTCACCTGGAGTGAACCCTGGAGGGGTAAGCAAGTATCTTGCATGATATAAGTAACTACAAATTATCAACTAACACATGTCTATTATTTTGTGCACTTTTAGGATGTAACAGTGTGGCTTATGGATCTTCATATGTTTTAGTAGTGCATTAGCTAATCTGTATTTGTTGTGGATGACATCTATCTGAACTTCTGTAAGGTCTTTGGACTACACTCAATACACTCAATATTCTTCTTCCTGAATTGGAGATGTATGCTCAGTGCTTAAGAAACTGATTGGATAGTTGCATCCAAAGGATAGTGGTTAATGGCTGAGTGAGATTGGTGACAAATGGTGTCACTCAGAGGTCCACATTGAGACTGTTTAATCTCTTCATCAATGACATAGGCATTGGGATCAAGTGCACCATCATTAAGTTTGCAGATTATAATAAGCTGAGTGGTGCAGTTGTCATGCCTGAGGGACAGGATGCCACCCAGAGGGACCTGGACAAGCTCAAGAAGTAGACCTAAGCGATCTTCATGAAGTTCGTCAAGGCCAAGAGCAAGGTCCTACATATAGGTCAGATTAATCCTCGATATCAGTACAGGCTGGAAAATGAAGGGTTTGAGAGAAACCCTGAAGAGAAGGTCTTGAGCTTACTGGTAGATGAAAAGCTGAAAATGAGCCAACAATGTGCTTGCAGTCCAGAAAACCAACAGTACCCTGGGCTACATCAAAAGAAACGAGGACACCAGGTCAAGGGAGGCGATTCTATCCCTCTACTTTGCCCTTGTGAGACATCCTTTGAGATACTGTGTCTAGCTCTGGAATCCTCAGCACAAGAAAGACATGGAGCTGTTGGAGTGAGTCCAGAGGAGGGTCACAAAAATGATCAGAGAGCTGAATCACCTCTTATTTGAACACTGGCAGAGAGAGTCAGGGTTGTTTAACCTGGAGAAGGCACTAGGCCTTTCAGTACAAAAAGGAGGCCTATAAGAAAAATGGGGACAAACTTTAACAGGGTCTATAGTGATAGGACAAAGGGTGGTGGTTTTAAACTGAAAAAGACGAGTTTTAATCTAGCGATCACTAGTGTTTCACCACTAGTGAGACTGGTGAAACACTGGCCCAGAGAGGTGGTAGAAGCCCATCCCTAAAGACATTCAAAATCAGGTTGCATGGGGCTCTCTGAAACCTGATCTAGTTGCAGATGCTCCTGCTCATTACAAGGGGGTTGGACTAGGTAACCTTTAAAGTGTCCTTCCAACACCAGCTGTCTATGATTCTATTCTAGATTCTATTCATTATTCTAAGTTGTAATAGCACGTTTCTCCAACTTATCCATTAAAACCTGCAAGAGAGGTCTATTAAATCTTCAAGTGCTGTTCAAATAAGTTGTTTGCTTGAGCCCTGCAATTAAACCTGAAAACAAGGTATAGATAAATAGTTGGCTTGAGCATTGCAGTCAGATCTCCTCTTGTCAGAGCAGACAGTGCTGATACAGTCCTTAAACTGAGCAAATGTACACCTAGTGTCTATTTGCATTACCTCCAGATCTACTTAGTTGCTTTTGTCCAGTTAAAAAAAGATAGAACTCAAATCTAGATTTTCACTGTAATAAAAGTTGGACATTTATACATGAAGGAAAATTAGACTAATTCTCATTCCATCAGGAATTCAGTCCTATGTAAATGGAAAGACTTCACATTGAACTTAAATGTACATAAGGAGTGCAATCTCTCCTCTGGCTGTATGATCACATATTCATAACTCAGTAATGAGAGCTAAAATATCTGAAGAAATGGGTTCTTGGTGTCTTTATACAAACTTAGACATAAAGAGTAATTATGTAAATGGTCTTGCTCTATAGGCAATGTAGTATAATGAGCTAATCAATAATATTGGATAGGGCACAATTTGACATTTGTTTTCATTCTTGGGTACTTATTCCTGTTTTAATCGACTTAATGTTTTTTTTCCAAACTATTTTAAGAGAATAAATCACATACCATGCCGTCTTAATAAATCAGTCTGAAGTCTTTCCTTCTCAATTTCCAATTGATAAAAGCCATGAATTTCAAGGGAAGAGACTGTTATCATCCTTCCAGTAAGATGGTGGTACAGTTTAGTTTTTTCAGAACTGGATTTCCACTAAATATCTAGCTGGAGACCAAGGAAATAAACATTGTACACTGTAAGATCTATAAAATTTATTCCGTTATTTTAAAATAATATGGTAATTAAATCTTGTTATTACAGTTTTCACAGAAGAAAAGGCTTTATCTCTTCAATCTAAGATACTCAACTTACTTCAAAGTATGGAAGACAAAAATGTACTAATATTTCCAAGAGATTAAAGTTCATAATTCCAACTAATTTTATACAAAAATATTTTTTACTAGTTTTACATGTAAAGGCAATTAATTTAGAAACCTTCTCATAGTTGTAAAAAAAAAAAATAAAATGAAGCATTCATTAAAGTTAAGGACACTCTTGTAAATCTTTTTAATTGGATTGGAAAGATATCTTTCTTTGACTTTCCCAACTGGTTTTTTTTACAACACCAAAACGAGCTATTTGTTCTGCTCCAAAAGAATTATAATAAAATTGTCTGACTGAGAGTTATTTTTTTTTATCGTGCATATTTTTAGGTCATCAATGAATATGCCATTCTTGTAAAGCAAAAGAATACCACACTACACTCTTGTGCCTCCAGGATTACTTTGCTTCGTGGTGACTTTTTCCTCTTTGATAACTACCAGGTATCTCAGTGCTGTAATCTTGGGAGTCTAATAACTTCTCTAATAGAAATTTACAATAACATCTATAAATTGAAGCCCTTGATCTGAAAATACAAAGTAAATATCATCAAATTATAAAACTGATTCTGTTTTCTAAAATATCCTACGACAAGTTTATCCCCCTTATCTTATTATCTTATGTCATTATCTTATGACAATCCTTAACCTTTATAAAAAAATAATAATTTTTCAAGCCAAAAAGAGCACATGACTAATTGAAGCTGAAGAATTCATGCCCATTTCCTGTATTGCTGCCCAGAGGTGTAATACAATTTTAACAGCAAATCTCCTAGAGTTCCTGCATGTAACTTTTCCAATACTAGTTTTATTTAATGGCCTTCCACTAAATTATAAAATAAAAATAATTTAATCTATATGAAATAAGATCAACAGTACTTTTATTTTTATTAATACTTACTTTTTGTTAAAGGCATAGTACAGTCTTAAATAATACAGTTTTCTGAATATTGTTTTACTGATTATTGATGAAGCATTGCAACAAATAATGGATTTCCATTAATAATGAGTTTGGATGGGGTTTTCAGTTTTCAATTCACTTTATGTATGTGAAAACATGTTATGCATGCATTTGAAGTTGTTATAACTCATTTTATGGGTAAATATTCTTACTGTTTTCATAGAACTGTAGATTGCCTAGGGTTGGAAGGAACTTAAAAGATCATCTAGTTCCACCCCGGTGCCATTGGCAGGCACACCTCCCACTAGGTCAGGTTGTTCAAGGCCCCATCCAACCTGGCTTTGAACACTTCCAGGGAGGAGGCAGCCACAACTTCCTTGGGCAACTTGTTCGTTCCAGTGTCTCACCAACCTCACAGGAAAGAATATTTTACTAATGTCTAACATAAATCTCCTCTCCTCAAGATTTAAGCCGTTACCCCTTGTCCTTTCACTACATACATCTGCAAACAGTCCTACCCCAACTTTCTTTTCAGCCCCCTTCAGGTATTGAAAAGATGCTGGAAGGTCGTGTATGAGCCTCCTTTTCTCTAGGCTGAACAACCCCAACTTCCTTCAGCCTATCTCTGTAAGGCCCTCAGTTCATCTTTGTGGCTTTCCTCTGAACGTGTTCAAGGAGTTTTATGTCCTTCTTATGCTGGGGACTCCAGAACTGGACAAAGTACTCCAGGCAGGGTCTAGCAAGAGCAGAATACAGGGAGAGAATCGCCTCTCCCAACCTTCTGGCTGCACTTCTTTTTGTGCAGCCTGGGATCCAGTTGGCTTTCTAGGCTGCAAGTGCACATTGATAGATCTTGTTAATATTCTGGCCCACCACCACCCCCAAGTGCTTCTCCTCAGAGGTGTCCTCAATCCTTTCTGCTCCCAGCCTGTATTCTTACATGGGATTGCCTCAATCCAGGTGCACGACCTTGAACTTGGCCTTGTTGAACTTTGTGCAGTTTCCGCAAGCCCACCTCTTGAGTCTGTCAAAGTCCCTCTGGATGACATCCTTTCCCTCCAGAGTGTTGACTTCACCACACAGTTTGGTGTTATCAGCAAACTTGCTGAGCATGCACTCGATTGCACTGTCCATTTTGCTCACAAAGATGATAAATAGCACTGGTCTGAGTACCAGACCTTGGGGAATGCCAATCATTACAAGTCTCCATTTAGACACTGAGTAAGCGATCACAACTCTTTGGGTGCAACCATCCATCTGGTTCCTTATTCCAGTGAGTGGTTCACCTATTGAATTTGTATTGTTCCAGTTCAGAGACCAGAATTCTGTGCAGGATAGTTTCAAATGCTTTGCACAGGTCCAGGTAGATCATATCTGTTTCTCTGCTTTTGTTGACTGTGGCTTTATCTGAAAATCCACACCACTATAAAATGCCATCAAATTAGTCAGGTAGGACTTGCCCTCAGTGAAGCTGTGTTGGCTGTCACAAATCACCCCTTTGTTATCTGCATGCCTTAGCAAAGCCTTCAGGATGATCTGCCCCATGATCTTGATAGGCACAGAGGTGAGACTGACTGGCTTGGTCTTGTTTTTTTCCATTTTGAAAAGTCTGAGTTCTGTTTCCCCTTTTTAAGTCAGTAGGTACTTCACCAGATTGCCATGACTTTTCAAATATAATCGACAGTGGCTTTGCAACTTCGTCTGCCAATTCTTTCAGAAGCCATTAGTGAATTGCATCAGGTCCTATGTATTTGTTCAACTTTGGGTTCTTTAAGTGTTCCCAAACATGTTTTTCATCTACAGTGGAGAGATCTTCCTTTACTCAGTCCCTGTCTTTGGCTTCCATAACACGGCGGGTACGACTTCTGTGTTTCACTGTAGAGTTAGTACCAGTCAGTGGTGGCAGAGGGAAGTTTGAAATAAAAGTCCATAGGGCTCAGAAAACTAGGTTTTTCTATAGAATTTTAGCTCAAGAATGAGCAGAGAAGTTTAGTGTTAATCAGTAACCCACTGAATATTTTTCAGCATTTATTGTATCTTATCAAGATAAGAACTAAGAAGGCTGGAATTTTTAAATTATTTTTGTTATTTTTTATGGTTACATTTACATTATGATATTTTTATGACTACATTTACGTTTGAACTCTGATAGTGTATGTTTTCATGAACACGGAAACTTCTGATTTATTGTTTAAGCTGGTCTTCCCCTCACACCTTTTTATTTTTTTTATAGTGGGTATTAACAGCTATAAATTTTCACTGGAACAGAATTTTTGTAATTGGAAATAGCAGAATAATTTGGAACATAAGTATGCATAATTTTCTGTGAAGCAAGGAACTGGAAATACACTACTTAGAGAATCAAAGTTCCCTGAGATTTCAACAATGCATTATGGAGAAATCTGAGCCATGCTTTAGAAATACTTAATACTGTTGCCTTAGAGTATCCCAAAAGAAATGACGAGACAGGCATTATTTAGATTTGTTTTAAATATATAATTAGACAATGAGATTTCAACAGGCAAGTACAGCTGGTTAAAGATTAGATTTATTTCAGATACTTATAAGTCATTTTTATTGGAAATACCAGTACCTGTGAAGGACGTACTGATAGCCATATCATCTGCAGAATTCAGACTTTGAGTATTCACTCACTGTGAGATATTTTTTTTCGTACGACTGTTATATAATCAAAGGCTGCTGTAATTTAGACATCTCAGTGTCCTTTGATCTCCATAATCAGCTTCTTCCTACATAGTATGTGCTTTATTATAATAACGAAATTGCAGCTCTCAAGATCAGCCACAACGAAGAAATAACTACTGCTGGAATTAACAGAGGGCTTTATGTGATAAACAGAAAGTTGGCCCATATTCATCATGACACCAAGTTTCATTTTACTGCACTGGCACAAGCATTGTTCAAAATTTGTTCAATAACATTGTTTAATTTGGCTTAAAAAAATACATGTTATTTGTAAATATATTCCCCTTTAAAATTAAGCCACAGACCATCTTTCACTGTAATTCTTTCTCTTGTAAAAATATGTTGTCCTACATTGCCCTACAGACTATTTAATAATCAGGCTTCAGTTAAAGGCTATAAATGTTTCTAAGCAACCACAACCCACTTTAAATATGATACTCAATTAGCTCTAGACACTATTTTCCAGTGCTTGTCCCTATTGTTTCCTTCTGACTTGAAACATAAAGAGACCTAGACAGAGAGAGGAAATTTTTGAATAATTCCTTTTGCTAATCAGGGTTGATGCTATTAATGAGCACCTCTTGCACATAAACACAACCTACAGACAGCCCCTGCCTATCAGTAGTAATGTGTGAGTTCATCAATCCTTTTTCAACTCATAAGCCAGAAAGAACAGGAAATTACTTAGCTAGTGTCAATATGGAATATAACAATAAAAAGCAAGAGAGATAGGGATGGTTGTGAGAATAGTTTCTCCTACTTTGACCAGCATTTTCATAATGTGATTTTTAATACTTAATTTCACAGGAAAAAAAAATAAAAAAAATGTCCCCCCAAAATTAGAAAAGTATGCATAAATTTTAAAGAGAAGACTTCAAAGAATGCTTTTTTATTCAGAAGTTTAGTATCAGTTGAATTTTTATCACAGAAGAATGTCTTAATTAGGAATTTATTTATGTTAAACTGTCATTTTAATTTTCTCTCTCTCATGTTCATAAGCTCTATTTTATTCGTAAAGTCACAGTAATCTTTCTTAGTGTGGCCAGGTTTCCTGCTTATCTCTAACAATTTCCCCACTGTATTATTGTGTGTAGATATCTCAGTGAGGAATGCCTAAGAAGAAACTACTGAGATTTCATGACTATGACTTAGAATAGCTCCCTCCACTAGGGGTAGTACAAAGGATATATATATTTTTTTTTTTTAAATACCCAAAACAATTTAACTGAGCGAGAATGAAACTTGTTGGAAATTGATATCTGACACCAAGCCTTTTCTGAACTTCTGGTAATGCCACTGCATTTTAAATAAAGGTTGAGAATGTATTAAACTATAAAATTACATCAAAATAGAGAACCTAGAATGTGTCTGGTAGCTTATTTAAATCACTATTTATATTTCTATTTGCTATATTCCAGTTGACAGCATATTCCAGAACATATACCATAAAACCAAAAGTGGATGAACATCTTTGTGAAACAATAGCTGCTCTGGGGTATTGAGTGTATATTGACAATAATGGAAATTCTGGGAAATGTAAGAATAGAACACATATGTAGTAATAATAGCCCTGGGTATATATGTACAAAATTGCACCTTAGGAACTTTTTGAACCCAGAGGGAGTATTAGTGTGTTTACGGCTTTACAGGACTTTTCTTCCAAGTTTTTTTTCTGGCTCTCCCTATAAACTACAGGAAGTCTGGAATTCTGAATAAATTTTTGCAAGGAGTTTCACATAATCTCTTTAAGATGTATTTATTCTGAACCTTGCACTTCTTACTTTGGACTACAGCTCTTTAACTAGAAGAAAAAATTAATTAATGATTTCTTAAGCCTCTGTTTGGTTTTTCTTCAGTTCATCTCTGTTCCAGATTTAACAATTCAAGCTGCATAGTCATTACTCAGGCAAAAGTGTCTTATTATTTTGATTAACCTATTTTTCCACTGTTATTTACTTTTGAGATTAAATATCTAACTCTAAATGGAAATTAACCACCTTCAAATTGTGGATGTTTGTGATATTTATGACTGTTTTTCTCAGGGAACATCACTTCACATTTACTGCATGCTGAATTTCACCTAGCAAGTTTGTTTCCATTCATTCAGTCTTAGGATTCTTCTGTCTTTCTCTGCAATGAAGAAGATTTACTTCTCTAATGAGCTTAATAACTTCATGAAAATTTGATACAATTTTTCACCACCTTTTTCAGCTCTATAACCAATATGTTAAACACAGGGGGCTAATGTATGACATTTGAAGGGTCCTCTTAAACACAGAAATGATTTAACTGTTCCATGATATGATCACCAAACCGAAAATGCCCACAGATTCTAATACATATATTCTGTAATACGTAGAATGTATTACAAGTTGCCAAACTGAACAGATGTGAAATAATTGCACTTTCTGGGGTGCTTCACTAGCCAGAAGGTGTTTTCTCACTAGGTACTAACCTATCTCACACCCATGAAATTAACACCCTGCCTTACTCATCACCAAGAGATAGACGAGGTTGTATGTGCCTAACAGTCATACTACCTTGTACAAAGTAGGCAGAAAAAGTATTAAAGATTTGATATATCTTTTCCATACAGCTCCAGATTGTAGAACACTTGGTAATAGTGCACTGCCTTCTAGCCTTCTACTTTACAGCTGAGTATCACTTACTGGACAAAGGCTAGTGTGAGATACCACACAAAACAGAATGTAATTTATAGCATTATAAATAGCACACCTTGGGAATTGCACCACAGCTGTAAGGGCCTCTTTTATTTTAACACAGTAACATCTGAATTAAGATCTCAGTCATGCGACATAGAAAATATATACAAAATTTTATTGTACAACCTACTGATCCCAGCTGATCCCAGAGAATCTACTGATTCTGTTTTCTGACAAGAAGAACCTCTTAGAATTTTAAAAGGGATATGCTTTCCAAGATGTACTAATTATTGGCAAATAGAAGGAAGGTTGTGGTTAATATCACAAAACCAGAGCCAAAAGAAGTGGTAAGCCTTTTGGAAAGAAATAACTACTATTGCAAAAACCTGTAACAGTTAACACTGAGAAAGTAACTGTATGTGAAATCTTACTTGGGATCTTAGTAGATTTTGTTATTGTCCACGGAATTTCTCACCTAAGGAAAAAGAAAGAGGCAAAATAAAACTTTGTGCAATGCATAAGCTGTTATTCTTTTAAAAGGTTTAAGTTAAAAATTGTCACAACCAGGATTAATTTTTCTTTCTAATTTTGAAGCTGTAGAAATGGATACTCAGTGTCATAGTGTGCAGGAAGATAAATATTTTTTAAAGACTACCAAAGTTTTTAGTGTTTCCTAGTCAGTTTTACAAGAAACTTGGTAGAGAGGAAAGCTGTTATTTAATGTTTGGTTATTATTACTGGACACAGTTGTGGACCTATAAAATTCTTTGGTTTAACAAATCCTCTACTTCATATATTTTGCAAAGAAGCAAGCAGACAGTTATAGTTTTCTTAAGTGAATGCTAATAGGTTTCAAACTCTAAAATTTAAAGAATAGAAACCTGGTCAGTAAATGTTAAAAGCTAGTGCAGAGAAGTGGAATTGGCAGGGTTTTATTCTTGCAGAAGGCCACTGATACTTGTAGATTTATGTCAGACACAGGTTATTCCTGTCTTCCCTGTCTGTTTTCACTCTCCTATCACAGGAGAGTGAAAGATGGGTATATTTAGGCATACCTCATCCTGCTAGACTTTGGGCTGCAACCTTGCCCATAGCTGAGAAACAACAGTTACATAGAAACAACAGATACATCCTATATATACCATACTGCATTTTCCCATACTGAAATGACATTGCTGGCTGAAGAAAAATGAACAGAAGATATATGACTCAAGTAAATTTTCATTCAATATATGGAGCTGCAAAAACAGCCACAAAAATGGAAAGAAACTAATCAAGAGGAGCAAATCCAAGCAACTGTTCTCTGTGTAGCATGTACCCCAGGGCCCAAGAAGAGGCAATGCAGCCATCAACTGATTTTTTGTTCTGTTTGGTTCATTTTGGATAGAAGCTTCTGTGCCATGCCAAAGTCAACAAAACAGCTTCCTGCTTGTTCATTTTAATCTGGCTCTGTACCTACTTCTGGTTTGTAAAAGATTTCTGTGCCCACACTACTTCTACTGTATTTCCTAAGATATCTAAGGAAGTAATATTGTAAACTGGTATCAAGATTTTAATATTCTACATTTTGCCTGTTCTCTTATAATGTTGTTTATTTATTTATTATGAAATGACATTAGACTTATGTGAAATCCTTAAAAAGAGAACATTCAGAAGTTGTTCTTCACAGAAATATTTAATTGATGCTTGCTAGAGAAGAAAATGTCTCTCAAGAACAGCAAAATAGTGAATTCATACAAAATCCAAAGGTCAAAAAAATTAACATTACATCTGGTTTTAACTTCATTGTTGTTTCTACTCTCTCACCACATGCTTCCAGCTGCTTTAGTGAAATGTATAATTACAGAATCATAGACTCATAGAATGGCTTGAGTTGGAAAGAACCTTTAAAGGCAATCTGGCTCACACTCCTCATGCAGTGAGCAGGGACATATTCAACTAGGTCAGGTTGTTCGTAGCCCCATCCAACCTGACCTTGAATGTTTCCAGGGCTGGGGCTTCTACCACCTCTCTGGGGTATCTCATTGTAAAATAAATAATAGCTTCTCTCATTGTTCCTTTCATCAGTAAGTTTAATAAAAGAGAGAAAAAAGTTGACCCCAAAATACCTCCCACATGCTAACCTAGAGGGGAGATTTTGAAAATACTTAGATGAATAATTATTCACAACCTAATTGTCAATGTGAAGCTCTACTGACAAGGTAAAAGATACAAATTATATATGGTTTAGGTCTTTCAGTAAGCACTCAATACAAGTGTCCAACTGAGTGTTAATATATTGAACAAAGGAATGTCACTGAGCTCTAAGATAATTTAGGACATGTATTTCCAAAATCCAAAAATAAGTAATACAAGTGTTTTAAAAAATAGTTCAATGTAAAGACATATTTCCAGAAAAGTACATTAAATATGTTGCCATTGCAGAAATAAAATATTGTTTTTCTGCTTTGAGAAAATTTCTTGTTCTATTTGTCAGGACAGTTTCACAGCACCAGTTCAACTCTTCTTGGAGACCTCCACTGCTCTGGAAGTTCAGTCAGAACTTACCCTTTGGGTGTTTACTTCATAAAAATTCTTCCAGTAAAAATTACATGATGTGTTGTCTTTATCATTCATCAGTCTTTGCTCCATCTCTACATCTCATGTTTCAGTAGTTCTCTCCCTCTCTATAGTCATGGAAACTAACATTTTAAAAACACTACTTGGCTTTGAATTGCTCAGGCTTTCTATTCTTTTCTCTTTCTTCCACTCTCAGTAAAATAAGAAAGGAATTGTAAGAAAGATGAGAAAGTTTTAAGCAGGACCTGTAATGATAGTGCAAGGGGTAAAGATTTTCAACTGGAATAGGATAGATTTTTAACAGAAGATATAAGGAAGAATTGTTTTACACTGAGGGTGATGAAATACTGGCACAAGTTGCTCAGAGAGGTGATAGAAGAGCCACCCCTAGACACACTCAAGATGGGTCTGGATTTGTTGCTCTGAGCAGACTGATCTGCTTAAAGATGCCCTTGCTTGTTTCACAGAAGTTGAACTAGGTGTCCTTTAAAGGCTGCTTCGAACATGAAACACTCAATGATTACATGATAGTTTGATTCTGTAATTCTATGAAAATACCCTTTTGCATATGTTTTTTATGTTTGTTTGTTTGGGGTTTTTTTGATGTTTTTGGGGTTTTAAAAACAAACAAACAAAAAACCTAAACAAACAACCAGATTCTGTCTTCAGCATCAAGGTACCTGTCTTCTGTCATGGTCTTTCTAACTCACTTATCTCCTTTACTCTTTCAATGGCAATCTTGCACTAAAAGATGATACTCTAATATTTTCTGTCAATCTTTATTTGTTTTGTTATATATATCATGTAAAAGTCTAAAGATGCGTTTTCTCTTCAATCAATAATTTACTCAAAAGCACTGCACCAAATTCTACTACTGTAGTCTAGTACTAGCAGCAATAATACCTGTTTTAACCACCAATTTTAGAGGTATTTCACCTCTGTATATTGTTCCACTTATTCTTGGTATAGTATTTCCTCTGAGTCATTAAGACAGTATAATGTTTTTCTCCATAATTATAACAATTATGGACTTCAGCAACTGACTTTTTTATATTTCTGCAGAACAAACAGTTTACTTAATGCAAATTCACCCTTTCACTGAGGGCCAGGAGAAGATAAATGCACCATTCATTCAGATCATAGTCTTTCTCAATAGTTATATTCAGAAATTTTATGAAACATTTATGAACACTGAAGTCTATACATATCAGCAAGCCTGTTAAAATTGAAAAGAGATCCTTAGTCATGACAAAACAAGCAGATGCTTAAGTGTTTGCAGGAACAAGCTTTAATTTTTCTCTATGTATATTGGACAGTTCCTCTGCACAGGAGTGTTCAGTCAATAAATGATTAACAACAGCAACACACACTGCATAAGAGTGTATCTGCTCCAGAAAAAGTAATTTGATTCATGTTAGCTACCATCTGATCACTGACATACAAAATCATAAGTCTCCTAGGGTACATTGTACTAAACAACGTCTGTAAACATTTTACAGCAACTACTCTTGGCTTGTGTAGAAAACTGAAGAATTTTCCACTTAATGAAATGTTATTATTTTGGTTAATTATCCAAAAAAAAATACATTGGCCATGCCTCCCATTTAAAAATAAGCTTCCAGTAATCTGGAAGTTTTATGTTCCTCTGAATCTTCTTAGTGGGTTATTCTGTGGTGTGATAATCCTCCACAAATCTGGCTATAATCATGAGGAATCTTAGACTATTTTTGAATACTCCTCCTAATTTGGGAAATTATTAACAACTGCAAATACATACAGAAATATAGCTCTGTACCCTGATTTAAGATCTTGTCTTGACATCACCATATTTATATCAGCATTTTAATCTTTCATCTTTCACTAGAAAACACACTAACTGCTTTTTAAAATCTGAATTACAATATCCAGCATATTTCTGTTGTTGTAGAGAGGCCATAAAACAGGCTTCCAAATTTAATGAATGCAATAAATGAATTTTACTCAACTTTAATTTAAATCTTAATTAAATTATTTTTAAAGTTAATGAATTAATTCTAAATTAATTCAATTAAGATTTTTTCCAAAACTATTTGATATCACACAAGCATTCCAGAAGTCTCTGTTCAGCCAGTGTTTCCTGTTCTTCCCTACTAATCCTTAAAAGAGTTGTACCTGTTTTCCCAAAATGGATAAAATAATTATTCATCCATCCAGTATTACTTATTGTGGATATTTTTTGAAAGATAAATTAATCAAAATATATTTTTGATGAGGCCTCTCTTAGTTCTGTAACTTATGCTCCAGCACCTATCCCATTTTTTTTTTCCTCCTGTTTAACTGCATCTTAATCTGTCTTTATACCCAGAGAAGGGAATACATGACATCTTTTGCTTGACTCTCATTAAAATATCAACACACAAAGTTTGTACTTCTGTTACTCTGAATCTAAACTGAATGTGATGTGCTTATAGAAAGAATAGAGGAGACAGAAAGTTAAATGGTAGTAAAATATAACTAGACAAGTAAGATATAACTTCTCTTTTTTCATGAGGAATTCCTGAGGTCAGATTTCACAATATGTTGACTGTTTCTTACTATCTAAAGGTTGCGTATATCTGAGAATGTATCTTTATGAGTGTATAATTTTATGGGTTGATATATGAGGTATATTCATATGAAAAATGTGATCATGTGGTGAGATGAACACAAGATGTAACCAGATCTATTATCACTGTATACATAGACAGAGCCATCATACAAGAAATACACTGATACACTAACAGAATTCCATACCTCAAAAAGATTAGGACAAGAAGAGAATACAAGTCACTAATGTACAATACTACTGGTAACATGTAATTTATTTAACCAAAATGTGTTATATATTTTCTTATTCAAACAATTTAATTAAGAAAAGAATTCGAGGGTTTTTTTCCTGTGCTGTAGCTTCTTGCTGCTATGAGGCTATTTTATTATCAAGAGGACCTTGTTTTTAATAATCTGAAATTGAGTCTAGCTAAGTGGAGATGGCTGTGGGAAATGAAGATATTTTGAAGCATGCCTATGATAACAATAAGCAATGCCCTCAGTGGCTGGTTCATGATACAGAAAGGATATGTCAAAATGACTGCATATGCAGAAAAGTATTGTGTACCTTTTCAATGTGTATGGTGTATAAAAGAACCTCCATAGATAAGATCTAAAAACAGAGCAGTGCTGCAAGGTGAGGTAAGAGGAATAACATTGCTTAGTGTGTGGGCAAGCCAGAAGTCACATAATTAAAGATAATAAAACATTGTGAAAAGTTACTGCATCTGCGGGTTAGATTATTTATTTACTTCAAACCACTTATCAGTGACAATGTATTTTGCTTTCCTATGAGAAGGCATACTCTGAAAATATAAAATTATTTCCTTGTTTGAAAAACCCATATTAAATCTATCAGTGTTCTGTAAGCAAAACTCAACACTACAAATTGAAAAAAACAGTCCAAAGTTCATATCCTGTGCAGATCATTAACTATGATCTTAAATATTTATGTGTGTATGTATATATGTATCTGTCTATCCCTCTGTCTGTCTGTCTATCTGTCTATCTACTGTTTGTCATTGCAAAGGAATAAGGAAACAAAACAACCAGAGTATGCAAATAGAACGAGCAAGCTCTGTAACCATTCACATTACCTTCCATTTCCATATTTCCTTTTCTTGTTTTAATTATATGGTGTTCACAAATATGTTTGAAAGAAATGTCAATTACTCTCTCTTAAGAATGCAATGTGGAATCGTATTTCTTTAAATATTCAAATACAGAGTACAGAAGTCTCTTTAAACAGAAAAAAAGAAAATCAGAGTTGAATAATTTAAGTATAGTTAGTTACTAGTAGAAAATGAAAATTATGCAATATCATACATAACACACTGAAGATCCACTGCTAGATAAGTATCCACTACAAGATAAGTATACATTGCACTACATAAAAATTGCTGAAATATAGCCACAATCAAAAGAGATGTTAGTCACGAGAGAATTACTGAACTCTTATAGCTTATAGTTTTGTATGAATAGATAAGTAGATAGGACACATATGAACAGCACTATAACAACAGTGAAAACTTCCTAGTCCCATTAGGGACAAAGTATCTTCTCCAAGATTCCAGCTGAAGAATATGTAGGCGTTTGATATCAAATGAGATAAAATCTTGCTCAGACAAGATGCAAGAAGCTTGATGGATGAAAACAACGATTTCTGTACCTTTGTAATACCAATAAAAATTTGTGAAATAATGGCTGTATACAAGTAGGTATAAAGAAGTAAAAGAAAAACACTAGAATACAGTTCTACCATCTTAATTTTCATAATTCTTAAGACAGGACAAGACAGGACAAACTGCATATACCCAGAACACTACTGTGAATTATTGAGTTTTGTCTTTTATTTTAAGCTAGGAATAAGTGAAACACTGGATTTCATTTAAGTTAACAAGGGTATCCTCCTAGTTGTTCCGAAAAGGCAATTTTGAACAGAAAACCAAAACTGAGTTTATATTCAAAGTTGCTAGGAAATGAAACAAGATTGTTGCTACAGTGAAATAATACCTGAAAATTCCTGACACAAATCATCCAAAGGTTTCTACAGCATGATCTTCTATTTTGGCTCTCTGTTACTAGTGGTCTGAATCCACATGTAATGTTGCTAAGGGCTAATGCTGTTGCCAGGTGAAAATGGCCCATATTATCCTACTGTGAATATCTAAATATCTTGATAGAACAGTACTACTGAGAGACAGGAGAATCATGTCTTGGAAAATTGGATGATCCCTTATTTCTCGTCCAGTACATAAGAGTAAAATGTCTTTGTCTATTCTTTGTTCACACAAGTTCTAATCCATAAGAGTATCAATGAAGCATCTGGCTTAATAATGATGGTACTGCTTTATGAACATTGTGTTCCATAGATTGTAAATCAAGAATAAAATACTGCCTATCAAGTTATTACTATGAGGATATAACTGAAGTTAGCAGATATCCCAGTGCATTGTTCAAACTAGCAAAGATCATTACTTTTTTCCCATTAAAATGGATTATTTCAGGCTGTTCTTTCTTCCTTAATTTTATGAAATTTGAGTACTCTTATCTCAAAAAAAATTAAGAATAAGCTTCAAATAAAATAATGAAATATACTTTGAATGCAAATGAATAATTTTTCTTAAATGTTGTGTGTCATATATGTAACAGATATTCTTTCTGAGGTGTTAGTCAAATTCCAGAAATGCCTTTCTGTCAATTTGCATAGTATTGTCAATAATGCTTTGTAGTCTAATTTTGCTTGTCAAATATTGTCATTCTTAGTAATTGAAGGGAACAACTCCTTGCTTTTATATCAAATAGAGAAAAGAGACCATCAGAAGCCAGTAGACAAATGTATCCACACAGGATGTCTTGAAAAACACTTGTAATATCCTGACTTGATGAAGACTTAAAATGAACATCCAGCATATAATTCATACTTATACTAAGTACAAAGGATTGACTTACTTTACACTACAGAGAAATAGATTGTATTGAGCTGAAATTATAAATATGAAGAAAATTAGTTTACTTGAGAATAAAATGGCCAAGTTATAGTGTTCAACTGAGAAGTTTTCCCTTTCTTTCCTAGGACCCTTCCTTGAAGCCCATCTACCATCTCTTACCTCTTCCAAGACAGTTTTATTTTCACTTTTTCCAAGCATTAAGAGAAACTTGTAAAGACTCACTTAAATGTATGATCTCTAGAAAATATCTGTCTGCTGTCTTGGCCAAAATCAGAAGTAACTGTTGAAGTAACAAAATTTAGGGAAGAACATACCTGATCTTGTATTGTGGAAGCTCATGTCTCCTATGCTTAGCTTTGACTGATATGTTATTTCTTGTCTGTACCCCAATCTATTTTCTGCCCCACAATTTTTACAAAACTCACACTTAAATTTTCCTTCTTAGCTTTTTCTGTAGTCCTATGAACACACCATCTTCCTGTTCATTCCCAGTAACTGACAGCTGTTGCATCCTGGAAACCATTTTATTTATGTGAAGGAAAAAAATGAAAAAAAAAATCACTTGATCGGAAAACTATCAAAAAACCAGAAACCTTGTGACTGTCCTGAAATATTTGAGTCAGAGTGTTTGACTCAAGTAGAGGAAATTATTATAATTGCCATCAATCAACAATACAACAATACAAACCAACTCACATTACGTAAGTTTTCTAAGGAAAGATGAAACTGTCTCCAGTTTATAAATGAATAAATTTTTGATTGTTCTGCTATTCATGAAACAGAGGTCATGCTGAGAAATTACAAAAACCTGAAATGAACATAAGTCAATTATCTTAATATATTCTGCCATATTGCATCCATAAAAATTGTCCTCATTTTTTATGGGAAACATTCAACATCTCATTTTAATTTATATTTTTACATTTTATAACCATAAACATTTTTTACATGTTATAAAACATGTTTGCATTTTCAAAACTCATAATGGAAATACTGAAAATATTTCAGCATAAGTCCATTCATATGTGCACATATAATTAAAGGTGAGTAACTGTTTCTATGTATTATAATGGCCACCAGGATGCAGTGCCTTTATGGCATGGCAGAGGAAAATGTCCTTTATACTGATGTTCTGGAAGGGACATGCATCTCCACATGGATCTGCACTCCCTGATGCACAGCCTGAGTTACATGAACACCTATGATATGGAAGGCAAAGCTGCTGTTGGGCAGCAGTGGATTAATGTCCTACATTGACTGTGAGGCACAGTCTCCTTACTCCTTCCTAGCAGTAGGAGACACACAGCAAGTCTCACTGACATACACGGTAGCAATGATATATGCAGCCAAAATTACCTGTGTTTGCAGGCTTTTCACAGGTTAAGGAATTATAGGAAATGATAGCTCTCCTAGAAAGTCACAGAATCCTAAAAAGGTTCAGGCTGCTAGGGACCTAAAAGTTCTGGTCTATCATGTTGTACCTGTTTGGGCAAGAAGTAATACTACTGACAGTATTCCCTTCTGGAAATGATACCACCTTTCACATTCTACAGAGGTTGGTATTGCCAAAGAACAACTCTGGAATAGGTAAGAGTGGCCTATACCTCATCTCACTGTGTGTTGCCCAACCTCTGCTTTGTGGCGACTGAGTAAAGAAAATGTGCTGGCTGACCTTTTTTTATATCTAGGTTGTAAAACCTCAGACTTCAAACCTGCCAGTGTTTCTATTTGACATGTCAATGTTTATCAAGACCAGAGATACACAGCAGATTTGCTAGGGCTTAAAGGCCAGAATTATTCTTGAGAAAACTGATCCAGTTTTTCCTCACTAGTTTGAATTGGCAGGTGTAGCTAAGAAGCCTGGAAAATCCAGGACTTTGGAACAGCTAGAAGAATGTGTGTATTTCTTTTGGAGACAACACAGTGAGAAACCACTTGGAATAATATTATGTAATGACTAATTTTACTGTATGTGTGGAGAAAATTAGTACTCACTATTGTGGAAACATACTAGCATCCTTAAGTAATTTTTTATATAATTTTGAAATTGAAAAATCATTACTCTTCAGTGTAAAACTTGGTAAGAGAGATAATAATATATCAAATGCCTTTAAATCTCTTTTTTTTTTTTTTTTTTTTTTTTTTTTTTTTTAATTAATAGCAGGGATTGAGTGATGGCATGCAAAACCAGTAGTAAGTCCTACACACATTCATTCAGTCTGTGGCTTAGAGGATTCATCCATAGTCATAATCAATAAGTACTCCCACAAGTACTAAGATAATTAGGAATGTTAATACAGATTTTTTACTCAAACCAGTCTGGCATTCCATTTCCATGGAATGGTCAACCTTAGCTAAATCACCAAGTGGAAATTTGGAAACTTCCTTTTCACAGAATCATAGAATCATAGAATTGACTGGGTTGGAAGGGACCTCAGACATCATCAAGTCCAACCCTTGATCCACTACCGTTGCAGTTACTAGACCATGGCACTGAGTGCCACATCCAGTCTCTTTTTAAATATCTCCAGGGATGGAGAATCCATTACTTTCCTGGGCAGCCCATTCCAATGCCTGATCACCCTCTCCGTAAAGAAATTCTTTCTAATATCTAACCTAAACCTCCCCTGGCACAACTTGGGACCGTGTCCTCTTGTCTTGCTGAGAGTTGCCTGGGAAAAGAGACCAACCCCCACTTGGCTCCAACCTCCTTTCAGGGAGTTGTAGAGAGTGATGAGGTCTCCTCGGAGTCTCCTCTTTTCCAGGCTGAACAGCCCCAGTTCCCTCAGCCTCTCTTCATAGGATATATGCTTAAGTCCCTTCACCAGCCTGGTTGCCCTCCTTTGGACCTGCTCCAGGACCTTGATATCCTTCCTGAACTGAGGTGCCCAGAACTGGACACAGTACTCAAGGTGTGGCCTCACCAGCGCTGAGTACAGGGGCAGAATCACTTCCTTGGACCTGCTGGCTACACTGTTCCTGATACAGGCTAGGATGCCATTGGCTTTCTTGTCTACCTGGGCACACTGTTGGCTCATGTTCAGCTTGCTGTCAATCCAAACTCCAAGGTCCCTCTCTGTCTGGCTGTTCTCCAACCACTCTGTGCCCAGCCTGTAATGCTGCTTGGGGTTGTTGTGGCCAAAGTGCAGGACCCAGCACTTGGCCGTGTTGAACCTCATCCTGTTGGCATCAGCCCATCTCACCAGTCTGTCCAAGTCCCTCTGTAGAGCCCTCCTGCCTTCCAGCTGATCCACACTCCCCCCAAGCTTAGTATCATCTGCAACTTTGCTGATGATGGACTCAATCCCCTCATCTATATCATCAATAAGGATTAAACAGAACTGGGCCTAACACTGATCCCTGGGGGACACCACTAGTGACTGGCCGCCAACTGGATGCAGCCCCATTCAGCACCACTCTCTGGGCCCAGCCCTTCAGCCAGTTCCTAACCCAGCACAGAGTACCCCTGTCGAAGCTGTGGGCTGACAGCTTCTTCAGGAGTATGTTGCGGGAGACGGTGTCAAAGGCCTTGCTGAAGTCCAGGTAGACCACATCCACAGACTTCCCCTCATCCACCAGATGGGTCACCTGATCATAAAAGGAGATCAGGTTGGTCAGGCAGGACCTGCCCTTCCTAAACCCATGCTGGCTGGGTCTGATCCCTTGCCCATCCTGCAGGTGCTGTGTGATTGCACTGAGGATGATCTGCTCCATAACCCTGCCAGGCACTGAGGTCAGGCTGACGGGCCTGTAGTTTCCCGGGTCCTCCTTCCGGCCCTTTTTGTGGATTGGCGTGACATTCGCCAACTTCCAATCGTCTGGGATGTCCCCAGAAATTTTTAATTTTTAATTTGTTTTTTGCTTCTCTGCACCGTATTTTTTCAAGCTTGCTTTATTCTTTGGATGTCCTTTAAAAGTAATCAAAGAGAATTTTAAAGAGGTCTAAAGATAAACTTGATTGATCAGTACTACATACACAACACCATATAACATCATGAAGTATTAATATACTTTGAAATTACTGGATCATATATGTCAGCTTATGCAGAAGGAAAAAAAATCACACGTGGTGTCTTTATGAGTTAAATCCTAATCCTCTTCACCTTGTATTGCTCACAACTACCTGATAAAGAACCAGGTAGGACCCTAGTGTTCACAATGAAGACTAACAGAAATTGCTCCATTCTTTCTACTTTCCATATTTGACACAGAGTATGGAAACAGTCTGAAATAATGAAATCTATGTGACAATCTATGTGTTAAGGGAAAGAATATGTATCATCACAGAAAATTATTTTCCAGATATATCTTCCATCTTCAAAATAAAAAGTTTGAATCTTTTTCCCTTTTATCTACCTTTTCCATTTTCAAGAAAATGGTGGAGGACCTCTGATATGCTCTAGAAAGATATCAAGGGGACATTTTGGAGAGAAGGATGGAGATTTTTTAATATTCTCTTCTGAAAATACTTTGATAGTACATATACTGTTCTCTCCATTTTTCCAGCATGGAGTTAACCATTCATTTCTGACAAGACATATACATAACTTTCAAACTGTGCTGATTTTGGCTTGGATAGAGTTAGTTTTCCTCATGATGGCCAGTTGTATGGCTATATTTTGGGTTTGTGATGAGGTTAGTGCTAACAATGCAGAGATATTTTAATTATTGTTGAGTTCTGATTGCAGTGTCATGGCCTTTTCTGCTTATAGCACCACCCCACCAGCAAGTGGGCCTGGGGGTGTACAAGAAGCTGAGGAGGGGCATAGTTGGGTTGACCTCAACTGTCCATGATGTCATGGTAAGCATAAAAAACAAGTAAAGCTGAGAGAAGAAGAAGGTGATTACTCCCAGAAGGATGCCACTTGTCTTCCCAAGTGAAGTAGTGAATGAATCCCTGATCTTGGTTTGCTTCTGTGCATGACCTTTACTCTACTTATTAAGCTGACTCTATCTTAACCTAGGAGTTTTCTCCTTTAGCCCTTCTGATTCTCTCTGACATCCCACTGGGGTAAGTGAATGAGTAGTTCTGTGGTACTTAGTCACACATAAAAATAGGTATGTATCATCAAGCAAATCATCAAATATGATGAATGGTAAATTTTTCCCTAAGAGGTGGGGGAAGAGTTCAGAGATAACTCATTATAATCAACACAAAGCATAACTAAATCATCTTCCTCAGTGGACAGGAAAAATATGAAAACAAGAAAGAAATTCCAAATAACATAAAATGAAGAATCTTCTGGATTTAAGAAATAAATAATCATTATTACAATGAATATACAAGATACAACGATAAAAAATATTATATTACTGACACAGTTTTATAATATGCAGTCAGAAGTGTTACAAAAACATACAGCATGTGGCAGATGCTGGGCCTTTTGAAGAATAAGATGTACTCTTTTATCTTGAAGGCCATGTCTCAAAACCACCTGTCTTTTCAAGCAAAACTTTGTATAGGCAGTATCTGTGTATATATACAAAAAATATCCCAAAACAATCCAGCACTGTATTTGCTTTAAATAACTGAAGATGTCAGAAATTTATTCCTCACAGCAGGATATTAACAATATTGAGATGGTCACAGTGATGAAATAACCAACAACTGTTTTTTTTCTAAAAATTTCCATAAGACTAGTCAGAAAAACTAAAACAATAACAGAAGACTTAAAAATGGCATTTTTCCTCCATATTGGCTTTCTAACCTAGTGTCATCTAGAACTGTAGGGTCCCTGGTCTCAGTTTTATATAAATGTTTCCTGTTTCTAAGGAGAAAGATGCTTTTACATTGAATTGCCAGAGCACCATCCTTTTTTTCTCCTATTTCCTCTCTTACCATTTTTCAATTTATCACCATTTTTCAATTTATCAAGCAATTAAAACTCAAATCAACAGTCACACAGCAATTATATTATAAGGGGAATATGTCTTATAAACAAAAGCTTGATTAACTCCTCAACGTGGCAGTGAAAACTGGAGCTGAGATTCGTGTCATGCTGATAACGAAACACATTGTTTTTTCTTGAATTTTACTCTCTGGGGGACAGAAGAAAGGATGTGATATACTGGGAATAAAAATAAAATATGGGACAGCTGATAGGTAGCCAATTTCATACACTGGTCAAAGTCACTAAAAGCATATGCTGCCTCCTATCTGTTTCAAATTTTTTTTTCACCATAGAATAACTTGATGATCTTAATGTGTCTTCTTATGCAGAGTTTCTTACATTACAAATTAACAATGGATGTTATAATTTTTACACTTTTGTTCATAGTTTCAAGAGAAGACATAGACACGATGTTGAGGAAGCTTTAATTTTCTAGAGAGGATTACAAAATGTTTGTGCTCCTCTACTTGATATACAGAAAATCTGTATATCCAGGTTGATATTCTGGTTTTAGTTATGATGGCCTCATCACTTCAAAAGTCAACACCAGCTTTCACAGTACTGCATAAAAGCTAGCTCACGAGAGTTTGGAACTCCACTAATTTCTCATATAACTTTCATTCCATAACTCCTTTCAAGATGCTTCATTTTCTACCTGGTACAGAGCAGCTGTCCAGAGAAAAATGTGACAAGAGCTACACTAAGCAGTATTTTTCACCACTAGGTGTGCACATATGTTCCAGAAGAAAGTTGAAAATCAGATGTTTCATCTGGATCCACAGAAAATTATTCTGATATCATACTTGTCTTACTACAGCTGCTGTTTCCATGGCTTGGATGGAACTATAAGACCACTGAGACTGAAATAATAATGAAAATTCTTATTTGTGAGTTCAAACCTATACAAGTCATAGTTCTGAAGTTTTTCTTCTTAAAGACAGTTCTCTTCTAAGGCCAGAAACAAACTACGAGTGGTTCAAAAGAGCTGCTGAAAACAAGAAAGCACCAGGAGAAAGCATAGGTCATATAATTATATAGGTGGTTGCTTATTCCATTTTAACTGCTCTCTGCTCTTCATTATAAACAAGTAATTGAGTTCTTCATAGAAGAGAATTTTTTGAGACATGAAGCTTTATTCAAATCTGCTAGTGGAAACTCTTAACTTCTTCATGGTTTTACACAAATCTTAAGAGATTAAGTAATTTCAGGATAAAACATTTTGAATAAATGAAGAGAACAGAGACTTGAAATGCACAAAGGGAGGGAGTTGGGAATGCTGTAGAAAGAGAATAGAAGTGAGAAGGAAACTGAAGTTGTACTAAGAGAAATAGTGAAGGGAGAAGGAGAACAAATTTCAGAGGTAAACTGGATGAAAACACTGAGAAAGACAAAGGAAAAAATGAAAAGAAAAAAAGAATAAAAAAAATGTAGAAAGGAGGGAACTGAGAGATTTAAAAAATGGCCAAACATTCTTTAAATGTGAAACTCCTTTTTTGGAAAATCATGGAACAGGGAAAAAGATCAAGAGAAAGACCAGAAAGAGATAGAATGCTTTCAAATAAAATAAAAGAAAGGTGAGTAAACTCATAATTAACTTAAGATGAAGTGCAATCACAAAACATTACAGTGAATCTGTGCATTGTTTTATTCCGGAGATGGAGATAATTGTTTCCAGTTAAACCAAATAAAAATCTAAATACAACCAAATAACTAATACTTCTTAAAGCTAATGAAGTTATTTATCAAGATGTGGCTCATATAACACAATGAACTCATGAAATAAGAACTTGTGTTCAGTGCTGCATCAGGAGAAAAAGCATTGCCTAGATTGCAAAGAGAAAGTATTTTCTGTCATTCTGCTACACACCGCCACTAGTCCTTACCTACTAGCCTTTGGCAGAGATTGCCCCTCACATCAAATGCTATTGTCTTTCCATAACATTATTTTTGTTCTACTTTTCAAAAATGCCTTGTTATTACTATTTTACAACTAAATGTAGAGGAGAGCAAGGTCTTAAATAACTCTAGCACACAGATGACCATCTACAAAGTTGACTGCTACACATCGAGCCAACTTCACATCTGCCCCTTCCGCACATTCAGAGGCAAGACTGTGACCATGGCATGACCCTTCAGTCAGTCAAATTCAGTCTGTCCACACTAGACATCATTTATATCTGAATATGTAAGAAAAACAACTGAAAGAATAAGAAAAGATCTAGGGATAAAGGGACTGTAAACCAGAATTTGAAAAACACTTCAGTTTCTGGAATGGAAAAGTCAAAACTAATGCATTCTTGTGGAAGTAAAATTCAACTTCTGGAATCAGATTCCAGCAAGTATCAGAAAACAGTATAAATGTCTCAAACTATTGAGTATAAATTTCATTGATTTTTCATAAATGCTTTACAATGGTATGTAATAAGTCCTTTGAATTGCCATTTTTCTGACAACTTCAGAAAGGCAAATGTTGCACCCATCTTCCAAGCAGTCCAAAATAACAAACCAGAAAGTTACATTTTGGTCATTCTTGCTTTGGTCCTGGAGAAAGTCATGGAACAGTTATACTTCAATAGTATGCATGGGCATGTGAAGGAAAAGGTGAGAGAAAACAGTCCCCATGAACTTGCCAAGGGTGAATTGTGCCTAACCAAACTGATTACATTATGTGATAAAAGAATTCTATTTGTGGATGAGGGGAGAAACATTTTTTTGCAGATTGTAGCAAAACTTTCAATACTATTTGCAGCAATGTTCTTGCAGAGTTCAAGTTGAGATGCAATAGTCGGGGCAAGAGGACACAAACAATAAAAAAAGCTGGAGGGGGACTATTAAACAGTAAGTATCAGGGCTGCTGAAAATACACAGAGAGTAAAGGTTAAAGGCTAATATACAATATTTATAAATGTGAACACTATACATACAGTACCAGATCACCAAATCTCTCTCTACTATCCAATAAAGTAATTGTTTCATGGTTCATGAAACAATAGACTATTTCACAATTTTTTCTTCATAAATTTTTGCTGTGAAGTATTTTTTTCAATATAAGCAGAAACCTCACTGGGAAGAGTTTTATAAGTTAATGATCCTTCAATAAAGGATTTGACAAGTTAGCAATATATTTCACATCAGTCTACTTTGAAATTCCCACTGATCAGTGTGGCTTTCAATATTGTATTAATCACAATGAAACCTTTACCTGAATTAGCTGTGCTATTCCTTTGCTTTAGTTGATTAGTCAGACTCATACAGGAATTGAAAAGCAATTTCAGTAATCCACAGATGCCAGCTTGTCAGAACCTAAATCAAGGTGTTTCTTTTAAAGCCCATCTTTCATCAGGAACTCTACTGTGAATACAAGGATGTCATGCTGTTTACTTTTTCTCCACTTCTCCCCAGAGGAATGATAATATACAATTATGGTAAATGACAAAATGCCTTTTCAGTTTTGTTCTTGCTCCATGTTTTGTTATTTTTCCCTACTTCATGTTTTGTATTCTTAAATATAAATTATCTCTCAAGTCTCATCGTGAGTACAGGAGTTCTAAAGATTGCGTGCTAGTTCTCCTGTTTATTTCATTGATACTATATCCAAATTCAGAAGTCTCAAGAAATAATCCCTTTCTGTCAAAGGAAAATTAAGCAACATCAGTATTTTCTGTGGTATAGCATGTATATCTCTCCTCCTTAAAGATAAAGATTAAAAATTTTTTCAACTGCAATAGAATTTTATGTTCTTATAGTAGCCTTCCATATCTCCCTCTCCATTACATTTTTTGTTTTATATGTTAGAGGCACAGTGTGTGTCATCTATCTGTAGAGATACTGGGCTCTTCTTTCCTTACATGCTGCCATCTTGTCCTTTGGAATATTAGATAAGGGGAGATGCTGAAACACTGTGCTCCATTCAGTCAAGTGGGAGAAGGAAGAAAAAAAAAAAAAAAGAAAGAAAACAGTGGTTTTTTGGGGTTTTTTTTGTGCTATAAACATAAATACTAGGCTCCCATGTTAAATCTGAAAAACACAGAAATCCTGTTTGAAAAATCTGAATAAATTAATTGGTTACTTGCTTGAGATGACATGAAGAAATTAATGAGTTAAAAATTTCAAACTGCATAAATTAGCTCTTAGATTTATTGCTCAGTCTCATCAGAGATGTTCCTGATTTATACGAACATACTTCCTCGCAAGTGGCTATTTATAGGAATCAGAAAATACTTATTAATAAATCTGAATAAAAGGGTTTTCACTAATCAGCATTTACTGACATATATTACTATTCTATGCAAATTTCAGCTCAGTTTTAAGAACTGAACTGACATTTCGATAATAGAGAAATGTGAACACTGCCTATGCATTCACATTTTAATACTACAGTGCTTCTATAGCTGTAGTGCTTATTTTGTAGACATTTATAATAATCTCTCACAGCATTCCCAGAGGAAGGTAATGAAAGTATTAATATCCCTAGTGTTCAAAGGAGAAATAGCATAGTCTTTTATCAAAACCTGTCTGATAAGGTAGCATTTGGTGAGGGGTGAAAGTGGAATTAATATTTTATGGCAGCAATAATTTTAAATATTTTTCAGAAGTTCAAAGATCTACTGCAGTAATTCTCCCTTTAAGATGCACCTGCTTTATTCAAAAATCAGCCTTGAGAGTAAAAATTATTCCTTAATTTTGGAATTAGTTGGAGCTAACCTCTTTTTTTGCAAAGTGATTTTTTTTTTTCATAATTGCAAAATAAATCAAATTATAAATCTTCAAGTTCTTAATTTTATCTACAAAGTGAAAGCTATTGTCCTCATTATCAATTGCACCTTAGTATGACATAAAACTGTTTACAAAAACCACTGCAGCTGAATGTGAACATCAACATTTGATATTTAGTCCTAACATTTCTTTCTCTCTAGCCCGTTTGTCTCACAAATACATCAAAGCTTCTTCCTTTTAAAAAGCTGAACAAATTTTTCATTATCTGTAGACCTAAAAGGCCAATTCTTTTTACTGTACACTGAATTTTTTCTAAATGTAAGGCAAAGTTACCTATAACAAGCTTCTTCATCTCTGAGTCACTAGACACTGACAACATGATGCGTGGTTTCTAACAAATGCTACTGTGTTTTAGGAAAGCAGAAACCTCGCAAACTAACTTTTGACATTCTACTAAAGAAAGAGGACAGAAATTCAATCTGTCTTGATAATGAAAACTATTCAAAAGACAATAAATATATTTTTTTTAAATAAAAAAAACCTTTCTGGAAATAAATGAAACAAACAAGTTTAAGCATGACTTTTCCTTCTGTGATTTTAATAGGAAGAAAAAAACCTAAACCAAATAACAAATCCTCCCTCTTTTGATAACAAAAAACTTGCATTCCTTTGTGCCAAATGCTGTGTCAGATGATAACAGAGTATTGACCGTTACTGGTATTTATTTCATAAACAAAGATAAGTAGACATTTGAGATGGGAGAGACACCCTGCAGGAGGACCTGGATATGGGGAAAGAGTGTCCTACCAAGAACCTTATGAAGTTTAAAAATGAAAAATGTGAAGTCTTGCACCTGGGAAAATATAATCCAGGACTACAGCACAGGATGAGACCTACCTGGCTGGAGACTAGCTCTGTGGAAAGGCAACTGGTAGTGCTGGTGGACAACAGCTTTAACGTGTATGAGCAGTGTGTTGCAACAGTAAAGAAAGACAAAGAGATACTAGATTGCATCAGTAAGGACAAGCCTGGGAAGCCTGCCATATGAGGAAAGGATGAGATAGCTGGACTTGTTCAGTCTGGAGAAAAGAAAGTTTAGGGGATACCTTATTGCCATATTCCAGTACTTAATGGTGGCTACAAAAAAGACGGAGACTCGGTTTTTAAAAGGAATTACATAGAAAAGATTAAAGGTAATGGGCACAAATTACTCCTGGGAAGATACCAATGGGACAAAAGAGGACAATTTTTCACAATGAGAACAATCAGCACTGGAATAATCTTCCCAGTGAAATGGTGGATTTCTCAACACTGGACTTAAAAGACTAAGCTTGACAAAGTTCTGGTCCATTGCATCCAAACTGTGTTTCTACCTAGAATTGTTTGACCGGATGATCTTTGAGGTCCCTTCCAACCTGGTACTTTATAGTAAGCAGTTCAATCCATGAGTATGTGAAAAAGGAAATTTTTCTTTAATTTTTCTCTGGAGCATTGCAAAATTTGCTCAGGTAGACCACAATAAAAGCAAATCAAAAGTATGTGCCTCAGTACTGAAAACTACTATACAATTTTCCACAGTTTTGTCTTGTGTGGTGAGGCTGAACTGGAAGTCAGAGAGGTATTGCATATTCACAATTATTTTTGCTTCAGGAAAACTGAATATATAACTTTCACAAGCACTTTATTTTTTCATTAGCTAGAACTAATTTTCACTGGTTTGTGCTGTAAATATCACTAGAAGTTGCATGGATTAACTGATTGGCTTGTATTAAGCAATCAGCCTTCTCACAAATGTTTCTTGCAAGTGCTTATCTTTGTCCTACAAGGTTGGGGGCATAGTTACTTGACTTCTCAGGTTAGTCATGTTGTCTAAAGCCAATTCCAATTCTCACTCAAACTCTAATTCTAGCTGCACACTTAATCAATTTTTTCCATGTATTGTGGATGAATATCTAAACAGTGAATGACTCTTCCTGTCATTTCTAACTGTGCTCTGATCCTGTCTTAACCAAACAACCCTACATGAAGATAATTTGAAAAGAAAACATTTCAATCCTAAACTGTCTGAGAGCACTCAGATTTAAATGTAAAGTCTTAAGGAAATTTTGTAGCTACATTTCTCTGAGCAGCAAAAGGCTGCTACCAGCATTTCCTCAAAGGTCATATATTTTCGTAGGACATTTACAGAATGATATTTACATATCAAGACTAACTTCTTTACTACTGAATTATGACTTGGAGAGTAAGAGAGTCCAGTTTTGAAGAACAGCTGACATTTTACTAGAATGTTGTGTAACGGAGCCAAGATTTGCTATTTTGTTGTTCACAGTTTGTAGGCATAAAATTAGGTAAACACCAGTTATCATCACATTAACTGGACAGGTCACTATGTCATCTGCAAGTTGAGATTAAACACACTGCTTTTCTGACCTATATTAATTAGATCTGGAGATGTTAACATTTGTGAGTCTACAAAGCATTGTAAAAAAATAATGAAGCATGTTTTAGAAAATGAGATTTTATTTGGGCCTTATGTTAGACAGAAACTGGGAATAGCCACTTGAATAAGTTCATCAGGATATTGACAATGGTAGTTTCCTCTTCACTACCAGGAACCACCTTTAGAATTAATTGAGTTAGCTGGCTTAGAAAGCAGATGTCCAATTATGTTATGGAACAGGGGTCACAGTACCTCTTCTTAGGCAAAACTTGTGAAATATTCAAAATACAGGATAGTGCTGATATGAAGCTTACTTATTTACACTTAGCATTTTTTTAGGAATGCAGTTTAAACAGTAGCTGTGAAGAAAATGAGGCTATTACACTATCATTTCTAGGGGCAAATACAATTCAGCAAATATTCAGCAAATGTTTTTAAATCTGGCAACTCGTCTACTCAGAGGGGGATCTCTCTTTACTTGAGAGTGTATCCCTAGGTGGTGAATAAAGAGAGATGCTTGGCTTGCTATCATATCTCTAAACACATCAGATAACTGTGCCCACCAGCCTACTTGGACACAGCAGTGGGTTTGACCATCTGCTCCCAAATATGACTACAGCTCTGCAGCTCATCTATTTTGGCACTAGAATTCATGATAAAAAAGCAAAGGGTACTAAGAAACACTGGGTTCAGACAGGTGCCTTGGAAATTTACCCTTTGTAACATGTGTTTCTGTAACAGTGAAATGCATTCATTTCCAAAGCACTATGAAAGTGTATGATTTGTGTTGGCATGGGACAGCAGAAGGTTGTCACTTCTGGTTAGTATTGCTTTGTGGAGGAGCTACTGTTCAGATACTGTCTATTCTAGACCAAAAGGGAACAGAAAAACTCAAAATAAATACAGCCCACTGCTTGGTGCCACATATCATGGAAAGGATTATGTATGAATGAAAATTTCATTCCTTGCTAGTTTCTAGTAAAAGGGCTAAGAGGATACAAGACACAACTATGCTCCTTTCTTCATTCATTTAGTTAATCAAGAACCCTTTACAAGAGATTTTGCAAAAAAGTGGATAGAGGTTACTATCCATGAAGCAGACATATAAAAAGTGACATCATGGCCAAACATAACTCACTTTTCCTCCTAGAACAATTCTAGAGGACTCTTGCTTTTTTGGCCTGAATATGTAGCAGAATAACATTTATAAATTTGACTCTATTAGCCATTTCACAGAATCACAGAATCATCCAGGTTGGAAAGGACCTCTGAGATCACCAAGTCCAACCCTTAATCCACTCCCACTGTGGTTACCAGACCATGGCACTGAGCGCTATATTCAGTCTCTTTTTAAAAATGTCCAGGGACGGAGAACCCACCACCTCCCTGGGCAGCCCATTCCAATGTCTGATCACCCTCTCTGTAAAGAATTTCTTCCTAATATCCAACCTAAACCTCCCCTGACAGAGCTTAAAGCCATGCTCTCTTGTCTTACTGGTAGCTACTTGGGAGAAGAGACTGACAATTTCTCACAAGAAAAATAAGTTACAAAGAAACAACTGCTTTTTAATAGAGGAAGAAAAGTAAAAACATGCTATGTTTTAGGCTGTTTCTTCTCTTAACTTTGGCTGAAACTGCTCTGGTGGTCAGAGACATGTTGTGACCTATTTGGGAAAGTTCTGCTGGTCTTCCAGTATCTCATAAAATAAGTAAAATTTCACATTATAGAATAAGTTAGACCCCAAATTTAAAATATTTTGCCCCAAATTTCTTAAGTGTGATTAAAACTTTGCAACTTTAGATACGTTCCTCAGTAACTTAAACGCAAGAATGCATAGTGTAATATTTATTTATTTTAAGGTGGCCAAATTTCACTTCTGGAAATGTCCAATCACAAATAATGTTGAGACCCTATACCTTCAGAAAGTGCAGAAATATGTTGGAAGAGGTTAAGCAAATTGGAAGACCAGTAAACTAGGTAGTTGACTAGAAAAAAATAGTGTGAGCCAAAAATGTCTCCAGCTCAGATTTCTTTACCATATTGTTAACTAAAATGAGAAATAAAGAAAATAATTTTATTTATTAAATTTGAGCTTCTACAGTAGTATAAAAAGTGCTATAATGGAGAAAATGAAGGAAATAATGTACACAGAACGAAAGCAAGAATTCATGTTCACCCACTTCGAGCATTTGTCTGTAGCCTCTAATATTGATAAGAGTGAAACCATACAGAACATTTTCTGTCTCAGTGAGCTCAGCTAACTATGCCTTTAACCTCTTCTTACCATATCCATTTTCTGACTATTTTATTTTGAAAACTTCTTGAGTTTGCTTTCTAATATTCCTTTAAAGATGTTCTGTAACTCAGTCAACATTAAATCTTTAAATCTTTAAATTTCTGAATGAAAACCTTTTAAACAAATAATATTTTCATTTAGATAACATAAATGTATACAGGAGTTGAGCCAGACAGAATGAGGCAAAGAATAGCAACCCCACCATCTAAATGCCGTACCAAGGAAAATTATCTAGATTCATCCTTTTCCATTTGAATCAGGATAGAGAATCAGTTCCTAGCCAAATGTACTGAAATTTAAAAATCCAGAGGAAATCCAATTTGAATATTATCTTCTATAATGGTTGTCAGGACCTGGATGCCGGCCCAGAATTTGACCTCCCAGCTGAGTCTTGGACCTGCCTCAACACTGTGGAATTTCCTGGTAGATGCTAGGTTCATGGTGACACTGTCCATTGGCAGACACCTGCTGGGCTGGCTCAAGGGATCTCTGCTGGCTCTCATTTCAGCTTCCTTTGCAGTGCTGTGTCTACCCTTGATGCTCAGTGCAGCACCGAAGTGAAGATTCTAGACATTCATAATGCTATATGGCAAAATATGAACAAAAATGTCCAGGGAGGGGAGAAGATAACAACAGATGCGGCAAAGGAGAACATTAGGAATGATGTTAGTAAAGAAACAGAGAACTTAAAAGAAGGAAGTATTTTTTCTTGTCATCATCAGGACAGAAATTCAGTCTCGCTTTACTATGTATACAGAAGGCAAATGCTGGAGAGGAACTGCAAACATGTATTGCTTTAAGTTCTGTAGTGTTATATACCCTTTTCTCTGTTAGGAAAATGCACCAATGAGAAAATGGTGCATGAGATTGAATTAGAAAATGTCTGAGGATCAAGAATATTATGTTGCATCTGATTTCATACATTTAATTTCATGCATTTTGTTTAATTTCATCACTTCTTAAAAATAATATTTATTCTTTAACTTCTTAAGCACTGTGTATCTCTCTAGTTTAACAACAAGTCATTCCAGGCTAGCTAGCTCATTGTATTAGCTTGCATAGGCTGTACATTCAATACAATGAGGAGAGGCTGAGAGAGCTGGGGCTGTTCAGCCTGAAGAAGAGGAGGCTCAAGGGAGACCTCATTGCTGTCTACAACTACCTGAAAGGAGGCTGTAGCGAGGTGGGAACTGGACTCTTTTCACAGACGACCTTCAACAAGACAAGAGGACACAGTCTTAAGTTGTGCCAGGGGAGGTTTAGGTTAGATATTAGAAAGAATTTCTTCACGGAGAGGGTGATTAGGCTATGGAATGGACTGCCCGGAGAGGTGGTAGATTCTCCGTCCCTGGAGACATTTAAAAAAAGACTGGATGTGGCACTCAGTGCCATGGTCTAGCAACTGCTCCGGTGGGTCAAGGGTTGGACTAGATGATCTCTGAGGTCCCTTCCAACCCGGCTAATTCTATGATTCTATGATTCTATGTTTCAAGGGATAAGAAATGTTCCATTATTGGTCCCTAAAGGAACAGGATTAATTAAGCTTCCTGGCTAAATTCCCATGAAATAATGACTGAGCCACTTGCTACCATCTCAAATGAAACAGAGAACAGATTTTTGAAAAGGGACATACTGCAAGGTCCATCTAAGAATTTCAGTGCAGAGCTCTCCAGGAGCTCCATAGTCTGCCCTGGAGATTGAAATGCTGCCTAGATCTTTCAGGGGACTTGTGGTCTGTGGCCAGATCTCAAAATGCCCATATGCTGTATTTTCTCAAGAGGGCCTTATGAGGCAGTTCTAAACTTATTTTCTCTGTTTCATTTGATGAGAGGCTATGAGAATAGCTATTAAAACCTCTCACAGAGGAGCAGACATGTGACATAGTTCCACAGATTTCCTGTTTTGGAATGATGAATCCTTTTTCAGAACTCATTTTCTCTCTTAGGCTGATAAGCAAGATCTGTCTGCTTTTCTAAATGTCACCATCATCCCTTGAGAATCTTCTGACATTGAGATAGCTACCTTTGGGAGTAAGACATTTCTTTTGTATAAATTTGTACTTAAATCACCTACTAGATGCACATCCTCAAGAGAAGATGCAGTACCCTCTGTCTCACTGTGAGGTTCCATTCAGCAGAATTTTCTTTGCATCAAATGACAATTGGCAAGTGGAATGTTGAGAATAGACTCCTTACAAGCACAGTGACTGAAAATGTCAGATGGGGAGTCTTGCACAGATGGAGCTGGCATTGAGCTGACACCCATGGCTAAATGGCCAATGACCAGCTAATGACCGATGGACTGGGTAAAGGACAGTCCAGACATAAGTTCTGTTCCTTACAATATGGGGTGAGATAAGCAACATTCCTGAAGTTTGAATCCCAGGAATATATGGAACACTGATATGTTCATTCATAGTTGCTTTGGATAGGATCATTGGTTCCTAGGACCAGGAGTTTAAAGGAGTGAAGGTGTTTAAAAGCAAGTTGTTTTTTTTTTTTTACGTGATCTTCCATCAGCCAAACACCAGCCTCAGTGATCGTTCTAGTGTAAAATGTAAGGGCAAAGACCACTGTGGTCCTGTAGTTTTTGTTGTGGTGGGGGGAATAGTCCTAAAAGTCTTGCAGAAGCATATGAGGGCAGGATTTTTAAATTGTCCCTTCCACACTGTAAGTCTCTGAGTCAAGTGCTATGAGGTCTTAACGTTCTCTGGAGTCGTGTAGAAGTGCAGGAGGGTGATATTTTTAAGTTTGCCCTTCTGCACTGTGAGCCCTCTGGGTCAATTTCTGTGAATGTCCCTTCACTCATGTGGAAGCATAAAGGAGTGTAGGATTTTTGTTGGTACCCTTCTGCAGTGTAAACCCTCTGAAGCAGTGGACACCATGGATAGTCTCCTCTACTACAAGAAATTTTTTGAGAGGTTTAGCAAAAGGGAAAGCAATAGGCCTAGAAACACTGGTTGGATGCTTCTGCCCTTGTGGAAAAAATGATCCTGTTGCAAACACTATCTAAGCATAAATCTGGTAAGGGTAAAGACTAGTTTGTGCAGTTTTAGGAGAAGCTGTGCTAGCCATGCAGGAAGAAATGAGATCTCTCAAGGGGAAATTAGAGGAAAAGAACAAAGTACAAACCCTCTCAGGAGCTGTGTGAACTTTTGCCAAATCAGAAGGGAACTGTGAGGAGAAATCTAACTATTTTTGTGGATCATATCCCCTTGAAGAGTTAGAAGAATTGCAAAAAAGGGTAGTTAAGTTAGAAATGTCTCCCCTCTGGTCCTTGAGATCTCTGGTGAAGACAGAATATTTGTTTTATTGTGACCATGATACCCAGCCTATAATAGCAGATAATACCCAGATACCCAGATAATAGCAAAAGAAATACCCTTCTCTACTTTAGAACTTGTGAAGTTAAGAAATGATTATGTTAGGACCCCCAAAGAATCTGAGACAGAGTATATGTGGAGGGTGTCTTTGTCAGGAGGTGATCAGATTGTGTTGACAGAGAAGGAGGCAGATGGGTATTGTGGACCTGGAGTGTTTTTGATCACAGCTGATAGGAGGACCCCCTGGACCCTCACCCAGTGTGTCACATGTTGGGCAAGGGAATCAAACCCATTAGGGATAGGTGACCCTCTGGCCATAAGATGGGAAATCGACCAGATAATAGAAAGTGTGCAAAAGGCAGCTTGTCTCCAAATGATGAAGGAACGGAAGTTTGATACACAGCACAGTTCTCTTGTGTATAACCAATGGATCCTGAACGACTGGCCCCTTTTATAAAGGGACTTCCTGACTTGTTAGACACAATTTGGCATTCAGCTACAAAGTAGAATCCAGAGTACGGACTCTCAAGATAGGTTGTTGGCAGCATTAGAAGAGGTATTGTTACCTGATCACCTGGATAAAAAGTAAGGACACTGGGGGGAGGTAGCCCAAAAGCTAATTAACTGTGAGTGGAAGTGTGGCACTATAGCGCAGAAGGGAGAATGCAAAGGGTTGTAGCAAATCTTATCACCTATACCTCTGAAAGGCTAAGGACAGCAGATGGAGACAAGCCCAGCAGGAGGAAATTGTGGGTGGAGGGGATCTGAAAAGGGAATTACTGGATGGAAAAAAGACTAAAATCTTGCAGGAGCTCATCACGCAATGGAGGTCCCCCTATGGGACTGGAATAGAAAAGAGCTCAGAGGATAAAGATCCAATTGATCTGTGTAGTCCAGATGCCACCCCTCCCCAAAGCCTCAGGGACACTATCTGCCTCCACCCCCTATGGTGAGCTTGGAGGCAGAGGCTGGATGGAGGAGGCTAAAAGAGAATGAGAAACAAGATTTGTTTACAAAGTGTATTACTGGTCCTACAAAAACTGCAGTGACTTTTTTAGTCTACACAGGGGCACAAATTTTTGTTTGCAGCATCAAGATGCTTAGAAGTGTAACACTGTGCCCTCACACAAATTATTATTTGAGCCACGGGGTAATGTGACTGAAAAAGTCATGTGGGCAGCTCCATCCAGATGAAGCCTGACATCCATGGCCAAGTGGCCAATGACCAGCTAATGACTGATGGGCTGAGTAAAGGCCAGCCCAGACAAAAGCTCTTCTCCTTACAGTGTGGGGTGAGATAAACAACATTCCTGAAGTTTGAATCAGCCATGAGATGGCTGGAAACTCCCAGGTATATAAGGAACTCTGATGTATTCATTCATAGCTGCTTAGGACAGGATCATTTCTTCCTAGGACCAGACTGCTTTCCTGAATAGGATTGGACTGCTACCCCAGGAAGAAAGATAAGAGAGATGCTGTGGGATCTTTGGGTGGTGAAACTCTTCTCTCTCTCTCTCTCTTCTCTCTTTGTCTTTCAACAGACTTGCCAAATCTTTACAAGATCACTTCATATTTGTGGTCATATCCACCAAATAAAACTTCCTATTGGCACCAGACCCTTTGTGGTTGGAATTTCTTCATGAGGGATCCAAATATTAAGTTACATTGAACACAGTGTAGATTGTAACACCTTTCACAAGTCCATTTGGTAAGTCTTTGTGTCCAAAGCACAAAGCAAGCACATCTCTTGTAAATGTATCTGTTGTTTAAAATATGAATCAAGATGCATCTTGATCTCTCTTCTCTTGGATTCATGCCTTCAGTTGAATGATATCTTACGTTGCGTCAGTTTTTTGCTTGATACAGCTGCTCAGGAGAGTTTTTGTCTTGGATAAGGGACAGACATAATAAATTTCTACTTGTAAGTTTTGAAAGTAATTTTAAACTGTGTAACAGTAACATCTAAAAGGCCAACATTTATGATTCTGCATGTTGCAGGAATTTGCCAAAGACAAAGCCAAGTCAGGACACATTCAAGCACTGGGACTATGGACATCAATATAGCTCTCCTATGCAGGATTCCTGCAACTGTGCTACCAGCAAAGTGGTGGAGAATAAGAGTCTAGGATTTCCAGGCTTCCTATCCATGACAGCTATGATTTAGTTATCAAAAATGCACTACGGTCAGATCTTACAGTCCTGAGATAGGTTGCATTTTGACAGCAACTAAAAAAAGTACCTTTCCTCAGGTATTTGTCACAAATAAGTGTTTTGTAAGTATCTATTTTCAAATAAGAATGAAAACCAGACGAAGGGCTACTGCTTTAGTATTAACCTCCTTAAGCTATTAATTTTTTATATAATAAAAAAATCCAGCTATTGAAATCTTATTACTGAAAAAGCAATGACCTTTCTAATATAAAAAAATCCTTGGAAGAAAGCATTTACTTCCAATCTTGTACAACTTCCTTCTGTCTGATTTCACACTACTTTTCTATTCTTACAAATAAGTCTATGTGGGAGCAACTTCTGCTAGCTCCTCTTCAGTGACTTTTTCAATTGCAATAGATAAAATGTGAATTAAATAGTTGTTCTTATTAATTTCTAGCAGCAAAGTGAAAATACACTTTTGTTGCATTTCACTTTTGGGTTTTACTGAATTTCTTTTTCTTGTCAACCTGTCAGTTATAGCTATAGTCTTTTGTGGCTCTCAGACTTAAAAAATGAGCATCATTAGGTCAAATCAGAATTTTCCTTGACACAAATCAAGACATTTTGAATAATAATTAGGAAGAGAGGATTAAAGAAACAGATATACACAGAAAGAAACAGATATACACAGAAAGCATTCAGTGGGGGATTTTTCCAAGAAATATTTGGACCTAATCTGTTGATCCTTGAAGATGAAAAACTGTTCTCCTACTGACAGTCTAGGATAGCCATTTTGTCCCTGTGTGGGATAGAAAAGTTCTAGCATAAGTATGTTCTATCTTCTGGGTCAAAGATATTACAGCAATATTTCAGGCAACTAATTTTACAAATAATTAAATTAAAAAAAAAAGAAGGAAAGAAGGAAAGAAGGAAAGAAGGAAAGAAGGAAAGAAGGAAAGAAAGAAGGAAAGAAAGAAGGAAAGAAAGAAGGAAAGAAAGAAGGAAAGAAAGAAAGAAAGAAAGAAAGAAAGAAAGAAAGAAAGAAAGAAAGAAAGAAAGAAAGAAAGAAAGAAAGAAAGAAAAGAAAGAAAGAAAGAAAGAAAGAAAGAAAGAAAGAAAGAAAGAAAGAAAGAAAGAAAGAAAGAAAGAAAGAAAGAAAGAAAGAAAGAAAGAAAGAAAGAAAGAAAGAAAGAAAGAAAGAAAGAAAGAAAGAAAGAAGAAAGAAAGAAAGAAAGAAAGAAAGAAAGAAAGAAAGAAAGAAAGAAAGAAAGAAAGAAAGAAAGAAAGAAAGAAAGAAAGAAAGAAAGAAAGAAAGGGAAAAAAATAGAGTTATTCCAGAGAGAACTTGTTTAAGGAAAGGATCAGTATGAATAAAACCAACCTGGATTTAACATTTTACTGTGAAGCCAAATTCATTTGTTTCAACCTTCTTCCACCTTAGTGGAATTTTCTGCTGTTATGGCCACAATTGCTTTTCCTTCCAAAAGCAGACTCTTTAAAACACTCAGATCATAAATGAATATCTGTTCCTGAGTCCTATGGACCATCTTTCCATATTTTTCTGACAACCAAGTCACTATGATGATAATCACAGAAAGTAAATGAGTAATTTTTTCCACAAGTTGTGCTATTTTAGAATGATTTAGTGTATTTTCAGTTTCCTTTTGTCATTCAAACAAAAAGGATATTAAGAAAATTTGAAACATTTGGGTGTTTGGGGATATTTTTAAATTTCCTTCAAGTAGAATATATTTTAGTTTTGGTGGTTTTTTCTAGAACAGTCACAATTTTATCTGGTGTTAAGTAATAAGTTAATATCAGTAATTTTGCTGAATACACTTTTAACATAGGGAAATAAAGCATCTGGTTAAATAATAAGGGAGTTGTGAATATAGTAAAATTATCTTTCCACTTCTCTCTGGCTCTCCAACAAATGGAGAAGCTTCTGTGCATTAAAGCTAAATCCAAATACAGTAATCAAATAGTAATTTAATCGCATTTCCTCCCAGAACAAATAACTGATTAGACAGGGTATTAAGTATTCATTTTTCAGCTGTCTCCAGTCTCACACTGTTAACACCAAGCACCTTTACAGTGGAGGGTTGTTTGTGAGGCTTTGAAAATAAAAACAAAAAAACTTGTACTTGGATGAAACAGCTCATTAAGGAGTACAATTCTAATGAAAATTTTGTACTGACACACTAAAAATCCAGAGTTCCCCTGAGTATGTTTTCTGAAGTATAAGGCTAGTGGAATATGTACACTGAAACAAATAATCTCTGTGCTGTACAACTGTCTGCCAGATTTGGGATGAGTGGGTCAATGATGCCCAGATGGTCTTTTGCAATTCCTGGTTCTCCAGTACATGAGATTTATTTGCCAAAGAGATAAAGAGCTACACATATGCAATCAATATACTTACACAAGGGAAGAGGCTTAGTAACATTTACAAAATGTTCTATCCTGAGTCAGAACAAAGCCATGAGAGAATACTCTTCTTAAAACTGAACTTTCATATTTGCATCCAAACCCATAATTAATATAGCCAGCAGTGTGCTTATGTTTAAACCACACTACATAGACCTAGCTGTTAATGCTCTTGAATGAGAATTCAGAAATTTTGCTATATTATTATAAGGTATATTGCATATTAAATAAAAAACAACAGAAAATGCTACGAATACAAACATGCACATGGCAGCTTTAGGTACTGTCATGCTTCAGCTGTCCTGGTACTGACAAGCAAGCTGAGCTGAAGGGAATATTGTAGTGCTGCTGCCAATAGGTTAGGCCCTGCTCTTGACCTGTGCAAGCTTCTAAATGCTAACATTAAAAGTCATGGTAGTTTTGCCGTTAGTATTTTTAACTTATCGTTTTCATACTCCAGACCATTTGATTTATTTTAAATAACAATATTTGTTTAATATCAGAAATAAATGTGAAAAAGGAAGAAGAGTAAAATATTCACATTTCTTTTTTTACTTGTTTTTAAACAATACCTATAGCTGATGTGATATAAAAAAGATTTAACAAAATGATTCCCCCTTTAGTGAGATAAAATATGGAATAAGGATGATCTTCTAGCATCTTTGTAGTAAACAGCTCAAGACCTAGAGTATAACTAATATTTATCACAGGAAAAATCTTAAAAAGTGTGGAGTATTTTAATCCTCACCGAAATTCAGTGAAGTTAAGGACACTGGATAGGTGCAAGTAAGTTTGTTATACTGTAGGTAAAAATGACAAAACATTAATATCTATATATTTTTAAGTGATATGTTGTAGCTTTATCACATCATGATTCAGACATGATATCATACATGATTTCAGATAATAAACTGGTAGATCTGTGGAAAAAATGGTTGAGTGTTCAATTGGAGATAATTGAAAATTTTACACATAGTCTATCACACTTAAATATTATTGGGTTTGTGTGGCAAGAAGTTTCTCACATGTTTGATAGAGCCAATTCCATCTGGCTCCAAGGTGGACCTACCTCAGGGCAAGGCCAAACACACCAGAAATAGTGGTAGACCCTCTGGGATAACATATTTAAGAAGAGGAAACCTATGAAAGAAACAACTCTGCAGACACTAAAGTTGTTGAAAAAGTAGTGAGACAAGGTTCTCCAGGCATCACAGTAGGGATTCCCCTGCAGCCCTTAATGAAGACCACTGTGAGGCAGACTGAGAAGGGAGTGATAGAGTGGCTTGGTGAACACCTGGCATCCAGTCAAGGTCAGCCCAACACACATTAAAACAGTTTTTTTTGCAAAAGTAGATAATCAGCTAAGAGCTAACAATCTAGCTATCTAATATGTGCTTTAAAAGAGTGTCAAAACCAGTTTTATAGCCATGACACATTTAGTGTATAAGTTGTTTATAAGTCGTAAATATGTTATACCATACGTGCTTTTATTTTTCATAGAAATGAAAAAAAAATGGTGAAATAAAAATTAGAGCTGTGTCACAGTTTTGGCCCAGCCAGTGTCAACCAGACCTCCACTCACACACCTTCCATCCTCACTGTGTTATAGGGAGGAGAAAATCTACCCAAAAACTACTTAATCAAGATAAGGACAGGGAGGTTTTCACTCCCCAGTTATGGTAACCCCAGACAGACTCAGCTTGGGAAGGAAAAATCATAATTTAATGTACCAAGAGAAAGAGAAAATGCCATTATATCATAATAACTTTTCCCCACCCCTCTCTTCTTTCAAGGCCCTCATTGCTTCACTCCTGGCTCCTGCTCAGCAGCATAGGGGAATAGGGAGTGGGGGTGTAGGATCAAATCACCACACATTTCTGCAGCTCCTTCCTCCTCAGGGGGAGAACTCTTCATAACATTTCCCGGTTCCTCTGTGGGCTCCCTATCCTGGAAGACTTCATGAACCCCAATGATATGAGTCTCTCCCACAAGATGCAGTCTCACATGCACAGACTGCTACATCTCAGGCTGCTCACAGAGTCATGTTCTGCTTCAGGAACAGGCACCTCCCCTGACCTGGGGTCTTCCATGGCTGCAGATTCCCATCTGCCTCTCTCTGAGATCCTGCACAGGCTTCAGCTCCATGTCTGCTCACTTGTGATCATTCAGGGGCTACAAAACCACATCTGTCCCACCTTGGTCATTCAGGAACAGCTCCACTGTGCTCCTTAGGGAGTGCCCCACTGTACTCCTCCATGGGGTGCAGGGGCACAGCTGCCATCTCACCAGAGTCTACAGAGAAATCTCTGCTCAGGCACCTTCTCCCCCTCCTTCCTCAATGACCTTGGTGTCTGCTCAGGCATTTCTTTCACCTCCCCTCTGATCCTGCAGGCAATTTTTTAAATTTTTGCAGTTGTTTCCCCTTTCGTGAATGAGTTACTTGCAGAGGTGCATCCCAGTTCTGATATGCGTTCAGGCTTGGCCTGAAGCTGGGCTAGAACTGGGGCAGCTTAGAGCAGCTTTACACAGGAGCCACTTTTGTGTCCCTCCTGCTTCCAAAACAACAATACACTAACCCAAGGCAAGCAATGGCTTGATAACTTTAAGTACTTCCACTGTTCAACAGTAGCTATGACAAGGTTAGTCTCTTTATGATATATGAAACTATAGACTGGGTTAAGTGCTAAACCATGTCAGCTGAAACATAGAGCTTACAGTTATGTCTTCTGGACTACAAAATTTCACATATGCAAAATAGATAAATTGTTTCCTATATGTTTAAGTTAGGTTGGATATGTTTTATAAAATAAAATCAGAAAATATATTGAAACAGCAAGTGCTGCTATTGCAGTGTCTGCATTGTTCATGCTACTTTCTGCATAGAGCTCTGTCACAGACAGGGAGATGTCTTACATTTCCTTGATTTTTTTTTTTCAGAATCACTGAAAAGATATATTTACTCTGCCTATTTTGTTACATCAAATTATCTTTGAACTGCACTGGAGACTAAAGTTTCTCTCTTTCCCTCTTCTGCCAAAATGTCAGTGTGTATTCTGTGTTGGATAATGAAGGGACTCCCTTCAGCAGGACAATTTAAAAAGGACACAATTTACATTTGAATACCGAGTCTTTACACTTTAGTACATCTTCACTGTCTAAAGCATAAATTAAGGGACAGCAATCTGTCCCAACAGTCTTCATATTTCACATGCTATTCTACTGCTAGTCTAGTGCACACTTTCCTTCGTCCTATCCTTTTATGATGTGCTGCCATGAAAAATGGTATGCTGAAAAAAAATTTTCTGATGGCAGCAGAGCATTCATAAGAGGCTCATTTGAGACATCCAGATAGCTTTTCTCTAGAGCAATATCTTAAAAAGGTACCTGGAGAATGTACTTTGACTTACAGATCTGGACTTTTACAGACACTCCTGGAACAAGACCCAGACAGAGAACACTAGTGCTGGAAACAGTGCATGTTAAAAACAAAAAATACTGTACTTTGGTATAGCTTCCAAAATACACAAGACCAAAGTCAGTGTTGTGAGTAGTGCTTTTTCTTATTACCCTTACAATATGCTGCAATAAAACCAGTGACACAACTCAGGAATAGGGCTTTCATGGTACCTGGAAACTAAGAGTAAAGATACATATACCAGTTTGTCTTGGTTTCTACAGAGGACTTTTGGAATAGGCTATCTCCTCCTGTTTCCCTCTTTACACTTATTTTCCTTCTTGCTTTAAAAGTAGCAGCAATCATTTTCAAGGTGTGATTTGGACTTTTTTCTTTCCTTTTCTTTCTGTATGACTGAGGTACTGGTCTGCTGTCTCACACAGGGAGCTCAGGGTGACCACTGTGGGAGGCTAAAGCTTTAAGGACTTAAAAAGTACATTTGGTTGGTTGACGACCCATGTTTTCTTTTTACAAGATACTGGGTACAGGCGAACCAACCTTGTTAGATTAATGAGATCCTAGCTGTTTTTATGGCAGACCAGACATTCAGTTTAATGATAATGGTTAAGAGTTAGCACAAAATTTGAGTAGCAGAGGAGGGTAGAAGACAAAGCAGAATAACACTCCAACAGAACTGAAAGCCACAAATGCATGGAAAAAACACATTTGACAGCACTCCCTGCTGTGGGAGACCTAGGAAGAGAGAGAGATGTTTAGTCCCTGCTCAAAAAACAGTTGTCCCATGTAGGCAAGCATCAGCAGTCTGGTGTCTGATCTCTGATGAGCTGTCCTCAAAAGCCTCTTCTCTTCAACTCAGGTGCAGTAAGCTCAGCAGAATATGATTTGGGGGCAGCTTGTGTCTGTAAGGCTATGGGACCTTCCCACACAGCTGTCACTGGATGAAGATGAAGACCCAAACTGTAACCTCTCTAGTCCATTAGCCTCTACACAACTAAGAAGATCTTTCCATAGGAACTGTGAAATGAGACAAATTCAATGCTCTCCACTTGAAGTTACCAATCCTAGGATCCCCAGGCAGTGCTCCATACCATTTCTACTGAATTCCAACTCTGCTGTCCTCTCTCTTGCTGAAGATGCTACCAGCTGTCCTGGCTCTGCTCTTGCTCTGGCAATCCCTGCCAGATCACATCATACAAGTTATGGCTTGCACAGAATTTCAGACTGTAAAGGAAAGCTGCAGGGCCCATCACCTGGCTCAGTAATAACACAAGCTGCTCTCCCTGTGGCAGGCCTAGGGTGAAAAGGTACCTATTTCAATCCTCTCTCCCAGAATATTCATGGGATTCAGATGGCACCATGAAAGGCTAAAGGATCAAAAATTACAGGACTTGTTAATCAGTTAATTCTTGACTATTTCATAACTCTGGTAAAAATATCCCAATGAATAAATGTAGCAAACATAAGAAATTCTCATAATACAATTGGAAGCCAATTTGGAAACATACTGAATGCTGGAATCCTCAAAAGACCACTACTGATGACTCATAAGCCCAGGGTCATGTGAAAAATTTGATTTTTGTCTTAGTTTCGTTCCATATCCTAGTTCCAGCACCTCTGTTCACGAGGGACATTCTGATAACATGTACAAAAAGGTTTGCTGCCTGTTGTGTTGATGCTCTATGTTTTCATAGATTAAAAATAAGAAGTGTGACTTTTTTGTTGCAAAATCAATAATTTATAGGTATCAGTAGACTATGAAAATATGAATCCCTTAAGTTTTGAATTTTTAGTGCTGGAAGACAGCATTACATTAGCTGTTATATAGCTTTTTTTTTAATATAGACCGTTAATCTAGTAATTCTCTCTTGTAAGTGGGATGAGTGCCTGGGAATATAAATAATAGAAGATTTGTCTGTTGGCATCTCTTTTCACAAATACAAGAAGTGTAAAAGTTTTGTGAACTAGTGTGTCTTTCCTTGATCACTACACCTAGTTCACTTGAAATCTGAAAAGATGATCAGTAACATTTTTCCTGCCTGGGACTGCCCTGGAAACATACTTTAAATAGATGTACACAGAACCATAACTCTAACAGGCTGATAGTTGAGGGCTTTTCCAAAATGCTCCAATGACATATTACCCATAAGAAAGGTAAAGAAGTTACTTGTTTCTTGCTAGGTAGATAAAGTGAATTTTCTGAATGTTGAGGTTTGTGTATTGTAGGCAGCACTTCTTTCCATGGTACCCCAGAAAAATCTTCATGTTAGCAGAAAAATAGGCTAAGAAAGAATTATTATTATTATTTGTTTAAAAACATAAATGTGCTTCAGATAGAAATTTTAAGTTAATAAGCCATCTAGACTATTAAATCTTACACAGACCATATGTGAATGTTTTTGCAACGTATGATTAAATTACAGTGATGACCTAGTCCCCCAAAACAGTCCCAAATAGCCTTAAGCCTCATAAAAGTTTATGGGGAGTCAACATACCAAGGAAACATGTAGATTTTCTCTCACTACTATTACCAGTGTTAAAAATTATGATCATATTTAAAGATCTCCTACCTCACCTGCAATAAAAAGCTGCTTCTTTCATTAGTTCAGCGATATATCTAAAAAATTACCTGAGACCTCTAAATAATAATATGCACAGAATAGGTGTACCTATGATATAAAATTTTTTTCAATCACTGGAATCTATGGAAAATAAGGGTACTTGTTAATGTATACAGAAAATTTTAAATAGATAAACATATAAGCACAGAGACATTATTTTCATTTTATAGAAATAAAAATAAAAAAAGTCTTCTTGTTAGTCACCCTCATAAGAAAATTTTTAATAGAATACCATTTTCTGTTTTGGTTTTCCACTATCTGGAAGATAAGAAGTTAAGGATTTCCATGTTCCTATTAATTTCACATAGACCTCAATGTAGTCACTTAACTCTTACTTAATGGACAAAAAAAGGATGAAAAAATAAATTACAGAATACCAGAACTACTACTATTTCTTTGCTAAATGCCTATTGATGGTAAGACTCAATGATCTTGAGGTCTTTTCAAACTTCAATGATTTTATAATACATTTAATTCCTCTACATTGTAAAGCATGCTGCATCTAAAACATATGTGCTAAGAAATATCTTTTTTCATTTCACATTTAACTGATTCTCACAGAAGTTTGACGTATCTTAAAGGTTCCTCCCAACTCTGAAAATTCTACGATTCCATGATTCTAAGTTAGAGAAAGAATATGAAAAAACACAGTTTCACACCTAATGCACACTGAAATAGTCTTCTGATACTTTTTGGTTCATTCTTAGCTAGTTATTTACATTTCAGGAAGTCCTGTACAGATATGATTTGAGCAAATATTTCCCCATCATCATTAATCAGAATTAACCCTGAAAATAGTCTTCTATTTTAGTAAGATACCTGCAAGTTTTTGCTTATCCCCTGTCCCATTTTTATTGACATAAGTCTTGAACTTTGTAAAGATGCAGTCTTGCTTTGTTAACATAAAAATTCTCTGATGACTGAAAAGATGGGGAGTATTAACAACTGGTTCTTAGACAGCCAAAGACACAAAACTAATTAAATCCTTTACAAATCTGACACAACAATTTTCATATTTCATGTCTTTTAAATGGCACTTTAGTTTAAACAGATTAACCATCCTTGCTGCAGCCAAGGCTTAATTAGCAAGTCTACTGGGGCTAGTCTTTTTATGTGGATAGCTCTCCTGTAAACAGGAAAAGCATAGGAAGAATAAAACTTTTATCAGGTCTGTGGTGAACAGCTCTGATTGTGAAGTTCTGAGGCATCTCAACCTAAGTGCTAGGTAAATAAAAGAAAAGGTAAAAAAAGAAAAACTTTTTTTGTTCAAAATCAGCACTACATATACACATGTATAGATTCATGTCTATGTATGTGTATGCTTTAATAAACACAAGTGGTAGTCTTCCCATTTAATGAGTTAGCATTAAATTAATTTACACAGTGTTAGACTAAGAGTTCCATGAAAACCTGTCCTGAGAAGCCTGAGTATCATATTATTAAGCACATCTTTCTTTGTATGTATTCATCTGTCATGAGTCACTGGTATTATTCCATGGAGGAAAAACACTCCAGTTTAACAGAGGATGCCTGGGGCACCTAAGCAATATCATATCTAGCCATTTACCATAGAAATACAGAACTTGCTTGCAAAAAGCAGCCTCATCTAGAATTTTTATTTGCTCATTTTTAATATTAATTTTTTTTAAAAAAATCTTTTTAAGGTAATGTAAATGAAAAAGCATCAGTGTTTATGTTTTTCTCCTTGTATTCCTAGTAATGAATATGCTATATAGCTCACATATGCCTGACAACAACTGCCATTAGTATATTCTAATTTTTAACTTGGATTTGCATAGAGATTTTTTTTCTCCTGTTGTATCATTCTATCTGGGTCCTGCAATTTCAAAGCAGTAAATGTAAAACCAAAATTACAAAATGTGAATGAAACTTTCCAAAATTTGAACAAAGATGCTTGTTCTACCTTTGTTTAAGCAAATGATGTGAAGATTCTAATCATGTATTTAATAATTCCCAATTACTTTCCCCAGTTTTATTTTATTTGTTGATTTTTTTTTTTTTTGGAAGAATAATACTACTTATAATTTGGTTTACTTTTCATTATAGTGAAGAAAATGGGGTAGATTTTCAACTTTCAAAGCAGGAATATTACCAGTGGTTGACAGATACACTTCTTTCATCATGGGGTATTCGGTGAGAAGAAAATAAAGTAAAAAATAAAAAAGAAAAAAATTTTCCATTTTTAGTAATCTTTCTAGTTGTTATTCCTTACCATGAACATAAGAGAGCTTGATCATATGTAAAGAATAATTTCCATACAAGTAACAATATTTATTTGCACCTATAAATTACAATATGAGTATCTTTAAAAAATATTTAAAGTAATGAATTTATCTTCACTGATGATGCAGTCACATACTATCTTTTGAAGGTGGCCTTTGTCAGAAGACTAACACTGTTGTCTCTTACTATTTTAAAGTCTCTATGTGATATATATGCTACTGCACCAGATTCTTTGCACGATTATTTCAACACCAGAAACCTGAATTCTGATTTACAGACATTCAATGGGATCTTGGCTACAGAGAAATAACATTTGAAAACATCAATTCAGACATTTATTTACGAATATGTAACAATAAGAATCCTTGAAGTACCTTTATTTCATAGTTTGAATCTGTCTAGATTCATATTTCTGATGTGTTCATGTTTTTGCACATTTGAAGGCACAACCATATTCACATAGATCATAATCTGGAACATTTTCTTAGCTACTACTTAAAAATAGTCAAGTATCAAATGCATGAGCTGCTACAAATTGCCATTCACTCCTTAGACTGATGCTGTGCAACAAGGCGCATCTTCCTTATATGAAAAAAACTTGTAATACTTACTAATATTTCACTTTCAGCTGTGAAAATTTCAGGTGTCACTGTTTGATATAGAGGACAGGGAAGTGCATACACACAGGAAATAAGGAATATTTCTTTGGTCCACAAATACATTTGAAACTGTGAAAGCAGTGGACAGAAAATCTACCCTGGCATACATTAGATTAAAGCGTTAAATGCTTTCTGACTCTTTAAAAAGTTTTGTGGATTGCAATAATCCCTCGCAACTGATACTGCTATATATTGCCACAGTTATTTTTTTTAAAAAAAGGAAAAATCCTGGAAAAAACTCTGATCTGCATTTCAGGTCATTACAATTTCTGTGCTAAACCAGAAGATTCTTCTTAGTGTCTTTCACTTAACCCTGACTACCATGAAGCACTGATTTACACTTTTTGTGGGTTTGTAGCATTTTTTCTCAGGTGTTAAGGCTGAAGGAAATGCTGTCTTAAAGTGTTGTACTTAGGAATAAGTATGCCAAAGAACTGGGGATCTTTAGCTAAAAAGAATTTTATAAAGTCTGACTAAAGGGGCCTAATAATGAAGCAACAAAGCATTTCCAAAGAATCTTATATTCATAATTTCTTTCACCCTGCCTGTGTGACTTACTGAAAGTTACACCTCACAAGCCACTCCATGGTTACATTTCCTCTATTGAGAAAACAGCAATAGATACAGATTACATCAACATTACTTAGGTAATTAAACCATTTGATTACCAAGGGTCATTTCATGTAATAAGCCTCCTCTAGCAAGAGACAAAGCATTGCTCACACTACTGCTCAAATATGTTAATAGTATGAACACAGGTAGCTGTACATTTAAGTAATTTTGCCTATGTCATTATCCATTCGTAAGATTTACATGTATTATTCTCCATATGTTCACATAATCAGAAAAATTTTATTGAGCCTGCAGCTGATTCTAGTTACAACACCCTTCTCTTTAATGAGTTTAATGTGAAATTTTGTACATCCATTGCAATTTTGTGTAAAAAATATTACTTGTTAATGTAAACAGACATATACACTCAAAACAATTGTGAGATTCAGGTGTGATAAGCAAAAACTAGCTCAGATTGTATTGTAAGTAAACTAAGTGAACTAAAGTGGACTGAGTATAAGTTTTGTTTCTTTGTGTGCTGTTGGTTAATTTATGGAATTGAAGATATTGGAGGCAGATATTTGCAGTATGCAATCAGTTCTTCCTTTGGAAATGCTGAAATTTTCAATTATAATGGATTGATGTTTTAAAAATGTTTTAAATGTTACTGTGTTTTAAAAATGCCCCTGTGAATAAAAATTGCATTTTGCTATTTTTTTTAAAGAAAACTTTAATGTTTTAAAATGCACAGTAAAATACAAGGTCTATGTGGACATTTACATGACCCTTTTGTTAGAGGGTTAAGACAACACAGAGCTGCTGTTAGAGTGTGAAAAGAAATATTTAAAGTTTTAATTATAACTAGGAAGGTCTGTTCTTCAGAGCTTACACCACAGGGCTTTACTACCTCTATTTGAACTGTATATTGTATAAGAACCTTACAACTATGGTTTTGAATGTAACAAGGTACATATGACATATTGACTGCACTTGAATCCAGATCTCCATTTAGTCACTTTTTAAAAACTCCAGGACAATTATCCTAAGCATTTTTACAGATTTCCTATTACCTACTGCTGCTTTGGAAAAAAAAAACAAAAAGCAAATAAAAATTCGAAGAACACCATAGATGATTTTGCTTTTTCTTTCTCTGTGCACCACTTGATCCTTTATCCCATGCAGGTTTGCACCCATTTAAAAAATATTTTCACTTGTCCCATGTCTCCTGCAGAGGATGAAAATTGTATTAATCACCATGCAGTAAGCTTAATTTTAGTAGAAAACAAAAAACACCTATTCCTTGTGTCATTTTCACTCTTCCCATGGAGAGAAAAGACAGCCAGGAATGTAGATCTCTGTTGACCTTGTGGGATAAGAGGTAGGTTGAGAATATTTTATCATGAACTTTCCAGGCCTAACTTCCTTTAGTGAAATTTTAGGGTGGCAACAAAATTTACAGGTTGGACTTTTCTCATGGGCAATTAGTCAAAGAGAATCTTTACTTGTGTCAAAAGACTAAAGAAAGGACAAAATTCGTAATTTTTCAAGGCATGCCAGTGACAAATAGAGATAGTGAGCATATAGGTGTCTGATATAGTCACAGCAGCAGCTCCATTTCTGCCTATTAATTTATTCCCTACATTTAAGTGTCATATTTCAGTTATCCTTCTTAAATAGCCCTATTTTAACAAATGTGATGTATTCGTCAGAAGTTCATGTCACAAATCTTGCCTTGTCAAAGACGTTTCTGTGTAGCCCGTGGCTTGGCTGATGTGTCACATGGAACCTGCACTATGTGGGCACCCACTGGCTTTGCAGAGCAGAAAAAAGAAAGGCAAAGAAGGATGAAAAAAAGTTGCTGTATTTTTAACATTCTTAACATTAGTTCCTGGTATAATTTTTTCATTGAGCAGAGAATGGACATAGTAAGAACCTCATAAACTCCATGAAGAAATTAAAGTCTTCAGCACAGGCTTTCACTTACAATCCTAAGATTTTGTTTTCCTTCATTCTGCTAAATACTGAAGCGAAAAATATTCTTAGTTCTATGAAAATAAGGCTTGGTATTACATCTTTTGGTAAGGGAATCAAAGATAAAGAAAAAGAAAATTAATTTCAGAGGATCTGTACAAATAAGAAAAGTCCTGTGTATGAATTTCAACACAACCTCACAGAGTGAAGAGTACTGATTTTATTTTATGTGGGATGTGATAAGTATTCATAGTGTTACTTTGCCTTCTCTGGATCCTATCTTATACTCAATCTAATGGTGTGGCAGGTAATTCAGGTAATAATCATTCAGTTGTGTGTGGTCTGATACAAAAAAATTTTCCTTGGAACAATGTGTAGAAAAGGAACTTGATGTAGCTGTCGCATACCAAATACCAGCAGGCTAGAGATAGTGCAAAGTACCCTTATGGAGTCCAATTCCTTTTTAATAAAAGCTTTCAGAATATTTAATTCAACTCTAAAGCAGAAAACAAAGATTCAAAACCAAATCAGGATTGCCATTTGCAGTCTCTGCCTTTGTGAGTTATTTCAGTGGTGAAAAATTATGGGGGTAGAATATTTTTTCAAGAAGCCTTTTCCTTTTGACTTCACAGGACGATCTCTTTCAAAATAATCAGTGACTGGTGACAGTGAATAGTTTCAGGCCAGTAGTCAAAATGCTAATGAACATTCTGATTAGGTGGAACATGGGCTGAAAGGTTCTGCATCCTGATATTCCATTTATGAGTTACATTGTTGGTCATTTGAATTTTCCCTGTTGGCATGTTTAGTAAACTCAGAAAAGTGTCTACATTAGGCTTTCTTTGCATGTGCACTGGGCAAGTAATTTACTGTGTATTTCTCAATGATTGGTGCATCTCTTTTTGTACAGGAGTGAAAGAATTCAAGCAACCACAAAATAATTTGCTTTGGGTAGACCACTAAAGTATTTTTCTGCCTAACAGTGTAAGGAAGTAAGATGAAAAATACATGAAAATCAGAAAATCAATATGAAGTTTCATAAAATGAATACATTTAATCTACAGTGTATTTCAGGGGTTCCTAGAGTCTAGCATCTTTTGCAAAATGCTCAGAAAAATTAACAGAAACCTACCCACTGTAAAACTGGAAATTTTGTGCATACATATTTGAAACACGGCCAAGTGCCGGGTCCTGCACTTTGGCCACAACAACCCCATGCAGCGCTACAGGCTGGGGACAGAGTGGCTGGAGAGCAGCCAGGCAGAAAGGGACCTGGGAGTCTGCATCAACAAGAAACTGAACATGAGCCAGCAATGTGCCCAGGTGGCCAAGAAGGCCAATGGCATCCTGGCCTGTATCAAAAACAGCGTCACCAGCAGGTCCAGGGAGGTGATTCTTCCCCTGTACTCAGCGCTGGTGAGGCCACACCTCGAGTACTGTGTCCAGTTCTGGGCCCCTCAGTTTAAGAAGGATGTAGAGGTCCTGGAACAGGTCCAAAGGAGGGCAACCAGGCTGGTGAAGGGACTTGAGCACAGGCCCTATGAGGAGAGGCTGAGAGAGCTGGGGCTGTTCAGCCTGAAGAAGAGGAGGCTCAGGGGAGACCTCATTGCTGCCTACAACTACCTGAAAGGAGGCTGTAGCGAGGTGGGAACTGGACTCTTTTCACAGACGACCTTCAACAAGACAAGAGGACACAGTCTTAAGATGTGCCAGGGGAGGTCTAGGTTAGATATTAGAAAGAATTTCTTCACGGAGAGGGTGATTAGGCTATGGAATGGACTGCCCGGTGAGGTGGTAGATTCTCCGTCCCTGGAGACATTTAAAAAAAGACTGGATGTGGCACTCAGTGCCATGGTCTAGCAACCGCAACGGTGGTTCAAGGGTTGGACTAGATGATCTCTGAGGTCCCTTCCAACCCGGCTAATTCTGTGATTCTGTGATTCTGTGAAAATAAACTGCTTAAGCTTTGAGGTATCATATATCATTTCAGACCTTGTGGCAGAAATAAAGAATGACCTTTTTACTGAAATTTTATGGCAAATGGCTGTGAAAATAGGAAAATAATTTTATATAGAAAATTGTCCTTTTAAGACCCAACTGACTTAGATAGTTTTTAAAATCCCGTCTTAGTTTAAGAATACACCTTTATATTATATACTGTTAAAAATCTGTTTGATTTGTTGCAGAGTGACTGTAGGATTTTTTAAAACCTTAAAAAAACACTGATTTTTCATCATTTTCTCATATAAGGTTAATTTTAATGATTTTTTTAAATCCCCCCTGTATTAATAAAAAACTAAATAATATCAGAAAGGAAACAGAGCCCTGATTCTCTAATTTTAATTATTGAAATGTTCGATTTTGAATGCCTCAGTGCCTTTCGTTTGTGCTTAAACAAATATAAGATTACTGCTTCATGTACTACAGAATTTAAATTCTAGTTTTTTGTCCCTCCAAGGCAGAAAGATGACACTAAAATCAGGAATGCTGCCAACATCCCTAGAGAGTTGTTTTCACCTTAGGCATACTGTTAGAAAAAAATAGTCTAGCAAACCCATTGTTAGTTTTGTGATTGGAGAGTCAGTTTTACAGATGCCTAATAAATATTTTTCTTTATGTGTATGTAGGCTATAAAAATGAACATCTGCATTTTAAAGCCTGAAAATATTTGTCTTTATTTTCATAACTAAAGTCAAAGCTGTAGCAAACTAATAGCATTTAACACTACAAACCATTTCTCTCAGATACTTTTCTAGCTATAGCATTTCAAAAATAATTCAAATTGAAAATGTGTGAAGATACTAGGCTTTTATAGAACAACACTTTCTGTGGTACTGTAAATGTTGTGTGGTCTCTCTTTTGGCTTTTCCGAGCTGCATTTGACAAATTAAAAAAAAGACATCTTTTGGTTGTAGCCCAATGGGTTTGTAGCCCATTCTGTAAGTATGTGTCAAGTTGTTTTCATATAATGAGACTTTCTGTGCACCAGAAAATATAAACATGCATTGCTGTCAAATAAAACAGCTGTGTTACCTTCGGGATTCTTCAAAAAGGCAAAAAAGGTTCAATACATGGCTAATAGAAAACTGCAACATCAACAGGCTCAGATGTAGGCAACAGTAAATAAAAACTAATTAAAATATTTGCAAAATGTTTGATAGCATCTTTTTCAGGCTAGAGGCCTTTAAAACCCTCATGGTATAGAACTAGAATTGTCTGGTATCTGAGGTTACATTGTATTTATTTCTTGTGAGTAATTTCTGTTATTTTGGTCTAACTGGAACATAAAAAAATAAAATCAGAAATTCCAATGGGCAACCTATGTTTAACTTAAAACTTAATTCCAAAAAATGGAAGATGATGTTCTCACTCACCCACCAACCCAGATTCTACTAAAGGCAAAAAAATATTATTAGATATGCATTTTCTGGGTCTAGTTGATAAAATGAGAAGTTGGAATTATTGTAATGTTGTATTAAATTCCATAATCTGACTGTCATATCAGAAAAAGCCATTGCTGGAGTAAAGAGCATTATCTAAAAAAAACCAACCAAACCCAACAAAACCACAAAAGGCACATAGCCTGCTTCTCAGTCCCTTCAGGAACAAGCTAGTGAAGAGTTTTTTTATAGGCATTGGACAAAAGAGCTTTTCTGTGTCTTAACCTACTTAAAACTCCTCAAAACAAAGCATTCCTCTTATCTTGCTCACATTTCTTCTGTTACATGAGGGATTAAAAGGGATACATTGTGATTGGTGACATTACAGTGTGTTTTACAAACCTGAGAACCGAGATAAAAAGGATACAGTAATATTCAAACAGAAAGAATACAGTGGTGACAGTGGTGGGGTTCCTTCCAAGAAAATACAAAAGTGTATACCTCGTATATACCTAAGACCTGAGTGTTATGTGGGAGTATTTTTTTTTTTTTCCTGAGTGATAATTGCTGTGGGTAATATTTTCAGGTCTGAAAAATTATTTTCTTCCTTTTTCTTAATGTATGAAAGAAAAATAAATTTCTTTCTTCGTCATTCTCCTCTCCTCTCTGAATCTGAGCAACATAACATTTCCTTTCTTGCATGTAAATGATATGTTACTATTAATCCCCTGGTGTTTTGATGCCTGAAGGCATATTTTCAGCTTTCACTACTTCATCTAGTGTCATATTGTAAGTCATTGACCGTGGCAAGAAGTCAATGCTCATGTTGCAGAAAAAACAATGGTACCACTCTTAAAAGTATTTTGTTTTTGGATTAATGTTTAATATTTGATTAAAATAATATTGTAATGAGAAAAAATATGGAAAAGTAGCTTTTTTACTGTAATAGCTACTTTTCCATCCATTTCTTGTGTGAGTGGAAGATCAGTAAGTAGTATTGTGTACTGTGCCAGTCTGAGCAACCAGCCCTGCCTTAAGGCCGTGCAAGTGTAAAGCAAGCCTGACTTCAGCCTTAAACTGAGTAATTAAAGTAACCCAGAAGATGAAGGAAACTGGACCCTTTTCTCTGCGTGGGGCATAAGGAAGAACACTCCTCCTTCCCCTAAAGTATCCTCTCGTAAGATGCAACATTGGGTTTTTTAGGATGAAGAGCACATGAATAAATAAGCTGACAGTGCAAAATTAATCTAACCACCCATCTGCATTAGAACCAGTGCTACCAGAAAAGCAAGTAAAATATTAAAAAGAAGCATCTTAATGAGAGAGAGTGAAGCACCCATTTACCACATAGAAAATATCCACAGAGAAATTTGCTGCCCACCAGGAGCTTGTGTGCATGATTTGACTGGCAGGCTGTCAAGGTGAAGCCTACGGATACACAAACAGTGGAAGCAGTGACAGGTAACTTGGAAATGTTGCTTAGACGTGTAGGGATGGCATAAGGGAAGTTAAGGCACAGCTAGAGTGGAATTTTTCAAGGAACATGAATAATAATATTGTCAAGAGGTTGGTTTTTTTGTCAGAAAAGGAACATTAAAGAATATTTACCTGATAAAAAAGGCAGACCTGATGAGAAGCAGCATGGGGTAGGCTGAGGTACTCATCAGAGTTGTTTGTCTCAGTTTTCTCCAGTAATAACTCTTCCCACATCTCTCAAGATACTGAAGCTCAAGTCAGGGAGTAGGGAAATTAATTTCCTCTTATCATAAGAGAAGAAAATGTTTTATGTCACCTGAGGAACCCGAATATACAGATCATGGTACCCAGGCATCCTAGATTCCTGAGGGAACTGGTGGATGTATTCACTCAGCCACTGTCTGTATTCTAAGCCAAGGCTGTTGGGTGACATGCTGAGTGACTGGAAACATTGCAGCCATTTTTAAAAAGAACAAAAAAGGACTCTGGGACTGCTGATCTGTCATTCTCATCTTCATGCCTGGTAACATAGAACAAGACACCTGGAAAATGTGTTGAAGCCTACGGAAGAGAAGTTGATTAGAGACAGCCAACATAGCTTCACCAAGGACAAATCAATCCTGATTAGTGTAGTGGTCTTCTATGATGGAGTGACTGCATCAGTGAACAGGGAATGAACAATTGATATAATCTACTTAGACTACTATAAGGCCTTTGATTTAGTCCCAGACAACATTATTTTGGAGAGATAGGAGTTCAATGGATGGACTTTAAGGTGGACAGACAACGGTCTGGATAGCGTCAAAGAATTACACTCAACACCTGAAAGATATGATTTAAAGGTTACCCAGAAACATTGTAGAATTCAAGGCTGAAGAATGAGGATGTGCTCTATCTCCCAGAGAGATACAGCTTTTTCTAGGTCTGCCAGTGTTGACGAAGAATGAAGCCATTCTTTAAAATTCTACTAATTCTCCCTTAAAAAACTACTAATTCACTGAGACTAAACCAAGCCCAGAAGCATATGTCTACTTTGGATGCTGGAGTTTTGTCAACAGCTCCAGGTGTAAGATAAAGCATTCAGATAAGACATACAGAAACTTAGTAAATATCTTTAATTTTACAAAACAAGTGGAATACTAAAATTTTCAGAAGCTATAGGAAACCAGTAAAGCAGAGGAAGCAGAAAAATCAGTTAGGATTCTTTCTGCCACATAACAGGTTTCTATTCTGAACCTCAGACATTCAACCTTTTCTCTTAGACTTGCTTTAAGAGGAGTTATAGTCCTTTTTGTTTCTTTGTTTAAAAGCAGTTTATTTTTATTTAAAATTAGTCAGAATATAATAGTGAATGTTCAGGACACTAATAGGTTAGAGTTAACAGAACAATGAAGTCTAACATCTTAAAATGGGAAGTATTGCCAGCTGTGCCTAGCTAATTCAAATTAAAATTAATACAACATAGGTAGTAGACTCAATCCATAAGTCCTAACAACTTCCGGAATTTCCCATGCATCTATAGGGACTCCAGGGAAAAGTACTCCACTGAAATGAATCAAAAGAGTAACAGGGATTTAATTTCCTTCTCAATTTTGTTGTGAAGGTTGTTGTGCAAAATTTTCTGAGCTAAGCAAGTGTAACAGTAAGGAAAGGCTACATTTCATTTTAAGTTTCTCAATTAATAGTGTGTGCTTGGGTAAAATCCACAATAACATCAGATCATGTCTGTAGAAAAGCCACCTTTGTAACTGCAGATGAAAAGCACAACCTAAGGAAAACCATGATACGTCATGTAAAGCAGTTAACTTCTTCCTTGGGTAAAATCTTGTGAGTTGTATTTTTGATAATTGTACCCACTATGATTTCCACAATATCTTTTTTCTAAATGCTCTATGTTTTCTCTCAGCATTCATTTTTTCCCAATATTTTCTACATAGAATGGGAATTTCTTTAGATAATTCTTTTTTCCCAGAATGCAATTTCATTCTGCTGCCCCTTTTGTCTGCTTGGGTGTCTGTTACTTATGTTTGTTTTCTGTCCTGATACATATTCACAATTAATTCCAGAAAGAACACTATCTGTGAATTTTAGCAGTGTCAAAATGCAGAAATAATCTCAGATTTTAAACAGAACTAATCTTAAAAACAAGTCTTCCCTTTATATTTCTTTCAATATTTGACAAATTATACTATTTGAGACTATGGTTGCTCCAAAGTTATATTCCTTGGTCTTTGGCCAGCCTGTGGAACAAGGGACGTTCTTTATTGTCACAGTTTAACACTGGCCCGGGAATTAAACCGAATGACAGATGCTCTCTATTAATCCCCCTCCCTGATAAAGGAAGGAGAAAGAATAAGGGAGAGAGACTTATGGGTTGGAAACCAAACTACACAGCTTTAATGAGACAGGAATGATAAAAAGGAAAAATTACTAAATATATACAAATATAAATGAAAATGAAACCACATTCCTTCCATCTTCCCCTCAGTAATGCTCACATCACCACTGAGGCTGCAGTGGCAGCCCTGGGAAAGTCCAGGCTGGACTCCTGGAGTTGGCAGCAGTCGAGAGCTGGAGGCAGGAACACACAGATTCAGGATGGCACGGATCAGGACCACAGGCAGACAAATGGGTAGAATCCTCTCAGGATGCTGAACCAAACAGGGACAGGTGAAGAAGGGGAAGCAGGAAGGGGTTTGACCCCTCTGATCCCTCAAATTTGTACTGAGTATGACGCGTATGGGATGGAATACTTGGTTCGGTCAATTCTGGTCATTTATCTTGTCCACTCCTCCCTAAAGGAGGACTGCAGGTGTGACCTCTTTACTCCTTTTCTCTTTCTGGAGCCCAAAATGTTCCTCAGAACTGAGCAGTGTCCTTGGTTCTCAAGGCCATTCTCTAGCTGTAACTATAAACATTATAGCGACCAGTCCAGGAGCAGACACTGTCTGAGAAACTTGCTGTTAATTTCAGCAAGTGCAGCTACTTACAAGAGACTTAGCTGAAAGCAAAAATACAGGACAGAAAATTACCTTTATCCTGGTCCAAGCCAGGACATTTATGAATTCTGTTTAAATTGAATGAAGAATAGTGACACAAAGCCCAGTTTTCCATAGAACAACTACTGAAATAATGTATCTCCATGAAAGAAGAAAAAGCTTAGAAACTGGAACTGCTTTGTAGAAGCCAAAGGATTTGGCTTCATAAAAGACGAATGGAATATTTTTTTATTTTTCTTTAAATCAAATGGCTAGTATGGGAGGGTAGATAAGTCCAGAAAACAGAAAGGAAACCACAGAAAAAGTTACTACAAGGATAACAAGGATAAAATGACTGGAGAAGTAATTTCCAGAGACAACTGATACAGCAATCACTGTAAACAAAAGCCAGACATCAGTTATGTTTAATAGATTTTAAAAAAAATCTATGCATATGGTCTGTCCTGAAAGTGAAGTTCAATGAAATCAACCTCATATCATAGACTTTTCACTGTTAAAAACTTATTGGAACAATAGAATTAGTTTCTTTACTTTTCAGTTTTTTTCATTGAATTTGAATGGATCTTTTAACACAATAGCACTTGCCTCATCCTTCCCTGTTCCCTTCCAGTTATTCTGCCAGAAAATACATCAAAGCACCTTTTGGTCTCATGGCTACCCTGGACTTAAAACAGTTTTTCATAGTACAAATGATTTCCGTAGTAAAGAACATGATATATCAGGTAGGAAGAAAACATATAGCCTAATGAAACACTTTTGGTGGAAGTTGAATTCAACGTATTTCCCTTTTCCTAAGTCATGAATGTTAGAAAATATTCCATTACTACAGGCTAGATAGGTCTATGATATCAAGATTAACCTGGTAAGACTCTTTTCTGAGAAGCAAGGGTGGCATTCCTCAATATAGAACAAAAATGGTGAGCCTCTTTCCTTTTCTATGCTCATTTTTACCTTTGGTATATTACATCAAAAACACTGGCAGACATGACTTTCCTGTCTTTGCTAGCAGAAATTAGCAGAAGAGAAAATTAAGTTAAAACCAAAATCAGAGATATTAAGTTTTAGAAATGGGGTTTTATGGCTGTTCAGTGCTCCAGCCTTTCTTCACTAGCAATTTGTGTTGATATTTGTATAAGGTCACACAAGCAGTGAATTTGATTCTTAATTTCAGTGAACACTTTTCTATATCACAAACAAGAATATACTTCTGAAAAAAATGGTAATCTGCACTCATGAGAGGCTTAGGGTGGCAAAAGAAAGGTTTCACAGGTTAGATATGAAATACAGTGTTAAAACTGTGCATAAAAGCTTGTCTAACACACATGATAATTTTGAATGCACTGAATGTAAGTTGTAGTATTGCTATGCCCTCTGCACAGGCTTCTCTGTACAGGAAATGATATTATGCATAAGTGAATTTACTTGTGTTGTCTATGTTCTAATATTACATTTCTGCTAATGGCTTTCATTATGGGTGTTTCTGTATATGAAAAGAGTTTTTGGAGTCTGGAAGAAGTGGTGCTTCCTTCCTGATATTGCAACAAAGTTTTCAAAAAGAAATTTCCATGTTTCATTCTTTAATAATGCCTGTGGATCAGAATCAAGGGGAAGGTCAACAAGGCTGATATTGTGATGGGAGTCTGTTACAGACCACCCAATCAAGATGATGAGGATGATGAAGTATTCTACAGGCAACTGGCGGATGTCTCCAAATCGTCATCCCTTGTTCTTGTGGGCGACTTTAACCTACCAGACATCTGCTGGGAACTCCACAGCACAGAGACGAAGCAGTCTAGAAGATTCCTGGAGTGTATAGAGGATAATTTCCTGCTCCAGCTAGTAAATGAGCCCACCAGGAATGGAGCCTCGCTTGACCTTCTTTTCACAAACAGAGAGGAGCTGGTGGGAGATGTGGTGGTCGGTGGTCGCCTGGGACTTAGTGACCATGAAATAATAAAGTTTTCAATATTCAGGGATACAAGGAGGGTCATCAATAAGACCTCTACGCTGGACTTCCGAAGGGCAGATTTTGACCTCTTCAGAAGACTTGTTCGGAGTATACCCTGGGAAACAGACCTTGAAAACAGAGGGGTACAGGAGGGTTGGTCGTACTTCAAGGAACAAGTTCTGAAAGCACAGGAGCAAGCTGTCCCAATATGGCGAAAAGCGAGCCGGCGGGGAAGACAACCGGCCTGGCTGAATTGGGAGACTCTGAAAGAAATTAGGGTTAAGAGGAGGGCCTACCAATTATGGAAAAAAGGGATAACTACTGAGGAGGAATTTAGGAATATTGTTAAGTCATGTCGAAAGAAAATCAGAGACACAAAAGCACAATGCGAACGGAATCTCGCCACCTCTGTGAAGGATAACAAAAAGTCCTTCTACAGATACATTAGCAGCAAAAGAAGGGGCAAGGAAAATATCCATTCTATACTAGACACGAGTGGGAATATAGTTGTTAAAGATGAAGAAAAGGCTGAGGTATTTAACACCTTCTTTACCTCAGTTTTCAGCGGAAAGACAGGTTACCCTGAAGACGGATGGCTTCTGGAGCTCATAGAAAGTGACATGAATCTAAACAGCCCCCCTGTAATCCTGAAGGACACAGTCTGTGACCTACTGCGATGCTTGGATCCCCACAAGTCTATGGGACCAGATGGGATCCACCCAAGGGTAATGAAGGAGCTGGCAGAAGAGCTCGCCAAGCCTCTCGCTATCATCTATCAACAGTCCTGGCTCACTGGGGACATCCCAGATGATCGGAAGTTGGCGAATGTCACACCAATCCACAAAAAGGGCCGGAAAGAGGACCCAGGAAACTACAGGCCCGTCAGCCTGACCTCAGTGCCTGGCAGGGTCATGGAACAGATCATCCTCGGTGCAATCACACAGCACCTGCAGGATGGGCAAGGGATCAGACCCAGCCAGCACGGTTTTAGGAAGGGCAGGTCATGCCTGACCAACCTGATCTCCTTTTATGATCAGGTGACCCGACTGGTGGATGAGGGGAGGGCTGTGGATGTGGTCTACCTAGACTTCAGCAAAGCCTTTGACACCGTCTCCCACAGCATCCTCCTGAAAAAACTGTCAGCCCGCAGCTTGGACAGGAGCACCCTGTGCTGGGTTAGGAACTGGCTGGAGGGCCGGGCCCAGAGAGTGGTGGTGAACGGGGCTGCATCCAGTTGGCGGCCGGTCACTAGTGGTGTCCCCCAGGGATCAGTGTTGGGCCCAGTTCTGTTCAACATCTTCATTGATGATTTAGATGAGGGGATTGAGTCCATCATCAGCAAATTCGCAGACGACACCAAGCTGGGGGGAGTGTTTGATCAACTAGAAGGCAGGAGGGCTCTGCAGAGGGACCTGGACAGACTGGAGAGTTGGGCTGATTCCAACGGGATGAGGTTTAACACGGCCAAGTGCCGGGTCCTGCACTTTGGCCACAACAACCCCATGCAGCGCTACAGACTGGGGACAGAGTGGCTGGAGAGCAGCCAGGCAGAAAAGGACCTGGGAGTCTGGATCGACAAGAAGCTGAACATGAGCCAGCAGTGTGCCCAGGTGGCCAAGAAAGCCAATGGCATCCTGGCCTGTATCCGGAACAGCATTGCCAGCAGGTCCAAGGAAGTGATTCTGCCCCTGTACTCAGCCCTCGTGAGGCCACACCTTGAGTACTGTGTCCAGTTCTGGGCCCCCCAGTTCAGGAAGGATATCGAGGTCCTGGAGCAGGTCCAAAGGAGGGCAACCAGGCTGGTGAAGGGACTCGAGCATAGACCCTACGAGGAGAGGCTGAGAGAACTGGGGTTGTTCAGCCTAAAGAAGAGGCGGCTCAGGGGAGACCTCATCGCTCTCTACAACTACCTGAAAGGAGGATGTAGCCAGGTGGGGGTTGGGCTCTTTTACCAAACGACTTTCAACAAGACAAGAGGGCATGGACTTAAGTTGTGCCAGGGGAAGTTTAGGTTAGATATTAGAAAGAATTTCTTTACGGAAAGAGTGATCCGTCATTGGAATGGGCTGCCCAGGGAAGTGGTGGATTCTCCGTCCCTGGAGATATTTAAAAAAAGACTGGATGTGGCACTCAGTGCCATGGTCTAGCAACCGCAACGGTGGTTCAAGGGTTGGACTCGATGATCTCTGAGGTCCCTTCCAACCCAGCCAATTCTATGATTCTATGATTCTATGATCAGTGAAGTGCCATACAGAAAATCCAGGTGGTTTTGACCTTTGAATCAGACTTTTAGTTCAAGAAAAGACAAACATGGATATTAAATTATGGGCAGATGACAAAATAAAAATAGACCCAGAAAACATTTTTTAATTTAGTTATTTATTTATTAAAAAGGGTATTTTTAGTGAATGTCATATATCATAATGTGGATGGTAATCCTAGGACTGTTATTTATAAAACTTCATTGTATTTCTATTTTCTTAGCATACTGCAAATAATAAGATCATAAGACATGATGTTTTAGTGCATCTTTGCACTTAATCTTTGTATCCTTTGTAATGAATAGTTGCAAGTCATACTCAGAATCCAGTGGAAATTTATTACATCGTATTATCTAGCTTAAAAATTTTCCAAGGTGATTAAAATATTTCTCAGACTGTATTGCATGTATTGCCCACATGGAAAAATATAAAATTTTATATTTAATTTAATCACTATTAATACATATAACAGGCTTTCACTAACTAAATAGTTTAGAGAAGTGTTTATGTACTTCTTGGCAATAGCTGTTCTACGTTTGAAGATTGCCAACACAGTTCTGTAGGCAACAGTAATGTCGTCAATTTTTCCATGAGCACTCTGATATCATATCATTCAATACTAATTTTTGATGAAATAATTCTTCCCTTCACTACATAAAATGTGTTAACACAAGGAGTGGTTAAGCATAGGCACATGATGGAAAAGGGAATGTTTCAACAAGACAGATTTTTATTTCTGTTGCTTCCATTATGTAACAAAACTAGAAGTTTATATGCAATCTACAATGATTTACAAATCACCTGGTAACACTTTAGAATTGTGAAATGGTGCCTCTGGTGTCTCAGAATGTTTTACTACAATTTTTCAAGTTCTGAAACTATTCTAAAATAAGCTGGTGACATATACTAAAGAGCTTTCAATGAAATACAAAATGGTTCACTTGTTATGTCAACTGGAAGGCATTAAGTAATATTTGAAAAAATTTAGGATCTATTGAAGTGACTTAAAATATTCCTTTAGTTGTAGTGGCACACTGCATAGGCAGCATTGTTATTAAGAAAAATAAGAAAACTATTTCATTGTGTCTTAAAAATATTAATAGCTGTTGTTGTAATAGCATTGCTAGTGAATTCTATTTAAAAATTGCAGGAAAGCAATGGACTTTTTTTGATGTTGGAATTGGTGAGCAATAAACTTAAAAAGATTGATATTATGTATATATATTAATAATTCTGAAAGTTTATAACTTGAAGCAAACTGTATTTTAGAAATTGCAGTTAATGATCACTCTAAAAACACTTGTGAAAAAAAGTACAACTACATTTAAAGCCACATATCTTGACTTTAAACAGTGGTGATGTTACCAGTCCACTAGCAATTAACACAAAATGTCTTGTCGCTCAAAAAAATCAGTAGCTCTCATCAATATGCTTTCCTAAAGCTAAAGGTATGCACTAATTGCAAAACCTGTTGCTTTGTCTGTTGAAATGCAGAGTTTGCAGTAGATTCACTGACATGTTTCCAGCTGAGGAGGTTATTTCCCATCCTCTAATCACTTTTATGAGCACATTCAGGTTGTAGATTGTCCTTGTAACTACAGGAACAACATATGTGTCAGTGCACATGCCAGAATTTATACTGTGTATCCAACAGGACAGAAAAGCTCTATGGATCTGGACCCTTTAAAAATATAGTATTACTTAATGACAAGTAATAGATTACACTGACCAGAATGTTTCTAAAAGCATAAAAAAGAATGATCTCAGCACAGAAAATCACACACTCATACAAACTGAATACATTTTGAAGTTTTTATTTACAGACTCATTTCAATGTTGTGAAAAGTAATTAGCTCTTGAAGTCAGTTGATAAGCAACTCTATTTTTTATACAATCAATGTAATTCAGTATATTTGTGAACTAAATCTATGCTAGTGAAAATATATTTCTGTATTTAAAATATTTCCTTACTTTTTTTCTTTTTCTCCCACATAAAATTCTTCAAATATTAGTGTGCCTAGATTATTTTTAGCCATTTTTCTGTTGGTAAATTGTCACCATTTTGATAGTTACAGTACAGTAAATAGGGCTTTAAACTAGAGCTGCTAGGGGAGGGGATCCTCAGTCCATCCCAGTGTGACCTCTTTGAGGCCAGTGCCTGTAATAGATACCCTAGGCCTGGAAAAGGATCTTAGGCCAGCAGGAGAACACATGAAATGCAGGAGAAAGCAACCCCAGTCATTAAAGCAGATCCAATAGGGGACCAACTTAAACATGTCTGTGTAAATGTAAATACTATTGGGAACAAACATGAGCAGTCACAGATATGTGCATGCCTGCAGGGCTACAATGCTACCGTCATCACCAAGGGATGGTGAGATGGCATTAACTACTGCAGTGTGGCAGAGTGGTAATGGGTGGGTACAAACTCTTCAGAAAGCACTGCCAAGGGAGGAGAGGATATCACCCTCTACATAAATGACCATCTAGAATCCATGGAATCGGGGTTAAAGGGAAGTCAGGGGTAGGTGATATGATAGGAGAGGGCTGCCACTGACCATCTGACAAAGAAGATGTAGGAAATGAATCCCTCTATAGGTAGATAGGAGCAA